>NC_044502.1:44896254-44901254 GCF_902362185.1 Chanos chanos
ACGAAACGAAAAAGAAAGAGGGAGAGGACGACAAAAAAAAACCCCCCAAAACAAAACGCTCTCTACCCTTTTTTTTTGTTGTTGTACCGTGTCCACTTGGTCACCTCTTCCATTTCCTACCTCCTGTGTGTTTGGCTTTAAACGCCGTAATTACAGTCAGTTACGTAACCTCCACGCAGCATTTGGAACAACTCTCGCTATAATATCTATATTTAGCAAGGGTGATTTCAACATATGTTTATCATAGTTTCAAGCTCATGCAAATCCTCACACACACACACATATACACACACACACACACACACACATTCTATGACATTGTTGCATACAACAAAAGGAGGCCACAGTGAGTGAGTGTAGCCTCATGAACTCTCTGAACCCTGTGTCACCCCAGCTGCTCTCTGTCTTTCTCTCTTCCTTTCTTTCACTCTCTCTCTCTCTCTCTCTCTCTCTCAGAGAGTTTTTCTTCTCTGTGTTTCTGTTCTCTCTCTCGCTCTCTGTCTCTCTGTGACTGATGCTTTACGGGCAATGGGTAATGTTACAGTAAGCAAGCACCAGGACGTAGCTCTCAGGGAGCTCTGTGTGTGTGTGTGTGTGTGTACAAGCATGTCTGCCTGTTTTTTAGGGGGTTTTTGTGCAAAAGCATGTGTGTTATGTATTTGTGTGTGTGTGTGTGTGTGTGTGCGCGAGTGTGAAAACACGATCCCCAACTGTGCAGTCTGTTTTTGGGTCGCGAGGTGAGAATGCGTGTGTGGAGAATAATAGACCTGCCGGTGGAGCGAACTGTTACCCAAAAGCCCCCTGCACGAGGCGGCCCAGTTCTCACCCTTCACCAATACATGTGCATTTCACCCTCACCTGCACCACAGGGACTATGCAGTCCAATACTGACCCAGGAGCTAGAGACTGCTGAGGTGTTATAACAGCTCATAAATGTCTAAGACGCTGCCTTTCATTAGACTATGGTACCAGTCTTTTATTTGTTCGTATTTAACTGGTCGCAAGTTTTGAATCAAACCCCAAACGTCTCCTTCTCCCGGCTGTTCCTTCACGTCTCCTCTCAGTCTCCAAAAAAACAAACAAACAAACAAAAAAAACCCCCCACAGTTACTCCTCAGCGGGACTGAATGCATGTCTTCATATTCGTTTGTCTAATTACACAGAGACAACGCCGCGTCCCAACGTGGCGAAATGCTGTTTGAAATTCTTCGGTTCTTACATCTCGGGACGATGGTTAGAAAAACGGAGCCGTGGTGAAGACGTCTGTGTGCCATAATGACGCGGCCCATGCAGCGCGGGACGCGACGGCCACGTGGAAAGTTTTATGCTTTAGGTCTAGACGTCTAAGCCGAACAGATTTATAACGAAAATGAGCTGACATTCTGATTAATTGTGAAACACACACACACACACACGCTCACCCGCGCGCTCATCCACGTGTGCTCAGACATACACACACAGAGACACTTTGATTGTGTTACACACAGACACAGACGGCTTCCTTTTTCGCTCAGCGTAAGTGGAGTCGTGGGAACCTGGCACCTGTGTGTTGTCTGATTGTGTCGTGTGGCTTTGAAGCAGTGATATGAATATTTCAGAGGTTTAGGTTTCAGGCTCTGGACCACTGCCATGTCTGCTGAGCGGGAATAATAGAAGAGTCACCGCTAGTTTATTCTCCACTAAGTGACTCCATTCAGATGTGCCTGGCTCTGATTTTAGACTGAAACAACTTACCTTCAGCCACCTCAGTTAAGCGTGTGCCTAAAAGAGTAAAGTGGCGAGTTACATGGGATACCAGGTTTGCCTTCACAGCGAGGTCCCAGAAACTAGACACTCCTCTGACCTGCTTTGCATGCTCTTCAGTTTGTCATGAAATATCCCCCCAATAAAACGTTCCCCTCTCATTTCTTCGCAGTCACCAACAAACACCATTTTGTGGACGGAGGATTGCTGTACCAGTTCAGAATGAATTTCCGTCGCCGGCGCCGACTGATGGAGCTACTGAGCGAGCGCTGTCGGAGCATCCCGGAGAGTCACGATAGTCCGTTCTGTCTCCGCAAACAGAACCAGGAAGGAGGGAACACCAGCTTCCTCTCAGGTTAGATCCACACGCCCCTGATTCACATCACAGTAAAACTCAATTATCACCATCCACACGCCCCTGATTCACATCACTGTAAAACTCAATTATCACCATCTACACGCCCCTGATTCACATCACTGTAAAACTCAATTATCACCATCCACACGCCCCTGATTCACATCACTGTAAAACTCAATTATCACCATCTACACACCCCTGATTCACATCACTGTAAAACTCAATTATCACCATCTATACGCCCCTGATTCACATCACTGTAAAACTCAATTATCATCATCTACATGCCCCTGATTCACATCACTGTAAAGCTCAATTATCATCATCTACAACTCAATTATCACCATCTACACGCCCCTGATTCACATCACTGTAAAACTCAATTATCACCATCTACACGCCCCTGATTCACATCACTGTAAAACTCAATTATCACCATCTACACGCCCCTGATTCACATCACTGTAAAACTCAATTATCACCAAATACACACCCCTAATTCACATCACTGTAAAACTCAATTATCATCATCTACACGCCCCTGATTCACATCACTGTAAAACTCAATTATCACCATCCACACGCCCCTGATTCACATCACTGTAAAACTCAATTATCATCATCTACATGCCCCTGATTCACATCACTGTAAAGCTCAATTATCATCATCTACAACTCAATTATCACCATCTACACGTCCCTGATTCACATCACTGTAAAACTCAATTATCATCATCTACACGCTCCTGATTCACATCACTGTAAAACTCAATTATCACCATCTACACGCCCCTGATTCACATCACTGTAAAACTCAATTATCACCATCCACACGCCCCTGATTCACATCACTGTAAAACTCAATTATCACCATCTACACGCCCCTGATTCACATCACTGTAAAACTCAATTATCATCATCTACACGCCCCTAATTCACATCACTGTAAAACTCAATTATCACCATCTACACGCCCCTGATTCACATCACTGTAAAACTCAATTATCACCATCTACATGCCCCTGATTCACATCACTGTAAAACTCAATTATCATCATCTACACGCCCCTGATTCACATCACTGTAAAACTCAATTATCACCATCTACACGCCCCTGATTCACATCACTGTAAAACTCAATTATTACCATCTACATGCCCCTAATTCACATCACTATAAAACTCAATTATCATCATCTACACGCCCCTGATTCACATCACTATAAAACTCAATTATCACCATCTACACGCCCCTGATTCACATCACTGTAAAACTCAATTATTACCATCTACATGCCCCTAATTCACATCACTGTAAAACTCAATTATTACCATCTACATGCCCCTAATTCACATCACTATAAAACTCAATTATCATCATCTATACGCCCCTGATTCACATCACTGTAAAACTCAATTATCATCATCTACACGCCCCTGATTCACATCACTGTAAAACTCAATTATCACCATCTACACGCCCCTGATTCACATCACTGTAAAACTCAATTATCACCATCTACACGCCCCTGATTCACATCACTGTAAAACTCAATTATTACCATCTACATGCCCCTAATTCACATCACTATAAAACTCAATTATCATCATCTATACGCCCCTGATTCACATCACTGTAAAACTCAATTATCATCATCTACACGCCCCTGATTCACATCACTATAAAACTCAATTATCATCATCTACACGCCCCTGATTCACATCACTGTAAAACTCAATTATCACCAAATACACACCCCTAATTCACATCACTGTAAAACTCAATTATCATCATCTACATGCCCCTGATTCACATCACTGTAAAACTCAATTATCACCATCTACACGCCCCTGATTCACATCACTGTAAAACTCAATTATCACCATCTACACGCCCCTGATTCACATCACTGTAAAACTCAATTATCACCATCTATACGCCCCTGATTCACATCACTGTAAAACTCAATTATCACCATCTACACGCCCCTGATTCACATCACTGTAAAACTCAATTATCACCATCAACATGCCCCTGATTCACATCACTGTAAAACTCAATTATCACCATCTACACGCCCCTGATTCACATCACTGTAAAACTCAATTATCACCATCTATACGCCCCTGATTCACATCACTGTAAAACTCAATTATCACCATCTACACGCTCCTGATTCACATCACTGTAAAACTCAATTATCACCAAATACACACCCCTAATTCACATCACTGTAAAACTCAATTATCTCCAACTACATCACCATTTCAACGCCATTTAATTTCCTCTCAATTTCAATTTCAGTTTTATTACCATTTTCAGTTGATGAACAATGAATTATTATCAAAATTATCATGATTTTATTAAGGTATCTAACATCATATGCTTTCAGTGGTTGATACATTGGAATAGTTGGGCATAGCTTATGAGGGCATAAACATCTGCACATGGGTTTTGTTTTGTTTTGTGGGGTTTTTTTGTTTTTGTTTTTGAAATCACTCAGTTTCATAAAGTCATGTCTCATATTTCTCATAGATCTCAATATACACTAAAGGAATGTAATCGGCAGCCTTGATTGACTGAAGCCAAATTCTTTTTCCACACGGCTGCGAAAAAAGATAATAAAATGATTTGTCGCAGGATGAGAAAGGACGGAGTGGACACTTTAGCAGGAGTTCGGGTTGGAAGCCGTCGTTACCTGTCGGGGGGGTTGGGGGGGGGGGGGTCTGAGAGTCTTTGTTCGCCGTTTTGATCCCATACTTCGTGGCCCTGATACGATAATTGGCATATCCAGGCAGGACGTGCAAAGACATGCCCACTGCATGCGCATTCCATTCATCACGTCTCACCCCGCCCTCATCCCGCACTTCAGAATCACTCCTCTGAGGAGACAGAATGC
>NC_044502.1:44906254-44908754 GCF_902362185.1 Chanos chanos
GCAAAATTACAAACGATATTAGTTTTGACAGTATGTTTTCAACAGTATGTTCGCAGATTGTTTCTGTTTAAAAGTGGGGTTTTTTTTTAAGTCGGTACAGAAGTTAATAAGTCTTCTGACATGTTACATTTTTTTTGTTTAGAGGGGGGTAAGCAAGTGGTTCTCGGGGGAGCAGGCATTATACAGTTCTTTCTCTTGTGAGTTTTGATAGGAAACAGAGCTGCAGTTTGACAGCAGCGTGCTTGGATGCAGCTGTCTTGGCAGGGATACGGCCGTTCTCTCATTGGTCCGGGTTTTCGTCCAATCCCCATCATCCGTCGACCACCTCCCATAATCAATGAAAATAAACTGAGCATGGTGGGATAGACCACAGCAGGGGCTCGTGGCTTGCTCTCTTTAATTGTTCCATCTCTGTGTTTCTCTCTCCCTCTTTCTCTCTCTTTCTCTCTCTCTCTCTCTCGCTCTCTTTCTCTCTTTCTAATGGACATATACTTTTTCTTAGTCTCTTTCTCTGTTTTTATCTCTCGTACACACACACGTTTCCCTCTCTCTCTCTCTCTCCCTCTCTCACACACACACATACATACACACACACACTCTCTCTCTCTCCCTCTCCTCTAACATGTACAACCCTTCTCCACTCTATCCCCCTCTGCTGGGAATAAGATATGTCTTTGTGTGGAGAAGATTAGTCGGATCCAGATGAGGTGACTGGGTGTTGAGGAGTGCACAAGAATTACTGTTTTTTTGTTCAGATGAGAACTTCTACACAATTCTAAGCCTTGCATTCATTTTCTCTGCCAGGCTGTGACGTCCATCCCAATTCAGCTTTACCTTTTAGATCATTCTCTGTGCAAGGACTTCGTACATCTCCAGTGGTTGTCTAGAGTCGGAAACACAACTTAACGACATCACAGCAAAACAAAAGCAACTAAAGGTTGGGCTGTTAACAAGGATTAGTGATACCAAAACAGAGCAAGTTACAGGTGTTTTCAGAGGAAGGAAAATAATAAAATGCGGAATATGACGTTCGACCTAATCCAACAATGGTATCATCTCAAAAATTAACTCGTAAATGCCAGAAAACAAAAAGGAGAGAGACAAAAATGTTGTCATCTGGAAACTAATTACAATATAAACCCTTGCAGCCAAAAGCCTAAAATAATAGAAACGTGTGACGTTTCTGTGGAGCTATTTCAGGATCAAAAAACAAGTCTGTGCAATGTATGATGACACAGATGCAGCTGAGACAGTGTGTACAAGTGCACAGGATAAAAGATCCTCAGATCAGTAGCAAGCAAAGAACTTTCTGGAAACAGGGCTTTTATGGTCATCATTCCCATGTTCGCCAGAGTGGGTGACCAGTGATAACTGGACTCATTATCAGACTGACAGGACCTGTAACCAATCAAAATTGCCAACGGCCAACAGCCAAGCTAACTCAAACAAACTCAAAGTCACACACAAAAGGAGAAAGTTTACGAAGCCTCAAAGACCATAACAGATCCAAACTGTCAAGATGTTTTTTGCTCATTTAAAAAAAAAAGAAAGGAGGAACTGTTTTGTTAGTGTTATGTTTATTCTCAGGACGATAGATGCGGTTCTATAAAGAACAGCTGACAAATGAACGTGTCGTGTTAATCCTCCACACTACTGATATCAGCGTGTCCGTGTTCACAAATCAGAGCCTGCCTCAGACCTGCAGGATATCTGCCCCAAACAAACAGCCCAGGGCTGAGCAGGCAAACCGTTCCCATACTGAGTTAACCACAGTGCACGAAACAAAAGACACTAGCAACTCCCGGATCTGACTCAGATCATCTCAGGGTTTATATGAGCCAAACGTCATCTTAACACAACCGTGCGGCTATTATGAGAGAACGAAACGCAGACATTTTCTCTGATCTTTTCGTTTAAGCTTAACCAAAACACGTACTCAACAGCGATAAGAAAACCACAGAAACACTGGGTCGCCTCGCGTAGTATAGAGTAGCTCTGTCTCCGTAGGACACTGTGGTGTATGGTAAATCTGTCTCTGCTTAAGTGTTAGTGTATACTCTGCTGCAAAGATCTGTCTCTATCACAGTTGAATTTTCCATATTGTGCCATAATTCCTGTAGCTTTCGGGTCCCTGTATGTTCACTGTAATTGAAGGAAGTCCAGGATTAATTGGGTCTGATAGGTTACTGCTTCTGTTAGCAAAAACGAGCTCTAATCCAATCTGATCAGATTATATCAATCAGTGTTAAAACGTAACTTCATTATACCAACGTCAACAGACCCCAGTGCCGTATTAGAGGGTGATTAGATCTCCGACTGTCTCTAAGGACGTCGCCGGCGCACTGAACGGAGAGGGAGATGGAGACAGAGAGAGAGAGAGGAGTGATGGAGTGATCTAGACGCGTTATAAGCGATGCCGGATGATAAGAGAAAAAAAAACGGATGCGCTCGCTTTAAGTCGTCCGGAACATTCTATTGTGTTCTGCAGACAGTTCCGTTG
>NC_044502.1:44911254-44981254 GCF_902362185.1 Chanos chanos
TGTGCAATACTGTATGTGTCTGTGTATGTATGTGTGCGCGCGCGTGTGTGTGCATGCCTGTATGTGTCTGTGTATGTATGTGTGCGCGCATGTGTGTGCATGCCTGTGTGTGTGTGTGTGTGTGTATCAGTCTCCCTCTCTGGTGTACTGATGAAATGTGTCAGGCGACACAGTTAGCCCCTCCCCTTGGCCCCCACTGTTGCTCCAGCAGTGCCCTCTCTAACGCTAAAGCATAGCCGCGGTCAGGCAGAAAGAACGCTGAGGAGCAGGGTTAACGCTAACCGATCTTCTGGATTATGTAACTATCAAATTACTTCCCTTTCTACCTTCATATGTGAAAACACATTACATAAGGACTGTGTTTGTGGGCTGAATCAGCCCTTTTTCTTAAAGGTACAAAAAAAAAAAAAAAATTCTTCATGATTCTTCTGTTTAAAGGCACAGTGACACCATTTCAGAGGCGTCCCCCTTGTGTCGGCGACTCGTCCAGAGTTCGAGGGGGAGAGAGATAAGGAGAGCGTGAAAGCGAGAGAGAGCGAGAGAGATTTGTCTGCCAGTACCATACTGCGTGGTTTAGTCGCGGACAGATGTAAAACTAGACTCCAGATCAGAGTGAAAAACTCCGTTTGCCTGGGCAAAAAAACGCTGGTGTGCGCAAAGCAGTCAGTGTGCGTTCGCTGAAGCAAGAATTCTCAGAACCGTCTGTTCCTGTAAAGGGAGAGAATTTATCTGAGTGATAAGAAATTAGATTGTGTAAACGTATCACACAGGGTTGAGTTGAAAATCAGCTGCAGGTTGTTCTCAGAGACCTGTGAACTGGTATCTGTGTCAAAAATGATTTTTTTTTTCCTTTCTTGTTTGATTTATCACCTTTTCTTTAAAATTAGCATGATTAGTCATTTATTCAAATCCCCATACAGTTTCCAGAAGATGGTTACATTTAATGCAACAACGACAAAATAGTTCACGAAAATGATGATTTTGCACCACACATGAAACTGAATTCTACACAGTTTCACTCTTTTACCCTGAACTACCTTTATTCATGCCCCGCAACACACACACAGACACACAAAGACTCACACACACACGCACACACACACATACGCACGCACGCACATACACACTCACAAACACACACAGACACACACACACACACACACCATACAACTTGCTGGGTACAGCTATTTTAGAATAAGAACGTCTTGGAACAAATGAAACATCTCTTGTCCTGTTCCTATGTAAACATGGTTCAGAATGTGTCACGTAAGCAGGGTGACACTCAAAGGTCCGTGACCTATAATGAGAGATAGGTAAAGTTAGCTGTCTGTATCAAAGTCCTCGGGGGGGGGGGGGGGGGGGGGGGGGGGGGGGGACTTTATTTACAGTCTGTAATCCACACACGCACATTCATGCCATCATCTAAACACTGACCTCTAGTGGGAGGTTATGAGTGGATGAGTGATTGATGTGGTGGTTATAAGTTAAGAGATAGAAACAGATTAATCTTTGACTGCCACCATAGAAAGGTAACAGACTGTGGTTAACAGACCCTGAGGTGTGTAAGTGACACGTTTACTGAACGTTTATTGAATGTTGTGAGATTCGGGGGACATCAGAGACAGGAAGGTGTATTCGTAGATACTGCAAATGATAGTGATTTTGTGAGATGTATTGGCTTTTGGTTTTGGTTTTCTTTACGAAAATAAGTTTGTTTGCCTGTCCAAAAAAAAAAAATTTGCTTCTTAAGAGTTCTTCATGAGAGGCATTGCTCAGTTGTTGGTTGGTTGGTTGGTTGTTTGTAAAATTAGTTTGTTTACCTTTCAAAAAAAAAAAAGAAACAGCATATTTGCAGTGGCTGTTTGGTCTCATTGCTGTAATCCAGCAAGGCAGCTTTGAGACAACTCCATTTCTTTAAAAACTTTTCAGCTTCACTGAGCTCCATGATCCTGGTCCAAGATTTTCAAACTGTTGCCTAAAACAGCTGTTCTAGAAAAAAAAGAAACGGAGAAAATAAAACCCTAGTCGAATTAAATGAACATCGCCAATAATAAACACCACATTCACAGAAACACTTAGCATAAATATGCAGGTGAAGTGACAAATTGTTCTGTCAGTTAATCAATTCAGATTTTCTCTCGACTCTTCCCCTTCAGGGTGGGCGAGGCTAGAATCTGCATTAAGAAAATAACACCAGAGAGAGTTTAAAAGCCTTTGTTCTCTTAGTCTGTCTCTTTGACTCCTTTGTGTGACAGGTACCTGTAGTTTCTCCTGGATTCTGGCCAGGAAAAACAGGGTCGTGAAGTTTGATGGCTTTTCTGCGAGAGTCTGTTTTGGCTAACTGTTAATTCAGTAACCCTGTAGCGATTTCCATAGGTTTCAACCAGTGCATTCACTCCACAGAAATTACTCATTTTTTTCTCCTCCACAAATGTGATGTTTATATGGCTATAAATGTCAGCACTGCTGTTTAATGATGTCTTGAGTTTTGGGAGATTTATGGCCTTCTTGCCCTGAGCTGACGGCTTTGTCAAACAGGCAATTCACCGAAAAGCTTTAAAGTGTAGTGAATCAGTGGTCATAGAGCAATTCCGTGTGAACATGTATGTGTTTCAGATGATTCAAATGAGCTCTTTAAAACATTCAAACAAGGTACATACTGAAATGATTTCGAATGTTTTAGATATGAAATTAAAATCTAACTTATAGAAGCAGAGGGCTACAGATAAGATCTTGATAAAATGTTGGAGACTGGGTCAGATGTTTAAAAAAAGACACGCGCGCGCACACACACACACACACACACACACTAAAGGATAAAATTAAAACAGACCGAGGTGCATCAACCTCATATCACACATAATCAGAACGCTGTTTTTCCAAAACTGCTGACTCACTTTCCATTCTATTTTCTTTCTTTCTTTTGTAAAGGTCTGCCAGTTTGTGGTATCGGTGAACGGGCTGAATGTGCTGAATTTGGACTACAGGACGGTCAGCAACCTCATCCTGACTGGACCCAGAACTATCGTAATGGAAGTCATGGAAGAAATCGATTACTGAAGATGACCGACCAACTGAACGACTGCTCTCTTTCCCTCCAAAGACACGGGAACACGCTCCGAACCATCAAACGGAATATTCCGGAAGCAAGAGAGAGAGAGAGACCATTGTCTGTCACGCCTGCACCTCAGCATCGTCATCGTCATTGCTATGTGTGTTGATCACAACTATTCTCTGTTTAAACTGAAAGGAAAGAGATGGGTCGCGAAAAAAAGTCTTGTCTCTTTAAAAAAAAAAAAAAAAAAAAACCTTGGTGCCTCTCGATAACCTCGCCAACAACTGTTACTGCCCACAGAGGAAAAGAGAGGAGTGGAAAAGGGACAAAGAGGAGATGGAGAAGTTCTATTGTTAAATAAAAGGCAACGGCTGTGTGTCTTTTGTGTAGCAAACATTGTACAGAAAACTGTCACAGAGAACACTTTTCATGTTTTCAGACAATAGTCAGGGGGCCAAAGGCATTAGCGACACGAAAAACGTCCAAAAAAAAAAAAAAAAAAAGAACTTTGTTCTATTCTGGCAGCTTGGCATCGATTCATTCTGTGTCGTTATTGCTTTGTGCCAATCGGATGACTACAAAGTGCCATTTTCCGCACAGTGTGTTAAAGAGCATAGGTGGGCCGGGCACTGGATGATGTGTGTAGGTGTTTAATTACGCGTGCCAGGCATTTGTGCCTGTGTGTGTGCGTAACGGCTGTTTTTCAGAAGGATGGAAATGTCAAGAGGTCGAATATGGACTCAGCGACACTGTTAGTTCCTTTTCAAGCAAGGACATCGCATGTTCCCCCATTGTCCATGCGGGACAGAAGTATATCAGCTAGTGAATAATTTATTCACATAACCATATATGTATTTCCCAACAACAAAGCACTAATAGATTCTATAGTTGTTCTATAGTGAAGCCGTTGCTAAGCTGTGAGGTTCTCGCATTTTTATTAATCTTTTATCTCAGTGATGGACTACAGCTGCGCCTTGTCAGTACCTCTAATGGTAACAGGAAAGCAATCAAATAATCCTCTGTATAATGTGAATTGCATTGAGGAAAATATCGGGTGTTGATATTGTCTTTGTGTCAAAGCCCAGCAGCCCATTAAACGGCGAGAATTATTGTTAGATCACTCATATATTTACAAAAAGATGTGTTATTACCGTAAAAAGAAAGGGGGCAGGAACTTATCATTTAGTTTACACCAAAGCGTACAATGAGATAATAAATGTAGAATTTGAACTCCGAGACACGTTCCGTTAGATACATCAAAAAGATACTGAAAAGACGTCTGGCGTTTTTTAGAACATAGTTGTGTTATGGAAACATGCATGCTGGAATGTAACTAGTTAGCTTGTTTGTGCTTACAATCCAGTTATCTGTTATGGTCACGATAGCACTGATTTGTTTCTTCAGTGTGTACGGTATGAACGTATGACGGCAGGACATCGATTATACCGCGGACTGTACGTATTCTTAAAGAAATGGTACATCTTTTCACCATTATGACCTTCACTGTCTGTAACAACATTTTGTATGGCTAAAAACAGTGAATGCTCACGAGGCCTAGACTAGACGTCGCCTTTCACACCGAACTTGCCGTGTCATCATTTTCATTGCCATTGCACACCTAAGGTGACATGATAAAATACACTGTATGAAAGTTTAATATAGCGTAATACCCCATGTTTTGTCTAAAATCTTAATATATACCGAAGGTTGAAAAGACACCCACATAATCTTGCGTTTAGATAAGAATCTGAGTGATTTGAGGTAAAAATCCACAGGAAACGATATAAATGTAGCGGGGACTTCGATGTAGGGTGCAGTCTCTCAAATCAACATGGTATGACAAGACTTGTTTGTCAGCGATGAAACTTTGCTATCACGGCCTGTGGCTCGCGTTTAATCTCCATCGACAGATGCTATTGCGGTGACAATGGTGAAAAGAAGAAAAACTGAACCACAGTCGATTTTAAGTGGCCATTTGTGCGTGAAACCATTCCTTAACTCTACAACGTAAAGTGTGCCATGCTCTGTGAAAAATGTAGTATTCTTAAAATTGTACTGAGAGATGATGAAAGGCTAACGGCGCGACAGAGTCCATCAAATGGGCCAACGGTCACAGTGCTATGCACGAAGGTAATAAACTTGAATCATTTTGCCTTAACAAGCTTTATGTAGCTGCTAATCCTCACCACCGGTGGTCACGTAATATATTTTGCTAATCCCAAGAAATTAACTTTGCATCTCTGTTTGATCTTTAGGTTAAAACTATGTGCTTATTGTGTTGTGTAGTGATGCTGACAATCAACTGGGGTTTTTTGTTTGTTTGTCTGTTTGTTTGTTTGTCTGTCTGTTTGTTATTCTCACAAACTCGGGATACTGTTGCCACAACGAGAAGGTAGTCACGGCTTTTGACAGGTTACAGCTATATGCTAACAATGCTGCGATGCAACAGAAGAATTAATGCAGCAATTAAGAGTTGCTTTGAGGAAAATCTCCGCCATCACCTCACGATATCGCAATGTGTCTGCATATAGCACATAAGAGTTTTATAATGGACTCTCCTTATGATTATCGCGATTTGTGGCATCACGTTTAGAGTTAGTCTACCCCTTTGGTGTTTAGTTACGGAGCTTTCAAGTACTGTTTTGTTCATTGTTGCCTATGTGTTTTATTAAAGGTGTAAGTTTTATTTCAGACCTGTCTGTTGTGTTGTTTTTAATGTACATTGTCAGTTAATGTACGGTATCAAACTAGCTCACTCATTCACTTTAAGGGTCACAAATCTGCTTCCAGCCTCCCACATTTGCAAAATAATCCGATGATTTTCTAAAGAAATGGCCACATAAAACGCATTACAGCAAAAAATGACGTATGTAGTACAATGAGCGTCATAATAATTCTGTAACACGTAAGAATTCTACGCATGATGAAGCATCAGTTGGTGCGCAAATTACTGAAACTATGGGCCTCAAATGAGAGTAATGTGAAATTCCAAGTCCATCATAATTTGAAAACATATCTGCAAATGATCTCCCCTGTAAATAAATAAACAGGCATATCACATTTCAATTTAAGGTTACTTTTACAGTTTTTTTCTATTTTCCTTGGATCTGGCTAAATATTTTCTCTGGTAATAATTATCCATTGCCTCTGAAAATCTGTGAATTGCAAAAAGCAAAACGTGTTCGGGGTCACACAGTACCACACTAGACTGGAATATACTCTATAAAGTCCATTCAACCCACTCAAACTCGGAGTATTGTCTATTCAACCCGCTCAAACCCGGGTATTGTCCCTCATTTTGACCATAATCATAGACAGTGATGTATTTGCTCTTTTGTTAACTACAAAATGGGCAACGATTGCAAACCTCACAGCACAGAAAACAGTAGGTGCACACAGAGTCGTTACATAACAACAGGAAGAGAACAAAAAGGGCCTCGGTTCGGATCCCGGTATCGCCTCGTGCATAGTGTCTATGTGTTAATATCACTTTGTTAATATAACGAAATCACATCACCGAACAACACCACGCGGGACACTTCCCTTCTTGGTATTTAATGCTAGTGAGCCTTGTAACTTCAGAGAGCTGACTTATGCTTTACACTGAAGTCCTCAAGAAGGTGATGTTATGTTAAGCTATGGCCGGTTGTGCCCCGAAGCACTGCACTGCCATCTACTGGTCGAAATATATATAAAGTCGGTGCAGTTCTCCCACATTTGGCACCTGCTAGCACAGAACTACATATAGTGGGATGGGCATTGAATGGATCGTAAAAAAAAATGGCGTTTACTGTACACATCTCGGTAGAGCTCGACAGTTTACCTCATTCACCTTTCACCATGGGGCATAATTTCTTAAAATAGATCTTTCAAAATAGATGTCAAGCATTTCACTAGTGTAGTCTTACGCACATCGCTTCGCCATTATATATACTGTACGGTATAGTCTCTCGGCTCCTGTCTTGCAGGGCTCTTGTGGCTGACGTTGTCTTTCTAGGCGTTCACTGAGCGTTTTAGTTCTGTGCTGTACTCCAGCTCGTGGAGCGCAGAGAACGGATCGGCTGCATCCTTTTTCGTCCTCTTGAACAATTGCTAAAAGAGGCTTGTCCGTGGGAGGTATACGTTTCAGCTGAGTAAATGCATTAGGAGCGGTGAAATTATAACACAATTTAAAAACATTCTGCTAAGATTCGACTGTCCATGCTGTGCCGGTTTCCGTCTTTCCGAGAAGATGTTCCCTTCTTGCTACTCTAAGCCTAAAAATGGATCTCAGTTTAAGATGTCTTACACGAAAGTCATTTTCGGCGTGTTGGTAGTCTATGTAATTCATACCTGCTGGGCCATTTATGGCTTTGTCTATACCAAACCGTGTGACACTAGGAAAGGTGACAGTTGCGTTACTTCATATCTTGCCGGCAAACCAAGACTTCAGGTGAGACAACAGATAATACAGTCCCCGAAAACATATCTCAAATGTAAGGAACAGATGTTCTGATAAGACCTTTTTTATTTGTGATACCAATAGCTTCGTATCTACACTACGCTCGACCCGAATGATGTCGGTGGTCACAATCTTCTTTTTAAACTGAATGAGTTTGATATCCACGCTGGATTCGAGAGGTAAGGATATTCTCTGAGGTATATGAAAATGTCCTAAAGAACCATTCGAAAGACTCAAATCATCAAGTACAAATGACGATTCCAAGAAAAGAAAAATAATTGATTGCCATCAACGAGTATCATAAATACGTTATAGTGAATAAAAACCTGTTTTAAAACCGTGATTTAATTCTTATAATCAACACCGCATAGCAGACCGATCCGATGTGGTATTCAATATTTCAAGTTTTCTGTAAGAGAAATTGCTCTGTTATTTGTTGGCCTTTGTGAGGGTCATCATTTCCTACACTGAAGGGGGCGGTGGCGGTACTGACTAGTCAAACGGGTAGAACTCTGAGGGTTACTCAGTGAACGGACTGCACTACTCTTCATCTGAAGTATTATCTCCTCACATTGTGCCCTTACCATGGGAAGAACGGTGAACGTCACACTGCCCGAGATGACGCCCAATAACGGAACTCTGCACGCGGTGGTGTTCGTACACAAAAGCGGAGTGTCACCTCGCCAGGATAACCGCCACGTTCGTCTAGTTGCTCGTCTCACCACTCAGATGACTCCTCACTCTGCAGAGGCCAATCCTAATTCTGGAAAAGACACGCGGACAGTAAGACACCGCTAATCAAGCACGAAATCGAGGTTGTTCCTCTGAGCTCAATGTGTGTTCAGCCGGTTTGTTGCAAAGAAGAAAAAAAAAAGAAATTGCCAATCAAATGAATTTAAAAGATACTCATTGCTTCAGTTTCACTTATTTGCACTAAAAGCCATATATGTCTACAATGTACAACGATAATTTAAGTCAGTTATTCCGAATAGCATTTATACTGAACTTAAATGTGTATGGAATGAAAACCATGAAGTGTAGTTCTATAAATGACATGAAAACAAACCAGTAAGGCTCTAGGTGGATGTGGTGGGAATTTAAGAGAGTGTAAGACAAACTGTGTGTGGGTGTACATCACTGTGTGTTTTGTCTCTTTGTGTAACTCTGCTCCATCAAGGCTCATCTCTTCTGTCTTTCAGCATATCCCTCCTGTCTCCTCTGTGTAACTGTTCTCTCTCTCTTTCTGTGTGTCCACATATGCTCTGTCTCTCTGTGTAACTGTTCTTTCTCTCTCTCTGTGTGTCCACATATGCTCTGTCTCTCTGTGTAACTGTTCTCTCTCTCTCTCTCTGTGTCCACATATGCTCTGTCTCTCTGTGTAACTGTTCTCTCTCTCTCTCTCTGTGTCCACATATGCTCTGTCTCTCTGTGTAACTGTTCTTTCTCTCTCTGTGTGTGTGTCCACATATGCTCTGTCTCTCTGTGTAACTGTTCTTTCTCTCTCTCTGTGTCCACGTATGCTCTGTCTCTCTGTGTAACTGTTCTCTCTCTGTGTGTGTGTCCACATATGCTCTGTCTCTCTGTGTAACTGTTCTCTCTCTCTCTGTGTATCCACATATGCTCTTTCGCTCTGTGTAACTGTTCTCTCTCTCTCTGTGTATCCACATATGCTCTGTCTCTCTGTGTAACTGTTCTCTCTCTCTCTGTGTATCCACATATGCTCTGTGTAACTGTTCTTTCTCTCTCTCTGTGTATCCACATATGCTCTGTCTCTCTGTGTAACTGTTCTCTCTCTGTGTGTATTCACATATGCTCTGTCTCTCTGTGTTAGCACTCTGCCTCTCTGTGTCCCTCTTGTGGAATTCTTGCATCTCTTTGTGTATTACCTATTTGTCTATGTAACATCTCTGTCTGTAACACCTCTGTGTGTCTGTGTAACTCTTTTTGTGTTATGGTGTAACTCGTCCGCCTCCCTGTGCAGGATCAGAGGCTCGTCTCCTATTGGAGGTCACACATTACCTTGAACATCATGACGCAGGAATTCACCTTCAACGGTGCTGCGATTCCCAGCGACCTGCGGCGATACATGAAAGTGTGAGTTTCATGAAATGCACTCAGTGGTAAAGCCATGACTGTGTGTGAAATGTGGGATTCAAACAGGACACTGTAACCCTGCGTGTAATTTTTTAAATCATGAATTAGTGGCATATTTTACAGTGATAATATTTATAGTAATCAGTGGTCTGTCATTGCATATTTTTATAAGTTGGCTTTTTTTTTTTTTTTGAAACCTTGTCGAAGGTAGTGTTCTCATTTGAAACAGCCTTGTAATTGTAATGAAGCGCTGTTAACTGGAGACGAAACACGATATAATCTGTCAGAGAGAATCACTAACCGACGTTGTGACTTTTTGCAGCGTGGAGGAGGGAAAGAAGAAAATGTACCTTCCTCTCTTACTGGTGGACGAGATAGGGAGCAGAATGAAGGACCTCATCGTACGTATGACACAAGAGTCAAAAAAACACACGGACTGAAAACACATCATAGCCCAGATGCTGTGATTGGTTAATGTGTAGTCTTAAAGGTAATGAAGAAAGACGTTTCTTACCAATGTGTGTTTTTTTTTTTCTTCAGGAGCTGAATAGCACGACAAGAGAGGTTCCATTGACCATATCCTATGACTCCATCACGCTCCGCAAATTCCGCCTGTGGATTCACATCCAGGCTCTCATCTACTCCCTGAAACATTTTGGTATGGGCATACAAAATCAATACCTTGCATGTGACAACCGATCAATAATTTATTCGCTAACTTTCACATATTTGGCGCTGATGAAAGCAAAGGACATATTTGTTGAACTGTGCATAGCTTTACATATGAATAAGATGATAACTGAAATTAGTTGAATAGGTTAAGTATGTCAAATGAAGATCGTTCAGGTTTTTTGTTGTATGTACTTGTGGTTTATCTGCCTTCAGGGTTTTCAGACAGAAACGTAGATGAAATTAAAGGCATGTTTGTGGAGAGTGGTCTGCATATCCTGGCCTTGTCCATCCTGGTGCCAGCTTTTCACGTAAGCCTGTTTACAAACACACTCAGTAACTAACGCACCTGTGCACCGGTCATTCTCTCCTGTGTTAGCTCGTCTTTTCATTTAGTTTCATTTTTGGTTTCTCTTTCTTTTTTGAATACGCCTGATGTGGGATTAGTCGTCGTGCCGAGGAAAATCTCATGTTCTGTATGTATTTTCTACAGCTCTCGTTCGAAGTCTTTACCTTCAAAAACGACATCAGCTTTTGGAAGAAGAAGAAGAGTATAACTGGCATGTCCAGGACATCAGGTGACGTGGACAAAGGCCAAAAAACCTCTCTCAGTTTAACAGTGAATGCTGTTGTTCTTTTTTGTAATAATACTTGCAGTTACTGAAAACACTGATTTCAGTGACTAAATGCATCACTGAACTCTCTCACTGAAAAAAAAAATGCTATTCCACGTAGCTGCTGTGTGAACTTTTCAGGGACGAGGTTTTTGTTTGTTTGTTTGTTTGTTTTTAGTAATATTTGCGGTGTAACCAGTTCAGTGTCTCTCTGTGGTTGTAGTGTTTTGGAGGTGTTTGAGCACTGCCGTCATATTCCTCCATCTGCTGGAGGAGCAGAGCAGCTGGACGGTCCTTGTTCCTACTGCCGTGTCTGCCCTGACAGAGGTACAGACGACAGCTCTAAAACAGAATTACCATTACAGCCCTTGGCTATATTGCATTTTCTGTAGAAATGACCGTAGTGTGTCTTCGTATTAACTTTCTGCAGCTGTGGAAGGTAAACAGGGTCCTGGCAATTCGGGCAAAACCTCAAGTAAGTTCCTTCAGACGGTTTATTTGTTTGTTTGTTTGTTTGTTTGCTTGAATCTAATAATTAAGCAACAACATTTGACTTTTTTGTGTAGATTCTGTAAAGCATATCGTTTGAGCTGTTTTGTCCTTAGTAAGCAGCGCACTTGAGTAGGGGAAAAGTCTGTCTGTGCGTGTGTGATCTCTAAACCTGCGTGATTTTAAAGTTGTTGTTGTTTTTCCTCTCCTCTCTGAGTTTTATTCTTTAATGTGCTCCGTTTTAACAGGATGGTAAAGCGGATGAGCTGGAGAGAGCCACTGCGGAGTGCGACTCTCAGGTCAGATCAAACTCAGACTAAATCTGACGTCACTGAACTCACCGAACTCTCACGCCGGGAAAAAAACAAAAAAAAAAAAAGCTATTCCCCATAGCTAGCCGGTGAATTTTTCAAAGACGCGTTTTTCTTCTTTGTAGGCGATGAAACTCCTGTCGTACTTGCTGTACCCGTTGTGCGTCAGTGGAGCTGTTTACTCCTTCATGTATATTAAAAACAAAAGGTCAGGCAATTTTCTCACTCACATGTTAATGGCCTTTTTTTGACACTGAAATATTTCTGACTGTTGTTACGTCCTTCAGATGTCATTTTTATGATTTTTCTCCGGCAGCTGGTACTCTTGGTTGATCAGTAGTCTTGTCAGTGGTAAGTGATCAGAAATTTAGTTGTGTGGCATTTCATGTAATGAGGATATAAATGAAAACTATGTCTTCAAGATCTTCTCAGGTTTTGGATATAACGAACGTTCATGTTGTTTGTTTGTTTGTTCTTGTTTGTGTTAGGAGTGTATGCATTTGGATTTCTGTCCATGGTTCCCCAGCTGTTCATTAATTACAAGGTTAGTTTCTGATAAAAAAAACATCTGATAGAAAACAGCAGTTTCCATATTACCTGGTTCTCTGTTATTATATAAGCTGTGTTTGTTTTTTTTTTCTCACAGCTCAAATCAGTGGCTCATCTGCAGACTTCAGTCTTCATGTACAGAGTAAGTGTTTTTTTGTTTTTTTAAAAAAATTAAAACTCACTGAAAGCCCAGATGCTTTTCCACCACTCTATTTATTTATTCATTCAGATCCAAGCAGCTAGTTTTCTTTAGGTGTAAAATGTATAAATATTATGATATTAAGTTGTGTGTTCTGGTCCTGTCAGGGTTTGAACACATTCGTGAGTGACGTATTCAGCGGCGTGATCACGACCCCTGGTCCTCACCAGCTGGCCTGTTTCAGAGATGATGTCATCTTCCTTATCTACCTGTACCAGAGGAGGTGGGTGAATATCTCTGACCTTATCTAGTCAAAGGAGACCCTGTTTATGGTGAACAGGACCATCCTCTCCAATCTAGAAACAAGCCAGGCTTACCCAATCCACTGGCTCTTAATCATGGGTACCTCCACACCCCCACCCCCAGTTTGACTCACTCCAAACACTCATATTTATATTAGTATTTTTTTTTTTATATTTGACCCTTCAAAGTGACCTTTCATGATGTACTCTTGTAAAATTGTGAAAGTTTTGAACGCTGCTTCTCAAAAGGCATTGTCTCTTAAATGAAATTGTTCTCTCTTAGAATTTACCCTCCAAACAAAAGCCGAGGTCGCGACTATGGAGCTGCGTACAAGAGAAAACCAGGAAAACCAGGAAAGCCGCACGAGGAATGACAGTCTGACTGAGGAGAAAACTGCATGCATCCTTTAATGGAAAGAACAAAAAAAAGAAAAAGAAAAAAAAAACAGCAGCGGCAGAGGAGAGAGAGAGGTTACTGAACAGACTGTCTCTCCTCTTTTCGCTGACCGTTCCTCTTTTTGTTCGCCCGTCGTTTGGCTGGAAGAGACTCAGGGCTGATCAGGTATCAACACTTTCACATCTCGCGTCTAAAACAGCTACGCTAACACAGCCACACCAAAGCCAGGACCGACAACCTGCCGCTACGCCGACCCCCGGCCCAAAGCTTTCAGGACCAAACTCGCTCGCATTTCCAGATCTTTGTACCACATGGGTGGCATGCAGGATGTTCCAGAAAAGTCCAGTCTCACCCTTACTGGTCCAGTACCGATGCTGAATATTCTGATCTGGCCGTAACCTCTGTTAATCCAGCGCTGGAACCTGGTCACTGGTCTCAGAGCTCTGTTTCACCAGTGGACCTGTTCCCTCAACGACCGTCCACCAACCTAACTCATCAAAGTTCAGATGTCAACATTCATTTCGTCTTCTGCAGGCTGTAGCTCCCACACGCAAAACTTCACCTGCTATGGTTTACGACCCTACGGATTAAAAAAAAAAAAACCTACACCAGCTGCCACCAACTGAACAGAGTCAATATATACATACATACGTACACACATATATATACAGATATATATGTGTGTGTGTGTATGTGTGTGTATATATATATATATACAGTATATATATCTATAATGTAACACTGAACTGTATCGTGCTTAAGTTGGTTTGCAAAAAAATGTGTCCATTTTTTCCATGCACACAGATTCCCATAACCCTGGAAATCTCTCTCATATGATTGAGATCAGTGCTGAGAGGATGACAAACTAAACGGTGCAGGAGAGAGAAACTCTGCTTCTCTTGCTGAAAGTGCAAGGCCAGCTCACACGCTTCATTCTGAGACGGTGATTCTCGGGGGCTGTGTCAGCAAACCTGCAATGGAATGAGTCACAGACTCACCCGGTATGAGCGGCAGAAACTACACGCTCAGATGAAGTCTACCCGAAATGGAACTGGACTGAGCAAATGAAAATGTTATCTCTAATCTGCTTCCAAATAAACAAACAAATAAAGAAAAAGTTGATGGCCATAACGTTATGTCCGAGATGTTGTTGTCTGGTGATTAAAGCAAAGGGAGATTATTGCACCAGTGGGGCTGGTACAGGCTGGCTGTATCGCAAAAAAAAAAAAAACCCGGCCAGTTTAGGAAAGTCCAGACCAGTTTAAAAAGGTCCAGACCAGTCTAAAAAGGTCCAGACCAGTTTAGGAAAGACCAGACCAGTTTAGAAAGGTCCAGACCAGTTTAGGAAGGACCAGACCAGTTTAGGAGGGACCAGACCAGTTTAAAAAGGTCCAGACCAGTTTAGGAAGGTCCAGACCAGTTTAGGAAGGTCCAGACCAGTTTAAAAAGGTCCAGACCAGTTTAAGAAGGACTAGACCAGTTTAAAAAGGTCCAGACCAGTTTAAAAAGGTCCAGACCAGTTTAAGAAGGGAGGATTCTGAATACTTCAAAGGGAGAGATGATGGGTGCTGTCGTCCATCTTTTCTCTTGACGTATTATCCTCATTAAAGAATATCTGTAGTTAGACGCAGTCATGGTGAATGCATGCGGATGACTGTCAAGTCAAAAAAACAGTTGAATGAAATTTCTCTGAGAGAGGGGCATGCTAAGGAGCGTTCGGACGTGATTATAATATTATAAACAATGAAAAAAAAAAACAGCGTCTTCTCTTTGTCTAACTGTGTGAAGGGCATGCCAGGTTCCGGCCCTTGCGTGTTCATAAGCACTGGCCGACTGATGGAGCATTGGGTAGTGCTCTGTGGCAAACGCTGGCCTGTGAGAATGCGTCACCTGTGTGATGACATGACTACAGCCCAGACACGGTGGACCAGGGTCAGGACCTCTTGCTTTGTACTGTTCAGAGAACTGACAAAATGAAAAAGAAAAAGAATACACGGGGTGTGCCTTGTCTTCGAAAGTGAGAGAGATAGAGTTGCTCTCAGTCTGACAAACACACACACACTGTAAGGATGGAGGTCTCATGCACCCTGCTGTTTCTCTGTCTGACTACGTGTTCAGGTACTGTAATGAAGTTATTTGAAATGTGAATTGACGTAACTGGTGATTTTAGCACATACCGATTGTGATGAGATGTGCGCTGTGCCGCTACGGTGAGGATTTGAGGACGTGTAATATCTTTAATGAGAGAAAGTCCCACTGAGGGCTCGAAATTAGATCCTGTTTTTAATTGGAAAAGCGTGAGAAAAATTGGGACACTGTATTGGGTTAAGGTGCCTGCTTTCTGTTTTTTTTTTTTTCACTTTTAAATTGTAACTTAAAACTTTTCGTGCAGTTTTTGAAAGTCACTCTCTGCTGCTCACTGCAGTACATTGCAGAGGTGGTAAATTATGAAGTATTTGAACTTCCTGACAAGTGTCACCATTTTGCAATTTTGGCTACATCTGTGAATAGATTGTGTCAGTTTTACTCAGGTGCATACCTACTGATAACTCCAGTCACAGCTTACAGTGACACATTTGTGCATTCAGTTATATGCCGAAATTTCTCCGTCTTAGATTATTTTGATGATCAGGATCATTTGCATGATCCTGATAATGTGTGTTTGGTTATAAGCCAGCTCTGATTAACACCATCCTCTTGGCTTTTGGGCAGGTGACAGAGAGGGGATGGCGGATGAATGCAAGTCAGGCCTGTACATCGCTGAGCTGGACCCTAAAGGACGATGCATCACAGGTAGACGCAGTCAGATGCAAGTACACGCAGGGAGACGCAGTCAGATGCAAGTACACACAGGTAGACGCAGTCAGATGCAAGTACACGCAGGTAGACGCAGTCAGATGCAAGTACACGCAGGGAGACGTAGTCAGATACAAGTACACGGAGGGAGAGGCAGTCAGATGCAAGTACACGCAGGGAGAGGCAGTCAGATGCAAGTACACGCAGGGAGAGGCAGTCAGACGCGAGTACACGCAGGGAGATGTGGGTAGATGCGAGTACACGCAGGGAGATGTGGGTAGATGCGAGTACACGCAGGGAGACGTGGGTAGATGCGAGTACACGCAGGGAGACGCAGGTAGATGCGAGTACACGCAGGGAGATGTGGGTAGATGCATGCAGGCACAGTCAGATGCTGGTAGACGCCGGTGGATGCAGGTAAACTGATAGCGTGCTTTTGATTTCTCACACTGACGGGCCCAGGCATGCACTCAGGGCCTGTTTAGTATCACTGTTCAGTCCGCAGCTGTCAGCAGTTCCCAGTCAGCAGAGGAATACATCCACAACCCTGAGTAGCACTCTATGTCCTTGATTAGAAGAGAGAGTTTTTGTTTTGTTTTGTTTTATTTTTGCTGATGTACAAAGCGACTCGTAACATTCAATCGCGAATTCGCTTTGCCTGCATAAACCTTCTGTGTTTTGTGACTAACATTTTTTTTTTTTTGTTCAGTAGGTGACTTGTACTTTTATTAGAATAATTCTTTAAGTTTCTCCTTTAACTAAACTCAAGTATGATATTTAAAGGCGTTGCTTGCTTTAATTAATTGTATCAGAACATTAGACAATATAGAAGTAATACTGAAAACTTCAGCCCCATTTTATATGAAGTGGACATAATTCCTGTGAACACAAGTATGAATTACATAACTACACAAAACCTGTTAATGTGTTAATGTTATTATTATTATTATTACACAAAACCTGCATCTATATACGGGAGACATGACACCCAATAATGATGTTCATGTGTAAGTTTGCCGGAATTACATTGTTTTCATTTGAAGTGGATTCTAGAATTCTTTAAAATGACTGACAGCTGAACAGATGTGCTTCATATTGCAGTGAATGCACTGAGGTGCGTTGTGTGTAGCTACACTGCCTGGAAGGAGGGGTGTAACTGGAACAAGTGCGACTGCCTGGCCCCCCTGGACACCTGCATGACCACTGTGGATACATTAGGTACAACAGACACCTGCATGACCACTGTTGATATATTAGGTACAACAGACACGTGCATGATCACTGTGGATACATTAGGTACAACAGACACCTACATGACCACTGTGGACACATTAGGTACAACAGACACGTGCATGATCACTGTGGATACATTAGGTACAACAGACATGTGCATGATCACTGTGGATACATTAGGTACAACAGACACGTGCATGATCACTGTGGATACATTAGGTACATAGCCGAATTGGGTGAGGAGGGCCCAGGTAACAGTGAATAGTGAGAAAACAAAACTGCAGATTCAGTCTGTTAAAGAGAGTGTGGTAGGAATGGCTGTAGCACTCTAAACAAAGCCCCCCCCCCCCCCGCCCCCCCCCCCCCCCCCCCCCCCCCCTCTCTCTCTCTCTCTCTCTCTCTCTCTCTCTCTCTCTCTCTCTGTCTTTCCTTAGGGAACCCGAAGGCCTCAGTTAAGCTATGTGTCAGATTCCTGACCTGTTCAGGGGCTGCGAACGTCACTTTGGTGGATCCCAAAGGAGACGGCACCAGAGTCACCTGCTGCAGGACTCGACTGTGCAACGTCAGCAGTGCCATGGCGATGAAGCTCCACCCACAGTCGCCGTGTGCGTTTGTCTCCTTAATCTGTTTGACCAGCTGCCTCTTCTGATAGATATTAGTAATACACATTATCTATATCTATATCTATCTATCTATATAAAGAGAGAGAGAGAGAGACAGACATATACAATATGTCTATTACTAATATCTATAATATTCAGTACTCTTAAAAAAAACGTGTTTGGCAAAGAAAAATATATGCCCTTCAACCATATAATTTTGTTATAGATGTAATAACTATAGGTGTAATAACTCTATTATATAACTAATAGATAATTAATGGTTTGTAATACTGAAATAACGGTTGCAGCATTCTCTTGTAGATCAAGTTATTTTCCCCATCAATTCTAATAATTATGGCTGTTGTAATGTTTAGTTGTGTGCATTACAACTTCCCAACAGAGAACCTAATAAATGCAGCATAGTGTTAATGCTTCTTGGATGTTCTTGTGAGTGGTTTTGGGGGAGAAAAAACAAACAAATAAACAAACAAAACATTTATGGTTAAAAAACATTGTTCTTGTAGCCCAGGATCTCTTGATCACCCTTCATAAAATTTGAAATACTACAAAAATAAAAGTTTTAACCCCTTCCAAGGGCTCAGGGAACAGAGATGAAAATGACGTGAGCAATGCGACTGTCATGACAATCTTTATTTTATCAAGACGACTGTTTTAAAATAAATATATTCAACATCAAAACATATGAAACAGTACTGTGCTGTACAAAAGCATGTGCAATTTTTCCCCAACAAGGTGATGAAAAAGCTTAACATTCTGTAAAACAAACAGCTTCGTTCCAAAAGTCCAGTGTTCTCCACACGGACAGCCTGGGACGTGCAAACAGGCGCCCCGGCCAGAGGAGTGTGTCTTCACCTTTCAGCATAGGCACAGCTGGAAAGGCAGACGTCATTTACAACAGAGAAAAAAAACAATTTCACATTTGTTCAAATTCTCAAACTCCTTTTTTCTCCACCTGCGATAGTGTTTACAGATTAGTAATTAGTTCCATATTATTATTTTTGTTTTTTGTTTTTGTTTTTTTTAAGATGAGAGAAAGAACGATCATTCGGAATTTCCTGGGGTTTTTTTTTTTTTTCCTTGTGAAATCTGCAGTAAAAGCACACAGCAGAGTGATTTCTCTGCCTCTGTGGGAGTTGTTCTTTCTTTATGAGCATCAAGGCTGAGTTTTCCTCTCCTCTTAAACGACTGGACAGGGTTCATGATCGGTTCTTCACACATCAACACGTCGCATTTGTTCTTTGGGGCAAAATACAGTTGAGTTACTGGAGGACTGCTGCTGAACCTGAAAACCCTGCGCATGAGAGCAGAGGCTCCAGTCAGTTTACTACTGACAGTCATTCAGCCAAACACTCAGATAATGCTGCATTCTGCAGAAATGGTCACGACCAAATCTAACCATCGGATCAGTACGTATACAATTACTTCTCACAGGTTTTCAGAGGGGACAAGAGGTTACAGGAAAATGGGAAAACAAAAACGGTCATCAAATTATTCAACCTCTGACCAGGAACAGTAATCTAGAACCTTCCTTCATTTTAAAAACACATTCAGGGTGTGACTGAACAAAACAAAACAAACAAACAAAAAAAAAAAAACAAACTTATTTGTGAGCCGTCAACATTCTTTCCTTAACAATAACACACAATGTGCTTGGAGTCTACACACAAACTGTATTTACCATATTCACAAACGGGACTAAACAGTAACACTGAGAGAAACGCGTATATTACTCTCATGTCAAGAGCATCAGATTCTATTGACAGTCCATTTGGGCTCTGAAACTCAGGACCATTTCACCTACTGCACAGAGCGATGCATCTTTGTGATTCAGTGGGATTCTGTCAGGACAACCTTGTGCAGCGCCCTCGTGTGGTCAGGTCAGGCATGATATAAGTATTCAGTAAAAAAAAAAAAAAACACACAACACAAAAAACAGGATAACTGTTTGTAGGCATTTAACTGTAAGGCATGTGAAGCAAACCAACAATCACCAAACATCCACTCAGTGCATAATACAAAGCCCCACAGTCCACAGGCTGTTCAAACACCACATGCACTGTAAGGACTTTTTTTGTTTTGATTGCTTCAGGGAAAAAAAAAACTGAAATGCGTGTTAGGAATTCATAAGAATTCATAAACCAATCAGACACAGGTCTAAGGCACAGATGAAGTGAGAGCCCTTTGTGACTTGGCATAGAGAAAAAAAGTCTTTTGTCAGCGGTTTGGATGACGAGCTGAATATGAGAGGGATTCAGGCAGGTCGCTGGTTCTGTGAAGTGGGCTGGATCCGTGAGTTATTCGGGCAGGTCGCTGGTTCTGTGAGGTGAGCTGGATCCGTGAGTTATTTGGGCAGGTCGCTGGTTCTGTGAAGCGAGTTAGATCCGTGAGTGATTTGGGCAGGTTGCTGGTTCTGTGAGGTGAGCTGGATCCGTGAGTGATTCGGGCAGGTCGCTGGTTCTGTGAGGTTCATGGTAAGGCTTCAGCGGTGAGCTGGATGGTTAGTTTGGTGTCCGTATCTGTCTGAACAAGCAGAAGGCCAGTGTGCTGACCCACGACGGACGGTTTGAACTGAACGGGCAGGTTGATGTAGTGCTGGGATCTGCAGAGGGGAGAGCAAAACAGATCAGAGGATGGATGGATGGATGCACACACACACACGGGCGCGCGTGCGCGCACACACACACCTTCTACCACCAGTTGTATGACAAAACACAAAATAACCAAAAAAAGTCAAACAATTGAACAAAGTGATGATTTGCTCAGTATTATTAACATAAAAGAGAACATGAGAAAAGCAATGAAGAGCAAAAACAATCTCTAGCTAAGGACACAAATGCAGAGTGCTTCAGAGAACAACACTATAAATGAAATGCATGAAGTCTCACATGCAGATGTTTTAAACTGAAAGACAGACAAAAACTACAAACATAATACAGAACCAAACCGATATCATATCCCCAGTGATTCAGAAATGTCCTCACAATCAACGTGTGCGCAAGGCCATTCTGTGCACACATCAACAGGCACGATGAGATGTGTTTGACCAAACACAACATTAATGTTTTCCCATGTTTCCTTCACTATTGTGATTCTTTCTGGGAGGACAAAGGTTGTGGTGGAAGTTGAGCTAAACTCACGCGGGTGGTGTTCACGTCAAAGACACAGACATGTATGCATGTGTTTAAACACGGCACCAAAAAGCACTGACACACACACACACACACAGCCTGCCACATACCGCTGACCTGCTGCTCCACATTAGACTGGCTGCCATTGGCTCTCACACGGAGCACGTGCAGCAGGTAACAAAAACACACTCTCTCTCACACACACACACACACACACTGCTTCAGTCAGAACACACTGCCTCATCAGCTTTCAGTTTTTCTTTGTTTTGAAGACGGTACTTATTGCACAGAACTGTCAAGCATTGAGGAGAAAGAAAAGAAAGAGAGAAAAGAAGAAAAAAAAAAAGAAAAGAAAGAAAGGCAGAAAAGAGAAGAGAAGAGAAGAGTAAACACACACTCACCTTAGAGAATATTTGGAATGCTTGATGCAGAAAGGTGGTCTAGGACTAATGAAGTGTAGCTGTAAGTCAATTAGAGAAGCCCAAAATCAGTGACATGCAGGGGTAGTTATGACATTACTCACGCTGCAGGGACGTGGGCAGCAAATTCACATGCAATGACAATGACAGTCACAAACCAACTTCACAAAGCCATTCAGAAAGAACCAGCTTCGGTACAGTGATTAAGCTGACGTCAAACGCCCAGACGCATGGGCACATACACCTAATCCCCCTACACCTACGAATTCACAGTTTATTTATTTATTTATTCTGACAATGAACACGTCTCCTCACTCACAGTACTGGGGTACATACATGATCTTTACCATGGTTTTGGAAAGGTCAGATGTAATTCATGAGCCCTGTATTGACGCTACATGGCGGGGGCGGTCTCACCTCGTGCGTGTCGAAGGAGTTGTTGCGAAAGTTGACCTTCAGTGAGCTGGCCTGGCCCACACGGGTGGCCGGGAACGTGTACAGGTTCTGAGGTGCATACACGCCCCTCCTGACGCCCTCCTCTGACCTGTTGGGCAATACACGAGCAGGGTTAGGTTTTCTGGAAGGTCAGGGGTGAGGGGCAATCCCGTGATGAATCTATTTTAAAACTGCAGTTATCAGAGTGAGCAGGGCGGGCAGAGAGAAGGCGGCAGGAGGAGACGCGGCAGGAGGAGACGCAGCAGGAGGTCTTACCCGGTCTTGGCTCCTGAGGAGTCCACTCTCTTTCTGGTCTTGACCGAGGCTTCTGTTCGGACCAGCGAGCAGTCTCCCTCTTTAAGAGCGGACGCTGTTCCCGCCCTCACACCCTGAATAAAATATGACTTTGTGTTTTAGTAAAAAAACACACACACACTGTGACTACTACACACACGGCCACATGCTGGCCTGGGAAGCAGAGGCAGGCAGTCATCCTCCCAGCTCAGAGAACTGAAATCTGTTTGGGATTTTTGTTTCATCTCTTCACAAATGCAAAAGAATAACTGAATGTTAGTCTGAGGCGTGTCGGCGTACAGATGGAAGGTAATATTAAAAGGGAATATTTTCGAACCAGGAGAAAGACTGCCCTTCTCTGACAGAAGACATGAAGGAGAGGAATAAAGGAAGGTAAATAAAATGTCCATAAATGTCTCAGAAATAACCGGTTCTTCTCAAACATCCATGTGAAAAAAAAAAAAAAAAAAAAAATGCTGATGACTGGACTTGGCAGGAGACACTCACGGTTCCGCAGAGCTGAAAGCGGACTCGGCTCTTCTGCTGCGGTTTGGCCACCGGGTGGCACTCTAGATCCCAGAACTGAGCGTAGTCTCCACGGTCCCGCGGGAGGAAGGTGATCGGCACCTGGAAAACCAACCAGCCAATCAGATGTTACAAAAACCAATGAGCTGGGTGCCTCAAGGACTCAGACAACTGCAACCCAAGGTAATACCCTAATCTAACTGACTGTGCTTCAGATTAAATCAGATTAAAAATTACCCACACTAAAGACTATCACAAGCAGTTTCAAAAACAGGCAAATGAATGGAAATGAAAACCGAGACAAGATAATAAGCGCTTCAACTGACGATGCTGAGAATGTGTAAGTTTCCTCATCTGAGACGTGTTTCCTGTGACTCACCTGCATCTTCTCATGGCTACCGAGAGCGCCCGAAATCCGTTCACAGCGGAAGGCTGTGTAAGTCGCACGATACACATCCCCGCTGCTGTCTACACCCTGGTGCAGCGGAGAGGGAAGTGTAAAAAAAAAAAAAAAAAATCACTTTAGTAGATTCAGTTCACAGTAGCATATTTACAAACAGTCAGTGTAAAAGGACACAAGGAAAGACTGACACTAATTGAAGCAGACACGTGCACACGTACGTACACACACACGTACGTACACACACACGTACACACACACACGTACACACACACACGTACACACGCACACACACACACACGCACACACACACACACACACACACACGCGCACACACACGCGCACACACACACGCACACACACACGCACACACACACACACACGCACACACACACACACGCACACGCACACACGCACACGCACACACGCACACGCACACACGCACACGCACACACGCACACGCACACACACACACGCACACACACACACGCACACACACACACACGCACACACACACACACGCACACACACACACGCACACACACACATTACCTTGACATATGGAGGAGCAAAAGAGGAGAGATACCACCTGACCTCCTCCCCACCGTTCTCCACTTCCAGAGAACATTCTGGAAGACATATGAAAAACAGTTAACGCCATCAGATCGGACGCGATAACAGGACAGATGACTGACTGGTGATGAAATGATGATTTCTCTGGATTCCAGCAGACGTTAATGGAGAGAGGGTGGTTACCCACGGTTCCTTGGTTATCTGCGGTTACCTGAGGTCTCTCCTGAGGGCGTGGTGGGGAACAGGATGGTGCGGTTCTTGACCTCCACGTGCGGTTTGGTGAGGACGCTCTGAGATTTGAGCCCCGGTACTGTTGGAGTCTCAGCCTGTGGCGGTAGGGGACATAAGGATTTCTCCACAGACGGACCTGTGGCGGACACGTCCATGGCCAAGTCCTGACGGATCTGAACTTTGACAAACTGCAAAGGAGAGAAAAGGAGAACCGTTAGACGCCGTCATCATCATCGCAAAAGGCCACCAGCTGTGTGCTGTTGAAACTGAGAATTAACCTCATCTTTTTCCAGCATACAGTCAACTGTATTGTTGTAAAATAACGTCTTTTCAATCAAATTCAATCAATTAAGCAAAAATTTGGATATCTAGAAGTCCCAAAAAATCCAGCGTGCCTACATGTACAGTCTGTAATTATTCATATTTTGTGAAACAGAGCAAGCCCTGACTGGTCAAAGAGCAGGTACCTTCTGCTGGTTGTCACACTGCACATAGATCTGTCCGCTCCAGGGTAACAGGGAGGACTTAGTGGCTAGGGATGGATTTGGGCTGATGAGAATCTGCAGGTGGCTCCTGAAACATAGAGGAGGAAAAAAAAACAAACAAACATAAAAACAAGTAACCCATCACACACACACAAGTTTTTAGGTTTTAGAAAAATGTGTGTATGTGTGTGTATGTGTGAGGGAGAGAGAGAGATTCGTACTCAGGGTCAATCACGCCGTGCTGAGGAGTGATGGTAAGGCAGTGGGCGGGCCAGGAGAGCTCAAAACTCAGCTCCCGATTGGACCGGTTCAGGATCCTGACATGCTTGGTGTCGGTCACGCCATCTGTATTAACCAATCACAAACGCAGATTCCTTAAGTATGAGCGCCAACACTCACAACACTACACAAACCATAAATCCAACCTGAGTGGAGACAGCATGCAGCATACTTCCAAAACATTCCTTAAATGTTTTAATTCCAGGCCTGAACCCAGACACTTAAACCACTACATTTCAGAGTTAGAATGACTTAAAAACTGTCAAAACAAAACAAAATTGCTTGTGTGGTCCCAAGGTCTGGTAATAGAAAGCATTCTTCAATGTAAGCTTTAATAAAAGGGAGCCCTGAAGAAAATCCTTCCTCATGAATCCGTTTAAAGCCTTCAGACCGAGTGGTTTACGTGACTTGAGTCGGGCTTACGTAACTGAAGACGGTAAAGTACAGCAGGATTCACTCACTGATGGTGGGAGCGGTCAGCACTATCTGCTCTGGCTGGATATTCCAGGTGTCCTGGGGTTCTGGACGTTTTGGGAAAGGCTCGGAGGAGCCGAGTGGAGGCCCCTTCACCGGGAGAACGTCCAGGGACACGTTACTGACGTGACGTTCCACGTTCTCCAGGACGCCGAGCGGAAAACTGAGGAGTTCAATATTCCCATCACTACAGGTGAATTTAATATTCTTCTCTCATATCAATAAAGATTATAACAATAATACAATGAACATGACTCAACAACAAACCCTGACAAGCACAGGTGATCAGGAACCAGGGGAAAAAAAGGGTATTAATATATTTGTATGTTGATCCATTTCAGAAGCTCTGGCAAGTCTTTCAAAAGCTGTAATCATAAAATACACCTGACTAAATGTTTTGGGTTTTTTTTGTCCTCTATATACTGTAAGACTACAGGAATAGGTGTCACCCACAGATCTGAAGTCTGTACCTGTCTGACTGTGGGGCGTGGCACGGGGAGGGCCGGAGGGAATCGACGTGGTCGCTCTCGCTCGAGTCGGACGTTTCCATGGTACCCAGCAGGGACAACACCACCTTGTTCATGTTGCCGTAAAAGATCTGGGCCTCGTTCGGCCTCTGCGGCAGGTCGAAGGCTGACAGAGAGACCAATCAGATCGAGAGCGTAAACGACACACCCACATAAATCATAATGGTCACACACCGAGTGTGTTTTTTTCACACGGCAAGAGCTTCTAAGTTACCAAGGTAACTCGACGCAAAATTCAAGACAGCCTCATAGAAACATCTCTTAACTGTTCTCCTACAGGGGAGGCAGTTTTAGGTTTTGGCTCAAGCTATTTGTCTAACTGAGAACTCCTGCTCTGTGGAACACACCCCCAGGTCAAAGTTAACTGTATGATCTGAGACAAATTTGACTTAGAATCAGAGAATTGGGTAACTCTGAAGAGGATGAGACTGGGTAAGACGGTGCCCTGATCAAACTCCTGATGCAGTGAAAAAGTGAGTAACCCGTTTATGAAGTACTATGATAACTATCTGGACAACTCAGTCAAGATTTTTTTTTTTTTTTACCTTCCAGGACCTCCTCCTCTCCTAGGAAAGGTTCATCGAACTGGACGTTTTTCAGTAAACTATTCTCTGACAGCACTTTCCTTCCAGCGTCAGGTTTGCAGCGCAATAACCTGAAAAATCAATGTAAGAAAGCGTGAATTTGCAGGACAAGAATGACTGCGAATGTCTCTGTGACTACAGGTGACAGGAGCCTGAGACAGATGCAGCCCTGAGAGTCTTTTCCTTTAGTCGTGCACAGTAATGACGGTGGAAGAAAGACAGACCTTCTGAACTGCTGACGAGACACTTCATCTCCACAGAAGAGACACACGGTGGCCAGCAGGGCGGCGCTAGACTGACAGAGAGCCTGCTCCCTGCGAGTGGCCCTCAGCACGACAGTGATCACCTGTCAATAGACCACAAGACACTAATCAATGAAGGAACACAACGGGAGACTTTGCACTGTTTAGAGAACAACAAAGCAAAGTTCTGGTGACAGGTTGGGGTCGGGTGTGCTGACACATGTCAAATCAACAGCCACTTAACCGTTCAATTAACTACCAGTGATTATTAAGAAACATCACTGACTCTGGATTCAGCTGGTGTCACGTGAGGTGCGTAAAACACGTCTTTGAAAGACAGTCGCGGTTCTGACCTCCTGCGTCCGCTCCTTCAGTACGAACTGCGGGGGCGACAGGCTGATGACGCCGGGGTCCATGACCGTTCGGCTCTGAAGGTCGGCGAAGGGCACGGCTTTGATGAAGGCGGCACGGGATCCCGTGTTCCTCACGCACACGCAGAGCTTACTGACCCTGCCCGCCCCGACCCCGCCCAGCGTGGCCACGTAGCCGTCCGACCTCTTCTTCAGCTCCTCCAGAATCACGTTACCCGTGCCTCCGTAGCCCGACAGAGGGATCTGAGAGAACAGAGAGAGGAACGAACAAACACAGACCGAGACAAGGTTATAACTACTCTGAAGGAGAGTGGTTTCTCAGCTCCAGTCCTGGGGAGAGCCGTTGGACTGCGTATGGCGGCCAGTGCTCAAGCACCAGTACACCCAGTTCTCAACGCCAAGGACTAGAGAACCAGCAGGTAATTTAAACCAGGAGTGAGGGGACTGGGCTATGGCAAAAGTGCATTGTGGGTATCCAGGAACGCACTTGAGACCTAGTGCTCTATGGCATATAGAGAAAAGCATTTTTACTCCCTATTAGACAAATGTCACGTCACTGAATGTCCTTTGTGCTGAGGGAGGTTGTGAGAAGCCACTGTGAACGTGTAGAAGGTGAACTCACAGTAAATTTGACTCCAGGCTGAGAGGGCCTGACGCCAGACTGTTTGATTTCCAGTTTAGCCAGCATACAGGCAACCCGCGTGGGCGCAAACAGCAGGTGTATGGTCACATCCTCTTTAGGCCTGATAGACAGCTCTCTGTGTCGCGTCAGCCTCTCCTCTGGACCGAACGAACTCTGCAGCTGAAATGAGGGAAAGAAAAGAAAAACAGACATATAAAGTGAAGTGTGAGAAGCTTTTTATCAAAAAAAACAAACAAACAAACATCCTCTTGCTACTTTTCAGGGGAGGACTAAACTGATATTTTTAAAATGTGCCAATGAGTGTCTTCAGAGAAAAAAAACCAAACAAACACCCATTCATTCCATTAGAAGCCAGATTAATTTTCTAAAGTGTCTGAACTATATTGGGGGAACTCCACCTGTGGCTTCCTGAGTGAGTTAATAAACATGCGTCTTTACGTATCTTTGGCAGTGCGTCCTCACAGACACACAGCTCTGCCCAGTATGACAGCGAGAGCAGGTTACCTGGAAACAGTCCTGGTCCTGACCCCGGATCAGTAGGCGGAGCTGCTGGGCTGCAGTGGGAGAGTTATTCCTCAGGACCAGTTTCTGCTGCCTACACACCATAAGAGATTCACACCAGTGAACAAGGGAAGATGCTTTCTGTTATAACTGGCTTAGTTATCGGTGATAAAGACATGGACTGATGCCCTGCCAATGAAATTTCCCATAGACCCCCTTTCAAAGTTCAAATAATGTTACATCATAAGTATTTACAAGAAATATGTATTCATATAAAAAAAAAAAAAGCAGGCTGGTGACATCAGTCTGTGACGCAGACAAGCAACATATTCCAGGCACACGGGAGGGTGTGTGTGTGTGTGGGGGGGGCTGCATATGACTCACACGGCCCTGCCCAGGGTGACCCCTCCCCAGGCCATGAACTGTTTGTTGGAGAGGATGGGGGGCACGTCTGCGTGCGACACAATCGCGGGGGTGGGCGCCACCTTCCCAGAGTTCTCCTGGACGACCTGCCCTTTCAGCACCACTTCGTACTGAGGGCCGGAGGGCAGCACCAGGATGGTCAGAAGACTGGGAGACAACAAACCAGTGACGACAGGTGGGTAACAGTGCAACTGCATGACTGTCTAAGTTTAAGAGGAGAGCTGAACGACTACATGCCACCATTCTACTTCAGGTATTTAAAACAAACAAACAAATAAATCATTTATTATTACAGTCAAGGGGATCGATCATCTTTGTATAATGTTTGCAGCCTCGGTGCTTTAAAAGCCCAGAGAGACACTGGAACAGGGACGTGTCGAACTCGCGGAGCCTGCGGTGAGTTTACCTCTCTCTGTGTTTCCTGCTCCCCTGAGCGGTGAAGGAGACCACAACACCCTGCTCCTCTCCAGCACGTAGACTCAGTTCATCAGGTTTCACAGAGAAGCAGTCATTACTGTCAGTGCTCTAAGGACCCCACCCCCACAAAAAAAACAAAAAAACAAAAAAAACAAAAAACAAAACAGGAAGTCATCAATGGAGAACTCAATGGGGCCTCTGTAACAGCAGGACCCAAAACATGAATAAAAAAAATAAATAAATAAAAATAACAGGATTACCTTCAGTCTGAGCTGTACGTCAATGTTGCCTGCGTTCTTGAGGGGCAGAGTCTGCTGGACTGTTAGGCCAAATGGAGCCTGAAGACACACAGTCTGTTTGGACAAACATGACTGACAATGGTTAAAAAAAAAAGAAACAAAAAACAAAAATGGGCACCATTACGGCAACCAAAAACAACAACAACAACAAAAAACAAAACAAACCAGATGAACATGAAAAATGTAAACTGATCATTGTGTTGCGTGATCTACAGTCTGAACATGACAAAAAGAACAACAACAAAAACAGGAACCGCAGCACATAGAGATCTGTTATCAATACTGTCTCCACAACAGCAAAGAACATGGAGGGGAAAAAAACATTTCAAAAGAACAGAAACCAATTCTTATTTCTGTTTCAGAGATACAGAAAACACACACACACGCACACGCGCGCACACACACGCGCGCACACACACACACGCGCGCACACACCCCAACACACAGTTCCACTCATTTATGGGTTTGCAGTTAATTCAAAATACAATACAGACGGTTATAAAGCATTACATTAGCAATTTTGGTGCTTAGTGACATCACTGTGTGTAAACACACACATACACACTTTTTTCTTCAGCATCTAGTGTGCATTTAACCACACTAAGAACTCACAAACAAGAGGAGAACGCACAGACCGAAGACAGCATGGCTCTGTACCTGCAGGTCTTTGGGTGCGTGAACTCTGGCTGTCCCCGACCTTGCCCTGAGGGCCACGCTCCGGATCACATGACTGGGCCCAGGACTGTCCACCTCAATGTCCACACGCGCACTGTACTCGTCTGCCGGGCCGAGCTCACCTGCATCACATCACATCACATGACATCACATGTCACCTCATCTCACCTATCACATCACAGACAAACTGCTTCACATCCACCAGCAAACACACAAAACATTTCTCTAACACCCAAGACACGACTAAACGGCTGGTCAAGGCCGATCCGTGTGTCGATTACCTGAAGCGGAGATGTACTTCTGGGGAGCGTGGAAGTGGACCCAGACCATGAAAGTGTCTGGTTTCTGACAAAAACATTTAAACACACACACACAGACAGACCAAAACTTAGTTTCGTTTCACGCTTTTCAAGCTGGTAAGTTCTATCTACGCTGTGGTCGTGATGAAAGTAAATCTATTTGACTTCAAACGAACAACTATCATTAAAAAAATAAACTGAAAACTAAGATTTATATCAACAATGACACGGAGCTGAAGAGGTTATTTTTGAGTCGCGTGGTGCAGTCTAGATGAAGACTCACATCTCCGTAGCTGGCATGGAGCACGTGGTTAATGACTGATGGAGCAGAGACGGGTGTGACTGCCCCACCCGTGAGGAGTGACCCTTCTGCTGTCATGGCAACGGGACTCTTTGAGAAGCTGAAGCAATGCCATGCCGAGGCGTTCTGTGAAGTCAAAGGTTTTAGAGATTTAAATTAAAAAAACCCAAACAAACAAACCCCCTCACCTTTGTTCTAAAACACTCCACAAACAGCACCAATGTTATGAACTACTACAGACCTATTATCAGCATGATTAACTACTCAGTGTATCCAGACCATGCAAGGCATTTAGAAATTCACCACTGCGGTGTAAAACTTTCCATGGGATTTCACACAAGGTCACTGCTCAATTTAACAGTGATATGCTAAGTGCTTAGGCCATTAGGAACTCTCCTCATCCCATGTGGGACTAAAAATCAGGTCAATGTAGTAACACATTCTCACTCTTAGCCAATGCCATACAACAGAATCGATCTCTAATGACTGATTAGCAGGAGTAATTAGTAGACCCATCGAGGAGAGAGACTGGAGTGTTACTGACCGAGCTGATGACCAGACGGATAGGTACGGTGGCACGGGTCCTGTTGACCAGTTTAAGGGGCAGGGCCTTGGCACTACCGCCTGCCAGGTCTCCGAAATTCAGACACCCAGACTTGCCCACGTCGACCTGTTGAGGAACACCACCAAAAGAACTGTCATTCGTATGGTCTGTCGGGACGGGCCTATTACCCATGTGCTACACAAACGCAATAACGTTTAATTAACTAATGCAGAGTTCATTCGGTCGGTTCCATAAACTTTATCTGTGTGTCCTGTATACCGCAACAGCTGTTTCAAAGTTTGGCGTGTCAGCAATATTGGATGTCCTTAGCAAAACCAAGATTAAAGCCACTGATACCCAATTAACAAAAAGAGAAAGAAAACAGCATGTCTGATCAGAGAGTCAGAACGTTTGACCTGGATTCATCTGTTGCCCATTAATTTAGCCCTGATTTAAACACAGACACTTAAACACACAGAGACCCCCTGTGCTCCTGCGTGCGTGGACCACCTCACCTCCACAGACGGGCTCTCGGCCACAGCGATGAGAACGACCTTTTTGGCAAAGACCTCCGCCCTCGCCACGGACTCGGGTTCGGCCGACGCGGGCCAGGACGAAACGCTGAGCGTGCACTGGTACAGCCCGGCTCTGGGAGCGATGAACAGAACCTTCTGCTCCTCGGTGCTCTTTGGCCCGATGATGGTCTTATTCTTAACCATCAGCCACTGGTATGGCACTGTGTCCACCTACAGACAGGGGAGTGGAATGTTGAGTTTCCAAAATGTTGTCTTTAGAGCGGCAGAGTAGGACTAAGAAAGCTATTTTTTTTACTCTTCATTTAAGACCGTTTTCAAGAATTTGATTTAACAAAAAACAAAAACAAACCAAACAAAAAAAACTGCAGATCACTTCAGAGCACACTCTTGATTGTCTTTCATGTCCTCCTGATAACATCTGATGATTACAGACTCAAAAAGTCCCCAGTACAAGTTCAGCATCACTTGTGATGGACTCCGCTTCATCTATGCTGTATAGTTACATCATCACTAAAAAAAATAATAACTACACGACATTCATCTGTTCGTTAAGGTCAGACTTCATAACAAATTAAGAGGCCTGTTTTAAACAACCCTCAGGTGCACCCTACTCACCAACAGGCCTACCTGCATTATCAAAAAGGCCCAGATCAGAACACAACTGTCAGTTCTCCCATCGCTTTGTGAGATTTCTTTTTAACGTGTCAAAGTTCCAGAAACTTCAGACAAAAAGAGGCCGAGATTCTCACCTTCTCTCCGTCGATGGACAGGCTGGTGACGTTGATGGCCACTTGCTGCCAGCGCTCAGAGGGATTGAAGATACTGAGTGAGGTCTGAGATGCTATGCCGACACAACAGGCACTGGGGAACTTCAGCTCTTCAGGAACAACCACTTGAGCTGGTGGTGATGGAGGTAGTGATTAGAAAAATCAGAGTGCGCTTTATGACATAACCTAAAACTTAAGAACCTACACCAAGTTCTGAGTTAAAGTGGCCTAATTTCAATATGATACAAAAAATAAACAAAAACAAACTGAGACTGCACTTTCCAACGAGCTACTTCAAAACTATTTATTTTCTGAGAGACACTTGCCAAATTTCAAAAAGCATACAGTAAACAATGAAAAAAAAAAAAAGATACATACTTTGTATGTCGACAAGGTCCCTGGCTGTCCATGTTCCTAGGTTGAGCTGGTTGTATGGTTTGCCGATAGGGTACTGGTGGGGGTGCTGAAGTGGCACACCATTCAAATACCCAGCGGTAAGGCTCCCAGGCCCTGGTGCCTGAAGGTGGCCAATGGGAGGGTTAGTACCAGGTACAGCTGCAGGTACACCAAAGAGGCCACCAGATGGCGCTGCAACATGGTAAGACCCAGCGTGCAGCGGCACATCCGGGCCCAGGTACTGCTGAGCCAACTGAGAGCCAAAGAGTGAACGGCCTGTCAGGAGGGTGGGAACACCACCAGCAAGGTCGAGCAAAGCACCCTGGGAACTGTAGTTGTTAGGGACGGGTCCGTATCGTAGTTCCTCTGCGGAGTAAGAAGGAGGAGGAAGACCATAACGGGAACCAGGGACGTGCTCGTTTGGAGCTGCTGAGACGTTGGGCCACTGCTGGGCTGCCTGGTCCACAGCCCCGCTGGGCTGCTGCTGATGCTGAATGTTCAGGTTACTGGAGTAACCGGAATCTCCTGGAGGATAAAGACGACGGTCGGGCTCGGAGTGGCGCTTGCCGTGCCCATATTCCACGTTGGCAAAGTCCTTGTGGAAGTTGCACTCGCTTTGGCTTCGCGGGCCAACAACATCCGAGTTCTGTTTCGTCAGCTGGGGAGTTTTGGAGCGGGGGGGAGGTTCTGCACTTGTCGCAGAACCCAGAACGTCATTCGGGTTCTGCTGGAGACCAGGTCCGCCTTCTTTCTGGTCACACAGCTCCACAGGTGGGGTCGGGCTTGCTCTGATGATAGTGGTGCTTAATGCCATAGAGGTATTTTTCTGAAAAAAAAAAACACACAAAAAACCAAAAAGTATAAACGGTTGCAAAACAAAATTTGCCTGCACAGCGAACTCTCACAGTAAGCCTGACAAGCAATGGATCACCACAGTTCTTCAATGCCAGTCTTCAGGACTGGCATTTGCTTAGCTGAATTTGGCTTTGTGACAACTCGATGTCCCGTTTAAGACTGATTTATAGGTTCGTCTATTCTGCACCAAGTCTTCACCTTGAACACAGGACTGTTTTCCCCTCCAGATATCCTCACATTCAAAAATGTACTTTTTTTCTACCAATCCCAATAAAAGCCTCACCTTGTGACGGTCTGGTGTGGGAACGACAGAGCTCTCATTCATGGAGAGGTAGGTGAGTCTGCTAAGAGTTGGGCTGGAGCAGTGAGACTGGGGGGAGAGGGGTTCTCCGTGGGGGCTTCCGTCTGCCACACCCCCACTAGAGGAGGGTGATCCTTCTCTGGAGGGACAACACACATACACCATTGGCAAGAGTTAAACGTCAACAAAACCCAAATATAATATAGATGTTTACAAACAAACTGTTTTAATTTCAGAGACTAGGCCACTGAGGAAACAGCGTTACCCATAACCACTTGGAAGTGATGATTGGCTGGGGCTGGAGTGAGTGAGTGGAGAGGTGGAAGGCCTAAAAGTGCACCGAGTGTCTTCCACACCAGCAGGGGCGCTGTGGTCTGGTGAGCCTTTCAGAGCATCTGGAAAAGAGGGAACAACAACAATGCTGGGCTCAACATTGTGATGACTGTCAGCCATCAGCCCAACCCTAGCATTCAAACTGTTTTAACAGTAACTATTTACAGTGTTGATGTAAAGTAGTCCTGTTGAACCTTCACTGGAAAGGTTTCGACCCATTATGTTCTCCTTGGTAAAGGTCACAACCAGGTTTCAGTTCTTTAGTTCAGTTCTATTCAGGCTACAATGTAATGGAGTTTAAAGGGGGCGGACACTAAAACTCACCAAATCTGCCCTGGGAGGTTTGAGGTGGACCTTGTCCCGTCTGGCCTTTATGTTTCTCCTTCACAGCGGTTGGAGAAGCTCCAGGACTCCTCGCTGACCGAATCCGGTCTCCCGCGCTGGATGTGTCGCCCCGTCCTCCCCCCGCGCTCCTGTGTTTAGGCGTGTGCGGGGAGCCCCTCAGGTTCGGGAGATCTGAACGCCCTGCGCGCGGAGAACTGGAGGAATTCTTCGGAGAAACGGCCGGGGCCGAGATCGACTCGTTGGCTTTCAGCGAACGTCTCGCTCCCGCCGTTGCTTTCGACACCTGCGGGCGGACCGCACCCAGTTTCACCTTCGCTTCCGCGCCGCTCTTGTTCGCTGCCGCGGCTGACGCCCGAAGTTCGGAGGTTTTGGTTTTCGCTGGCTCCGACACGTTCTCGGCTGTTTTGAGCTTGACAGAGGAAGGCTGTCCGGCACCGACAGATCTCCTGGACGGTTGGGCTGAGGCAGTCGGTATGCTGCTACTCCTGGGTCGAGGGATGCCACTTCTCTTTGCGTCGGACCTCTGAGCCGACGCCTCGGTCTTCACCTTGGTTGGTTCGCCGGGAGAAGCCTCAGAATTCTGCACCGTTGTCGGCTGGGTTTCCGTGACGGGACGCCTTTCGGCACAAGGAACGCTCCTGTTTTCCACAAGCGAAGAGCGTTCCTGTGACAGCCCGTGAGAGTTGGCCAGGTTGTCAACCCAGCTGCTGATGTCAAAACAGGACTGCGTCCCAGACACTTCACTATCGCTGCTGGAGACCTCCGTCCTCTTCAGGTATTTCTCCATGTCCAAGGCGCTCCGGTCGCCCAGGGAGATCGTCTTCTGCAGAGCTTCCAGCAAGCTGGCCTGGTCAGTAACCGGGTCCTGGTCTGGGTGCGGGTTCTGAACCTGGTGCTTTCCGGCATTCTGGTGACCTTTGGCCCGGCGCTTCTTGGAGAGCTCCATAATCATGGCGGCAAGTTGGGCCGGGTCAGAACTGATGGAGGCGTCCGCTATGGCAGAGGCTATGGTGCTGATGCTGAGAAGCTGGTTTCCACTCCCATTTGGCGAGTCTGTGCTTTGGCCTGAACTCTCCTTGTCTTCAGGGGACCAGACGGAGGGATTCTAATGACGAATAAGAGAACTACACTTTAATACACACGTCTTCCTATACCCACTGCTTTGGACAACAATCTGAGCGTTGTGCTTATCTGAATAAGTGATCTGTTATCTGGTAGTGGAGACACTACAGACCTTGGCATTCTCCTTTTCATGTGCATGTGGTTGTGCCTCTTCACTGGGTGGAACACCATTTACAACAGGCTCAAGTGTTCTGTCCAAGTCTTCTGTAATTCATTAAAAATGAAAAAAGATCAAATTAAAAAAAGTGTTCTTCTGTAATGTAAAAGAACAGTGTTCACACAAGGCATTTTAACAGAACTTCAAGAGAGACATAAACATGTACCTGGACTCATTGTCTCATCTGCATCAGTTTGCTGGACTGTTCCGTTGTGAATGGAGCTTTCACGGGAGGAGAAATCAGAGGGTCGGATCAGGGGAAAAGGTTCCCTCTTTTCCGGAGATGTGATAATGTAACCAAAGGAAGGCTAGGGATAGAACACAGAGAGGTGAAATAAATAAATAAATAAATAAATGTGGTGTATAAATTATATAAATATCTACAAAAAAAAAATTGAAATAAAAGAATTATTATATCAAATACAGCAACTGGGAGTAATTTGTCTGCTCTGATAGCCACTCAGGAAAACAAAGCAATAAGACAAACAAATGTTGATGTCTGCTCTTTGGATCACATCAAACAAGTCCTAACCCGTTTGACGCGATCATCGGCGCTGCCTAGGCAACCTAAGGCCTCCGAACGCTGTCCAAAGAACTCCCCCAACGAGAGTCGCAGGTAGCTCTGGTTCCCCTTCTCAAACCCGGACGAGATCTGGGAGGCCCTCAACAGAACATGGCCACTGGCTGGGAGCTTCCAAGAGGTGTCTCCAAGCCCGACACTTGTGTTAGCTGCTTCAATCTGCTCTTCCTGTCAAAGTAAAACAATAAATAAATTAAACCAATTATCAGACCACTATATCTTTGGTACTCACAGACTCAGACCAAATACTTAAAGGCTATTAGCCTATAGACTAAAGTGACTGTCAGGCAAGAAGCCATAAACAAACAATTAACAGGGATGATGCAATTTCAAGATACAAGATACTGTCAATTATAAATGTGAGCACATCATGAATTATCATCAAATCTGTTTCATTAAGCAGCAGATTAACATTAGAGTAAACACAGCCTTAGTGAACAGCCAAACCTGGATGAACTGATGTTCCTTTTCAAACTCCTCTTGGTCTTCAATGATCTTCTCAATGGCATTGTCTATGGACAGAGTACGAGTGTTCAATGAAATTTTAAAACCGCGCAGGGGTTATAACAATTACAAAATGATCCAGCAAATTTTCAGTAACCGGCATGAACAGCGTTGCAATGGCAGCCTCTAGGCAACACTCGTGCTGTTCTTGGACGCATAGCTGAGGACAGCTCATAGCGCTAAGACGCTAATCAAAACAGCCACTTTCACCTCTGTACTTACCGCCTGACACAAAGTCCTCTGCCTGAAACTGGTTAGCAACGTCATCGGGTACATTTGTCTCCATTTCTCTCTCGAAGGAAGAGTAGTAGGCTAGATCAGTAACCCATTTCCCCTGTTCATCCTGGTAGACCACACTGTGTGTGGCATTTGCACCTGGAAATCGAAAAAAAGGTACACAACTCCAACATTAGCACACTGAAGATACTGGACGTGGTTTGTGACCATGTTAGCAAGGCTTAGTTTCAGAGTCTGTTTTTTTTTCATTTTAATTGAAAGGGAGAAAGAGCTTAAAGCTCAATAGGACATCTGAGGTCACTCTGAATGACATCCAGTTAGTCTCAGCAACTTAAATTCAAATCTTCTATGAGGATGAAGGACGGCACGTCGGGGAGGCCAGACCAAATTACTCACCCTGCTGTAACTCCAGCTCCAGACTCTCCGGGCGATGATTCCAGCCTTCGTCATTGAGCTCCCCCTCTTCCTCGTGAAAGCTCTTAGAGAGGTATTTCAGTTCCAGAGACGGGCCCTGAGGATCCTCGTCGCTGTTACTGTCCGAGGGCTCCTGGGGGGCGGCGGAGTCTCCGCACGGCCCCCCGCGGAGCCCCAGGTCCCTCGTCCTCCCCCGGTCACCTTCCTCTTCGTCAGTGTGGGGGTCATGCAGCACGTGGGACAAATGGAAACTGCTCTGGGTGCCCTGGAGAAGGGCGACGGAGGTGGAAACGTCTTGCGGGACCTGCTGGCCAGACCCGGTTCTCAGGTACACCGAGTCCAAGAGGGCGTCGGCAGACCCGGCTGCGGACTCCGTGCTGTCCATGGCATTCTGCCGGGAAGGAGAACAGAAGTCAATTTTTTTATGAAACGCAAATTAAAACGATTAAAAGATCAGGGCCTTGGAAACGGATGGAGATACTCATTTATACCAGCACTCACCAAAGCCTCCTGTCGGTCCAGACTCATGCTCCAGTTGACTGATGAGGGATTGGCAGGACCAGAACCTGCGGCAGCGGTGACAGCCTCTCCGGTTCCGACTGGGCCAACACGATCCCCCATCTGATGAAGACAAGACCTTTAATGAGTAAGTCAAACGGACTTGTGCTGACTTTGACGAACCAGAAAATCTTTACACTCAACACATAAGTTTGTCATCATAATAGCCTCCTAGCCTAATAATCAATCCACAAATGTTTCACTGAAATCACTGCCATATCCACTACCCAAAAAAAGAGAAACTTGTAATTCATGCATCCAAACTTCATTTACAACAGCTACACACACATTGTGAGCCAAACCACTGACTATAAGACCATTGTTTCTGGTACAAAACTGTTACACCCCTGATGGATGAGCAAACTCAGTGGTTTAAAAAGGTTGTTTCACACCTGAAACTGAATCAACACAGAGACATATATTCCTAATGAGAATATATATATATTCTAAAAGAGCCAGCAGGCAGATGCACAGATTCAAACACTACACAGAACAGCCAAAACAATTAAGATCTGCCATTTCCACCCACCATCAAAACATGTTCTGGACACCAGAGATTATAATCTGACTACGGAGACGCATTACCTCACTGTGTCCAGGCACACCAGCCCTGCTCAACCCAGGCAGAGACAGGAGTTCATCTGCCCCCTCCCCACTGGCCCCAACGATCCCCAGGCCCCGCAGGACGTCATAGGTCGTCGGCACGCCCGTGGGCGGGAGAGGGAGGGTGGACACGCCTCCATCATTCCCATCCTCTTCACTCCCACTGCTCCCATCGCCCCCTCCTCCATCACCTGTTAGTAAATAACCAGGTTCCAGTATCAGCATTGTGTTCCAACCACTGGATAGGTATAGGCATGGGGACAAATTAATTCGCAAAAATAGGCAGAACTAATCACTGCAAACCAAGGCACCATGAAATGGAGTCTCAAGGCTCTGCACACTTTTGGCTTCTCTCTCTCTCTCTCTCTCTCTTCTCAGTTAGACTTTCAAAGGGTAAATTTCTGCAATAATGCACCCACTCTATACCACGCGTGTCTGACATGAACGATAGCAGACGGTCACAATCCACATGCTGTAATACAGATTTGGGATGAGAGATTTACCGGTGATGGGAGAGTTGATGACTTGACCTTCCGCAGAGCGGCGATGCTCAATGCCTGTGGTGGATGATGGGTATCTGGCCCTAGACTGGGACTCATCCTCTGAGCTTCCTCCTTCCAGCCCAGGCCTGAAGTTTGGCTGATGGCTCTCTCCAACCTATGGTCACAGAGACACACACACATTTACTGACCACACATTTACTGTTTGGGACCGAATGGGGGGAAAAAACAAAAAAAAAAACAGACAAACAAACAAACAAAAAAAACAGTTGAAGCACAAGGAGTTGACTAAACAGACCAGATGTCTGGAGGTGCTGGGAAGCAGGAACTGGGCCCTGCCTGTGTGGTTCTGTGTGGCCGTGTCCAGCTCATCCTCTGTGTCTTCCTCATCACTGGCAGGACAGGAGTCCATACCTGTGGCGGCCAGCCGCACATCAGGCATGTGAAAGTCCCCCTGGAGAGAGAGAGGGAGAGCGGCCAACGGAAATACGATTTAATCAAATCAATCAGACACAACCCCACCTATGTCAAATAGTTTTGTCACCTGCTTTGGCAGAGGAAATGCCACTCTTACATATGAAGAAAAATGTTTGCGAATCGCTGCAGTTCCTCAAATACATAATGTTTCGGTCATGTATGAGACACAACATACCTGATCATAGTCGTCCAGGAAGCTGTATCTGTTTTTGTCTGGTTCAGTGGAACTTGGGTGAGATGAGTTTGCTTGTGTGCCAGGCTGCTCCTACCAAAGCGAACATCAGCACTTTGATATTTGACAGGAAATGTTCTCCAAATGTTCTCAGGAGATAAATAATAGCCAAGCTGATTAGTTGCACAAATAGTCCCCTCCAGAGAGGGAACATTTTGGACTGAAAAGGGGGTGGACGTATCCTACCTCATCTGGGATCTCTTGGCCCTCTACCCGCCCCCTCTGAATGGCAGGAGGAACCAGTTTGTTAAAGTAAAGCTCCAAGTCATCGTCATGGAGATGGTCCACATCAATATCATCATCTGCAGAACAGAACATGTCCTCTTTTACAGTGACCAAATTTCCACCTCCGTCAATGTACATCTGCTAACATTTAGAAAATAACGACGAATGATAAGATCAAATCTCTGAATCTCTGAAGAGACATTTATCAGCAATAAATGATGATGATGACGTTCAAGTTACGGAAACAACTTTATCCCTTGTGAACAATATTAGCATGTAGCTCCTCTGGTATGTGCAACAAAGAACTGAATGGGTACAACCTTCAACAGAAAACTGAGAACTTGTGGGAGTACTGACTGGAGAGAACACAGCCTCAGTTCTGATGAAAAACACTGAGATTAATTACTCAAGTCATATCTTGGGGGCTGAACATTTCTATCACGGGAGATGACTTGATTCAAAGTTTTAGCTTAAGGCCGAAGCAGGAATCCTGCCACCAGCTGGAAGCGAAACGGGGAAGTGGAGTTGGAGATCAAACAGGGAAGTGAAGACTCCCAAGTTAGGATGGAATAAAAAAAAAAAGTTGTCTTTAACCTGTTGCTTCACTGTTCATGCTGTCCAGGGACATTAGCTTCTCATTGGCCAAAAAACTGGAGACGCTGTCACTGTAACGGTCGCTGTCTGCCCCCTCACTGGCTGGACTCTCCTCTTCCACCGTTGCCGGGAGCGACGCGTTCTGTAAACATAGACAGCTGTGAGAAAAAAATCCCTCCACTGACTAATAAACAAAAATATTTCAGATGATACAAGTCTTTAAAGTACCTTCACTGCTGTCATGTCCTTCCCTGCAATGTGAGACAAGGTCAGCAAACCTGTTGAAAGGTCTGTGGAAAGAAAGTGTTTTAAACCATACCCATTATTTCCTTAGCATATAGAAAATATAGAAATTTAAAAATAAATATATATATATATATATATATATATATATATGAGATGGAGGGTTATATTACAAATAAGCCAAAAATGCATTTCTGTCTGAATAAAAATAGTTCAAATAGTTCAAACTTCAAAATTAAGATAATTCATCTTTTGCATATTTTTTGAGTATTTTCCACTGAGTCATACCCCTTGCCCCCACAGGCATTTTAAAAATTTATAGCATATTGTCACATGAACAACATGTGATCCAATTGCCCAAGGACACTGAAATAACACAAAACACACACACACACACCCACACCCACACAGGATCACAAAGGCTTTGAAGCATCAGTTCCCATACCATCAGGGAACCCAGAGGGCCGTGGAGGAACAGGGGTTGTCTGGAAAGGAGGTTCCGCCGTAGGTACTTTGGATCGGAACATTGACTCCGTCTCATCTAAATTCACCTTCACCAGCAGGTCTGATAAACGATTGGCTGTGAGGAAGTCTTCTGCATTGGCCCTGTGAGCGTACAACAGCAAACGCAGAGCCAATCAGACGTTAGGCAATACATCCACAAGCCCTTCAAGTAACTTAACGAGTCACTTCTTTAATCCGAACGGACTGACTGTGACCCGAGGCATCAAAGCATCAGCCAACATTGGATATACACTCAGAGACCAAGTGGAAAGCTTGTGTTAGCACGCGCACACACACACACACACACACACACACACACACACACACACACACACACACACACACACTCAAATCAACCAACCCACCCACTCACTCACTATTTAGCAAAGCATCAATGTCTTTCATGCTACCTGTCATCACTGCCATAATGACGTTTTCATAGTTTCTAGGCAGGTGATGAGCCCTCTCTCCCATTTAATAAAAGAAGAATACACAAGTACATTCAGGGCTGGTTTTGGACATGTGGAAGGTATAATGTAATGCAATGTCAAAAACAGCCATCTCTATTCACTCACAAGTCATCTTTAAAGCTGAGAGCAAACTTCTCTCTCTCTCCATTTGAGGCTTGTGAACAGGTGAGTGAGAACTGCTCATCCTCCAGGTACGATGCCTGGATATCCTTTACCCTGAAGGAGAGAAAAAATGAGACATTAACACATAAAAACAATCATTACCTCACAAACAAACATGCATGGGGAGAGGGGTTGTCAGAATATGATTTATCAAAGAGTTTTAACCACTGAACACATCCATGGCATATCACAAAAAAAGCACCTTGTTTAATGTGACTGGTGGAGTTACATTTCACCACACAAGTCAACACAAGTTAGGCATCAACATGTCAAATCAGGCATTGTCTGTTTTATCAGAATAGACAATAGGGAAAAAAAAAACAGGAAAGGGAAGGAGTGATAGCCAATGAATGGTTTTGCAAAGACAGGAAATACATATTGTTAGTGATCAGTAAGTTTAGAGGGAGAGCACTCTCCCCACCTGTTGTCTGCTGTAGCTCTAATTTTAGCCACGGTGGAAGCAGCCACTGGAACCCCAAGTGTAGAGCCTAAAGTAACATTGCCCAATGTGGCCCGGCCGCTGCTGCCCAGGGAAGCGCTGGACAGAAAACTTGGAAAGGGCTCATCGTCGATTTTTCGGAAGCTGTCCATGTCTGAGCCAATGACTCGCACGGTCACCACATTGGCACGACCTGCGAGGGTGAAAAGCGGGTTAGTGACAGCGTGGCTGAAATTCAACTTCTCGTTTGGACTTCTCCAGGGGTAAAACAGCGAGTTTACTGACAAAACGTGCAAAAATCACCAAAGTTTGTAGTCACAATATCACAATTTTTCTGCAGTTACAGTGAATGCACTCAGAGGTCAATCACAACCAAAGAAAGCGCACGAGCGTCTCTGTTCAACGTCAAACGGTTTCTCTCGTTTCTTGCGTTCTTTCTGAATGGACAGGTAGTTTGGCAGTTTTACTGTCCTACATCTCTGAGCTCATACAACTACACCGGTCTATTATGGACAACTGTTTTAAACTTTATGAACAACCTAAGGTTTGTTTCCTTACCACATTCATTTTAGCTAGAATAGTTTTCTGGCGACTAATATCAGCAATTACTTGCTAAGACACCCACAGCTCAGGATAGTATTTTTGTTTAATAATATAACCCTCCAACTTCCATAGGTAGCAATGGTATCTCTATGATGAGTCTAGTATACGCAGTCTATCTTAGCTTGTGAAACCACTGAACATTGTTGATGACATGGTATCACGTCTCCTCAAGGCCATCGATTCAACTCCGACATAACACATTTCAAACACATTTAATATCAAATTACCCAGAGAGCTCAATGCGGTTGCATTGATTCTTACTTAAAAACATCTTTAAAAATCTGTTTAAAGAACTGCTTGCTATAAGTTCATTGTTTCGTGTATCAACTCACTTTATGGTTGGAAACTTGCTCCTCTACCAACCATGAGTAACCGCTGTGGCTGAAAATGTTTGCAACAGCTGAAAACAATCTCAATCCACTCTTCGCCTTGTGATATGTTTATCATGAAAAGCAACAACTGATCGAAGTTAAAAGTTAGTTCCTTTCTGAAAACGTAGAGTCCATACTCAGGTAATTAATCCATCTCGTGCCCTGACCGCCAAAAGTTCAAACTATAGCGGTTTTTCTTCCAATTAGCTGGTATTATCTTTTCCTTGACTGAGAGAAACCATTGCGAGGTCTCTAGACACAGCTGAGCATTCGGTAGGATAATTCACAGGAAGCCCGCCTGAACGTCACTTTCTAGAGGCGTGTCTTAAACCGGAATATCGAATTTTATTGGATTAAGAAGTCGTATTCACGGCTCAGAGTGGACGATACTGCTGTCAGTTAAAATTAATTCGTTTAAATTCATGCTTGCATGTTTGAAGCATCCAATACGATGTATTACGCTGTAAATGTTTTACATCGATGGGAAAGTTTAGTAAACCGAATAAGCAACTGAATGAAACTGAAACATGAAATAGGTATAAAAAATTTCATGCAGGTAGCTAATAATATAACAACGTGCATATGAGTAAGAAAGAACATGTGATACGAAGACAAACATTGCCGCTTTTAGGAACAAGTCAATCGTTCCATAGCATCTTATAATACTTTGTTTTGGACTTCTGACGGACAATGACAAACAACCGTGTCATCAAAATAGTATGATACAGAAGAACTTCACAGCCTCTGGAAATGTTTTAAAATTTATTTTAATGCGTTACACATATTAGAAGGTTGCTCGGAGTCATATGTCAAGTATGTAAAGAAGTTTGAGACAAATGCGTTTTAGACAATTCTCGACTATCCATGATTGTATATTCATTCAAATTTCACCTAAATGTTATTTATCGGATAAAGCTACAAGAACACATAATTTGAGGTGCGGCAATGACATGCAGATCAGTCAAGAATACAGTGCTGAGGTTTTAAATTGGTCACTCTGAGGAGAGGGCTCTTCACTGTCATCTCCTAAAAATCAAGGCTACTGGAAAGTACTGATGAACTCCGTTTCCTGTCAGGCTCAGGTCTGCTTTTATCAATCATGGAAAGGTCAGTGGCTGTGTAGGGGTGCTCCACAAAGCAGGATTTCTCAGTAATTCAGATAACTTAAGACAAAAGTCAGCACTGACCAGTAGGTATGTTTCTTACCTGTTCTCCCGCTGGACAGTTTTGGCTTTTGGCTCAAGCTATTCAGTGGACTGAAAAATCCTGCTTTGTGAAATATTCCCTCAGTATGGTGTGAAGTTACCACAACAACAGAGAGAGACAGACACGAATGTTAACATACAAAGTATGGCACAAAGAAACATGGTGAGCAATTATAAAGAAGGACACATCAGGACCCCCCACCCCCACAATATTTATGGCCCATCATCAATGAAATGCATAGGGTCTTTATACACCTACCTATTTATTAATGTAATCTCATCACATTGCAAGACATGGACCAAAAACACGGACGGACACTGATACCAACCTGATACCAACATATGATTCATCAAACAAGAAAACATTCATCCATGACCAATTACCACCCCCGAAAAACAGCAGCCAGGGTACACACACACACACACACACAGAGCTGGCTTTTTCAAGTTAGTAGTAGGCAGGCTGGTGGTATATCTTTGGAGAGGTGAATCGTCGCAGAGGTGGGGTAAAGGGTGTTCTCTTGCTATTCCTGTGTACACGTAACAAGCAGCAAGTTAGCATTCACCTCACTGTAGTCTCAATAAATTAACTGCTTTTCTTCTTTAAAGATATGACTTTAATTAAGGTTGACAACTGTCTAAATGTAAAAAAAAAGGCTTTAAATGAAAGCCGATACTGAATTGATTTGATTTTTTGTTCAAATTGGTTTGTAATTACTCGGGTGCTGTCTTTCAGATGGAATGTCTCATAATTAGTTCAAACTGATTCAGAATCCTGGATTTGACAGTCCAGGGTCTGTTTTTTTAGTGTGAATGGACTACACTGCATTCAGAGCACAGCTTAACCATTCAAAATGCTATTTCATTCCAGACCTAAGAAACTTTTAAGTCTGGAAACACATTCAAGTGGAAACTCTTGTTAATCCTGAATGAGCATTATTAATACCAAATTACCTTCAGGTTAACAATATAGGACTCAACAAAACTATTATTCACCGCTGGTCACGTCAGTTATTTTTGTATATAGCTTTGTGTTAAGTGCTCTCAGTCTGTACCATCAAATGAGAAAGGTTCTGAGACAACAGATTGCAACAGAAGTCCGTCATTAATTCGTCACATGCACTGATCAAACCTCATGCAGTGACACTGGTGCTGGCTTCTGATTGGACGATTTTATACGGTTAGTAGGGAGGGCAAGCATTGTATTAGTGGGCTAGAAGCTTAAATAACTTTATTGTACGATGCAAAGAGTTTAGTTACATGACGACAACACTGTTTCATGATTAGGATGAATTTATGCTATTATGCTACTATGCCCTCTTTCTCTAACTTGGGTAAAAAACTGACCATTCATAGAGACATTAGTCTTTTTTTATTGTAAAGTGATACATCTTGAATAGTAAAACTGATTTTTAAATCTTGTAACAATAGTAAAAAACTATTACAGGTAAAACAAGCACAACATTTTCAAGTGAGGTAAATTTATTTAAAGCACTACATTCAAACTTCCCTTTTAGAGAAGGTGTGTGTGTGTGTGTGTGTGTGTGTGTGTGTGTGTGTGTGTCAGTGTGTGTATATGAGTGATCCAACTGTGCTCTACTGGACTCTTCTTTTCTTGATGGAACATGTCATGGAGTCGTAAAACTACAGTCAGTTCCATGGAATGGCAGTGATAAAAGCACATTAATTAAAGTATTCATAAAACTCATTAAAATCTGATGTCGTGTTCCTGTAATGGTCCTGTCAAATATAATATTTAGACAAATTTCATAAGATACAAAAGGTAAAAACAATTATCAAGTACCAATGAAAAAGGACTACAGTAGATCCTGTGTCTTAGACCCAATTATTATTCTTTAGGATTAAAAAAAAAAAAAAAAAATTATAATGTTTTGTGGACCTGATTTGGCTTTCGATCTCTTTGCAAGTGTTAAAAGCGTGGTAAGCTGGCCCCATTGATCAGTGCGGCAGTCCCCTCAGCCGAGCAGTGTGAGTAATGTCCTCAGCTCCATGTCTCTTGAGCAGACCTCAGACGGCCGCACCTACCTGCCGCCTACCGCGTTCAGAGTGCCCTGAGAGGTGCCCGAACCAAGAGCCGCACTGAGAGTACTGGACTGACCCGACGACCCGTTCACCGGACTGCCGTCCCCCTTCAGGATGCCCGTGCACTTCCAGTTATCCATGTAGTTCGCTGAGATAACATACGTATTATGACACAGTCGACTGGAATGCCATCTAATCAGCTGATAATATTGACAGGTGAGTGGAGTTCAACGAGGAAAGAAATATATGCATAGAAACCTAACGCTGTAGTCAACACAAGGGTATAGGTTCCCAGATTGTTTGTGTCATACCTGTGGTTAAATTCATAATTTTTTTAATGCGTTATTGGCCCATTTCAAAAACTTTTATAAGCTCCGTGCACCTAATAACATACAGATATGAAAGATCTGTGTCCACAGGAGCAACAGAACAGCACAAACTAACTCAACTTAGTTTGAGACCCTGTTTAGCTGGGACTGATTCAAAAGAATATAAGGTTTGCTTAGACTTAGGACTCGGTTCCGTGTTCTCAGTCTGTTTCTAATAGGGAAAGCAACATTCATTCCGTTAATTTTATCCTGTTTATGTTTAGTGATGTGTAGGTCCCCCACCTTTCCACAGACGCACACAACCATCATCTCCAGAGGACGCCAGAAGAGTACTGGTGATGTTCCAGCTCACACGCCAGACCTGTGAGTTATGGCTGTCAAACTGGGCCATGAGCTGCACCTCAAACTTCGAAGGTCCTGTAGAACTGCTGTCCTTCCTATTTGACAGACACACCAACACACCCAATCAGACACTCCCATCCATTTCCAACAAAAAGCCACACCCACCACTGTGTCCTGGTAGTCACGCGACCCCTTCAGTCATGCAACAGGTTTTATACAATCCTGAATTGTGAAGGAAAAAAAAAAAGTGGGTCAAAAAATTTCCAGCTGTTTGATGTTTTAATAGACGCTTGCGTGTAATACACAAACGTTAAGAACGCTCACCGCAGTGGAACCAGCTTGAAGATCCGCACATCTTTGGTGGCAACGGCGAGCACGTGGAAGGACCGCCCCAGGTTTGGAGCAAAGGCAACGTCGTGAACAGCGTCTGTGACCGTAGACAGCGTCTCCACTTTGGCGTATTTTCTGCCGTAAAAAAAAAAAAAGAAAAAGCCCGTTGAGGCTGAATCAGACATTTCAGAGGGAGGGACAATGTCACGCTCTCTGTTAAGAGATGCAGACGGAGGGAAAGACTGACCTTGTGTTTTCGTTGTACTCATAGATTTGAACCTTGCCTCCATACGTCACATTACTGTCATCGCTGCCCACTGCTATCATTGGAGGGTGAACCCGGGAGCTGCAGAAAATAAACAAACAAACAGCAACACATTTCTCAAACATCATCTCAAGTGCTGTGCATGAAGTACCCAGTCCTGAGTCCCTCCTCCAATCAAAATTCTCCACCCTCCTCTTGTGTCTTTCTTCTCTTAATTTGAAAATCAATGAATAAATAGCCGGCAGTGATTATGAAGACTTTGAGATATTGATGTGACGTTCGTTTTGTGCTATTTCAACACACTCAGTCCAAGTAGTACCAAGGAGACAAGGTTAAAAAAAAAAAAGTCACGAAACAATACTGGAGATGGGCCCAGACATTCAGATATTTCAAATACTGGTTTGACCCTGGTCTGGAGGAAACTTTAGCTGAGGTATGCAACCTATTTACAGTTCCTGGTCTACATTCCGCAACTTCTCCATCCGAGATACATATTACCATCGACTTTCAAACAGTGCTCAGTGTTCAGTGTAACCACAAGTTATTCCTCCTTTAAGTCAGGCAGGTCACACGCCTAGCAAACATGACTGTGCTACATGGACAACACGGCATGTGACTAAAACATCTGCTGAGTGAACAGTGCAGTGCATTGTGAGACTGCGAGAGTGTATGTGATGTGCCAGCAAAGCTATGAATCAAAATGGTTTGCAATAATAAAACGTGAGAGAAGATTACACAAAAGGAATGCGAGAGGAATTTACACACCGACTGTCTTATTGTAGAAATTCACTCATGAAAACCTACTGTTTAATTATGCAAATCACTGGCCCCGGGAAGCTAAAATGATCAATATCTATATATTCATTTTTTTTTGTACTTCTAAATGACTGGTGTCAGAAAGGACATGACGACCAAACTTTCTGGAGAGACGACGCCGCGGTTTGTGCAGTGTGTGTAGATGAAGCCACACCCTGAACCAGAGAGAGCAGCTGAGCATGTGTTGGATTCGGCATTAAAGCAGGTGTGTGTTGTAACAGTATATGTCCACTTAAGTCTGCACTCTGTGTGTGTGTGTGTGTGTGTGTGAGAGTGCACATGTGTGCGTGTATATATACATATGTGTGTGTATATATATATATATATATACACACATATACATACACACACACACACACACACATATGTATGTATGTGTGTGTGTGTGTGTGAGAGTGCACATGTGTGCGTGTATATATACATATGTGTGTACATATATATATATATTTGCATGTGTGTTCCTGCACTACCTCGAGGGATTCCAGGAGATGCAGGAGCAGCTAAGTTTGCAGGAGAGCTCATGCTGCAGTGACCACTGACTGAGGTTCATCACGTCTGGGGCCTCGTAGATCCTCACCACCCCATCCGCAGAACACGTGGTCAACATCAGACCCATGTGTTTGGGAGCAAACTTCACGTCTGTCACAGAGGTCCGGCTGTCCACCAGTGTGGTCCTCTTTATCTGGGGGAGGCGCATGGTGATAATGGCAAGTCACATTCGGAAGACAATAACAGGTGGACCACACTCTGCAGTATCTTTAAGAGGATCGCTCACTTCCTTGACAGGTAGGTGAATTAAAAGACATGATGTAAAACGTAGGCTCACGGACAGATGGGAGAATGAAATAGCTACTGTGATTTAGCGTACCGATTCCCTCAGTACGTGGTATTTTCCTGATTAAAATGTGGAAAGATCTGCCCTTCCTGGGCCAGTTTTTTTTTTTTTTTAATTCATTTTTAAGGTAGACTGGTGTTTTGGATGTGAATCAACTGACAAATCCTTTGTTTTGTTAAATTAGAGTACACCGACATATTTTCACTTAACTCTTTCTTTTGTGGTGAGTGACAGTTATGATACAAGCTGGTAAGAATCCGAGCTTGCTTAGAATAGATCTCTCTCTTACCCAGTGGCTCTGTCCACGCTGTTTGTCATTGGACTCCCCGACGATTTCCTCCCAAACAGCTGCTGTCCGGTCGAAAGAGCAGGATGCCAGCACCTGCCCAAACTCTGGGTGTGCCCATGTTACACGCCACACTGACCCACTGTGTGTCTGAAAACAAGGCCTTCAGTTTCAGCATTCAGAGCCTACAGTGAACATACGTATCTGAAATAATTATGTATTGGTCACTTCAAGAAAGCGCTAGGCAACGTTTTTAACAGCTACAGATATCACTCAAACGCATTAGCGTTACGTTTTAATATTCTGGGAAAAAGAGGAGTTTAACTTTCAAGCAAAGTCATTTTTAAACACTGTGGTTGGATGAAGTTACAGAAAGCTGTAGTCTTACGTCACGTAACCAATAATATTGCGGCAATGATTTAGTTCCTCATTGAACCCTACACCTACACTCAGATACACAAGTGCTCTATCACACTGTAAACAAACCTTCCAGCTGGCAGTGCAATGCCATTCACCAGTTTCACTCTTGTCCCACACCTGAAAACAAAATTACATTATTAAAAACATCACTTCTTTCATTGTAGATATTAACCAATCAACGCAGTCACCCAGTATTCCTTATTCAAACTGTAACATGAATTTCTTCATACGATCGGCAGTGATGCTGTGTGATCAAAGCTACGCCTTTTGATTATATCAACGTATTGTCTTGATAATTTATCATCTTTGTTTAATGAATAATAAATACTGCCAGTCGAAGTCGAAGATGTTTGGATATACTGTCAAAGGCCACCTAAACATTCAATGACCTGTTTGTTGTTGATTCCCTAGCCTATGAAAATTACCTTAACTTTAAGATATAGTCATTCTGCTGACCTTACCTTTACACTTTGGTCGCTTGAGCATGTTGCAATTCTACGACCATGAAAATCATAAGAGACATCATGGATTAGATCTTTATGATCCGCCGCAATGCTGTGAGCCACAAACATTGTGTGATCAACAGATTTACTCCCACTTGTTTGTAGTTTCCACCCGAGCCTCTGCAGGTCTTCTATGACGCAAGTCTTTCAAATCTTTTCCCGTTTGTTCAAGACACGCGGGAACACTATGCTAGATATGTCGGGATGTACCCATCAACTATGTGGGGGAAAAAAAAAAAATCCGGAGAGAAAACGAATTCCACTCATGCGTAAGCGGTGCATTTTATTCGATCTTCATATAAAAGATTAACAAATAGCCGCTGAATATGTTATACCAGTCAGGCAAAGACACATTACGACACTGCGCCTGCGTGACGAAAACGAAAGCGCTGGGCAGACACTTGCAGGGGGGGCTTCCTACGCCCTCTGCTGGTTTTTGCGCTGTACAACAACCACAACTTCAGCAGTTCTCTTGTTTTACAACTGCTACATCGTCCCAAAAGCTGATGAAGGACTTGAACCAAGAATTGACTAAACACAAAATCCCAGTTGACTCGATTTTATTCAATCGCACGAAGCATTTCGCAACAATGTTTACAAAAACAATATAAAAATACTAATTCACAATAGAGGATCCCCTTGATTTTCATATGCAAAAATGGATTTTTTTTTTTTTATTAATCAGAACAGGCCAGTTATCTGAATTATGAGTAATATGGTTAGAGAAAAAGTAGTGCGGGTTATCTGAAGAGTTGAGGCTCCATTACAGAAGTCTCCCTCACAGCAGGTTTTGGTCATGGCATAGACAGTCTGGTTGCTGGGAAACTCGACAGTGCTCGTCTGATTGCACTCAGCCACAGAAGCACAGCCCATCATCTTTACATCAAGCACAGACGCTGGAAAACACAGAGGGTTCAGGCAGTACTGTAAATGTACACTGGTTACACACACACACACACACACACACACACACACACACACACACACAGCAAGAGACTGGCAGGAGAACAGAGGATGGGGGACCCCAAACAAACAAAAAAAACCCCTTACCTGCTTTCCCTATTCCAACAAAGCATTGTTCATCATCACTGCAGTTCGTACGTGTCGTGTAGCACAAGTCCCAGAAACCAAGATCACATCGAAAGCATTCGAGTGCTTGTCCTAGACAAGATTTTTTTTTATAAAAAAGACAAGACAATTCCATTTCAACAGTTTCCAAGACATGGGAGGTTTTCACAAAAACATGCCCACATTCTCTGGCAAATAAAACACATCTAGAGTACAGCGTTGCTCTGCTGAAAAGGTAAAAAAGGTTTCAAAACACAGAGTCCACGTGCATGTCAGTTAATCCAGGGTATTGTCACGTTTGTCTGATGGCGATTAAGAACATTACTGAAGTAGAGGAACATTACTGAAGTTCAAGGCATATAAAATAATAAAGTAAATATGAAGTTGCACTTTGTACCACATGACAAGTGGTTCTTGGAGCAAATAACTGCCCTTTCCAGGAATAAACACCAGCAACCAAAAGATACAGCTAAAAAATGTACACAGAACACATCTCTGATTGGGTAAGGGCACTTACCTGGACTAGGTGAAAACATCACCATCACAGCAACAAGAATAAAAAAACAAGCCCCTCTCATATTAACACTGATAAGTTAAACTAGCGTTTTTAACAATGGAACAGGTTAACACACACAACCCCTTGAAATAGGTCCGTACACATCCCTGCAAACCCACCTACAGATGCTACAAAGGATTGCCTTGCATATTCTAGATAAACATCTTATCTTATTAACTGATAATGAGGAGCAGCTTTGAGGCTGTGAATCAGCCTGACACCACTGATTTGCTGAATGACATATGCAACAGGGATATGCTTAGAGTGGTGTTTCCTAACTTCAGTCCTGAGGAACCACTTAACAGGACAATTTCTGTTCTAATCCACAACTAACACACATTCATCTGGTCTACTAATTACTGAGGTCTTTAATTAACTCACTCAAGCTGTCAGCTCAGGGCCTTGAGGGAGACGTGTTGTTCATTGAGATTTAGGCGCTGAGGTTAAAACAAAACAAAACAAAACCCAAACATTCAAGGCAGTTCGGATGACCACTGATACTCATTTTTTGTTATAGCGACATCTAAGGCAATTCGACGTGCTTGATAAATGTCAAACAACTATGTGGGCTTATCTATACGTTCTCATACTCTGGGAATGTTGCTTAATCTGAAAAAAAAAAAAGATAAAAATATGTCTTGCACAGTCTTATACCGTGAATGAGTACTACACACGGGCTGAACCGCAGCCAAAAGATGGATTTGACGTATCTCAGTGATAGTGCAGCCCATACAAGCAATTAATAATATATATTATAAATAAATGGTATATGTTTAATATGTCTATACTGATGAATATAATTAATTTCTTTTGTATTTCCATCATCTAAAAACTATACACGGTTGTCTCTTCCGATGTGGATATTTGTATCGGTCCATTTATTACGGATTCTTTCGGGATTGGTGCGTCAAATAAAAAAAAAAAAAGTATAGCCTAGTCACCGCAGGTAAATCGACTGACAGTGTTTGAATGACATCTGAGAACAGAAATATGTTTTTGACAATTTAAGATTTAGCGCTGTGTTAAAACTGAAATGTGTTAAGGGTATCTTTCGGCCATATTAAGAAAAACTGGTTTAATCCAACGATATAGAAATGGATTGTTCCTCTCTGGGTGGTCTAACTAAACTCACGTCCCCTCTCCTACTGTAATCGTAAAGCTGAACGCTGGACGCACGTGTCCTTAACATTAACGTAGCATGCACTGCTGAATTAACAGGTTAAGTAAAATTCCCCGAAATACTTAATTAATTCCCTTCGTCAGAACAACACCCCACTGTCACTACAAAACCTCATCTTCACACAAGCACACACACGGAAGTTGTGTATGTGTGTGTATGTGTATGTGTGTGTGTGTGTGGGCAGCCAGTCTCTCTTCATCCCCTTGCGGGTGTAAGACTGACAGAGTCAGTTCGTTTCTCCGTGCTTGTGAAATGATGACTGCATGTGAGGATGCAAAAGTAACTTGTCAAGGCGTGTTTTTTTATTTTTATTTACTTTAATGCCAGACTGACCTCATCCCAGATTAAAATGGATCAAGAGTTTCAGGACATAGACTCGTCCGGACAATGGCAAAATCTGTACAATGTAAGTTAAACCAAACGTTAAATCTAAGATTGGTAAGTGGTTTTATTTAACGCTTGAATAATGGTCGTGGCTGGCGTGAGAGGGAATTGATACGAAATTACCGTGGAAAACTGACGTTACCTCTTAAAAAATCCTCAATTGCTAGCTATGTCGCTAACATTACTTTTATCGGCTTTGCAATGCGCATGTGCGTGGTACTAAGAAACGCGGCTTCTGGTTCATACATATGAAATCGTTTTATGGATTAATATACATATAAAAATATCTGTACTGAAGTTATTAGAGTCTAATGGCGACGTTGTTTTGTTCGCAAACTTTACTTAGGGATTCAGCTACATTCATTAACTGGTGTTATCTAGCCAGTGCTAACCTTTCATTTACTTGGACGCTATGTCGTCTTGCAGTGAATGCTAACGTTACATTAGTTGTCAACATAATTTGGTATTTTACTACTTCATCTCGCCAGTATGTTTAGGCATTGTACAAATGTACAGTTTCCTGTCTATGCGTCTTACATTGGGTCTCCTCTCGAGTATTCTCAAAGCCATCAGTCATGGTTTGCTAGCATTTAGCTGACAGCTTTGCAAGCACACTTACAGGCTTCCTGTAAAACGAGCAGTGATGAGGTTTCTGAGAACTGACGAGGTTTTCCCTAGAAATTTCACTTACACGGTTGCTAAACAAATGTGGCTTTTCTCAAGACTTGCTCCCCCCCCCTCGCAGCACCATCTTTAGCAGGTGCTACGAAGTCTGCAAAGCAAGACACCTTAAACCTAGTTTGTGACACAATGTACACTTTATGATATTTTATATTACGAAAATAACGGTTTCAAAGTTTTACAATCAGTTAACAGATCTAGTGCGATTGCGAATATGTACAGTCACCCCACTCGACATAACTGCGTTGTTGGCTCTACACACACAATTTTAAACCGTATGGATCTTTTAAGTTTTTATATAAATTGAAAGATTTAGCTGATTATAAAACTAATTACAGTTACAACTAATATACTGTTGGCTTAACACTATGTGAATCATATAACGCACGAGTTTATGAAACAGACGGTATGTAAAGAACTTCTTTTTTTTTCTTGTCTTCCCAGGAAATCCGTAACCAGTCTCACGAGTGTCCATACAAAGTGGCAAACTTCCCAGAAAACCGTAACCGGAATAGATACAGGGATGTGAGTCCCTGTAAGTGCCGATTCTGTGCTAACGCAGTATGGCGTTATTGCAAGGTCATGGTATGGGGTTGGTGGAAAAAGTGCATGCTCACATGTGTTCACAATAAATGTCTTTTCTGTGAACCGTGAGTTGGACTTTGCTTTTTTTTTCTTTTTTTTTTGTCTTGTCAATGATCCTTTGTCTTTTCTTGTGTGTGTCCAGATGATCACAGTCGAGTGAGGTTGGAAAATTCAGAGAATGACTACATTAATGCAAGCTTGGTTGTGATGCAAGAGGCCCAGAGAAGTTATATTTTAACTCAGGTAAGAGAACTGAACTTAAATACAACAAAAATGTGTAGAGTAATTACTGTATTGCTGTTTACCACAATAGAAAGAGATCTTAAAACATAACTGAAAGTTAGTCAATCTTTTTTCTTCTGTTTACCATTAAATTGTCCTTCTCTGTTTACCTTTAAGTTGGCCATTGGCCTTTGTTTTAGTTGCTCATCCCATATATACCATGGGTTAAAATGAACTTTATCTAGTGAAATGTAAACAGTTCATGCTTTGAGACCTATGTTTGAATGTCGTCTGGAGGAACGTAAAGAGATGTGTTGTTTTTTTTTTCCCCTCAACTCTCAAAATGCCATTTTACTTGAATGGAAATGAGAGAATTGTTTGAGAATTGTTTTCTTTATCACTGATGTGTGCAGTGATGTTCAGATGTTGTGCACTTTCTTTGCTTGAAGAAGATTGTGCTTGAAATAACGCGTCCTTATTTATGACTAATGTCTGAAGAAGATATTTGTTTTTTTTGTTTTTTAATAGACTGGAGCCTCCGTGGTTTTCACCACACTTGTTTGCTCCACTTTAGGAAAGGCTCCGTTACTGTTTAACAGTCCGGCTTTGTGCTTAATGTGTCCGTTTGCTCAGGGCTTTGAGACGGATGTTTTGAGGGTGTCTTAGCTCATATTTCTCTCTCACCACAGGGCCCCTTGAGGAACACTTGTGGTCACTTCTGGTTAATGATCTGGGAACAGCGGTCCAAAGCCGTTATTATGCTCAACAGACTCATTGAGAAAGGCTCGGTAAGGATGGGAAGATGTCATCTGATTTATTAACAATTTTCAACAACTCCCACACTTACACACACACACTTTTCCCTCCCATTTCCTATTAGTGAGGGATGTTATTTTGGCAAAGGTACAGATTTCACTAAAAAAACACTTGCCTCATTCTGTTTGTAACACAAGGTGGAGTGTGTGTGTTTGTGTGTGTGTATGTGTGTGTGACGTCACGTCACCTTCTCTGATCCCCCGTAGAGAAAACAAGGCTCGGTTGTGAGGGTGCAGCTATGTTTTCAGTGAAATTTGGTGCCATTTTAAAGGGACCCCCTTTTGTACACGGAGAGGCTCATTTCCTAAGATGGGGGTGTTGTCGTAGTTCTCCCTCCCCAGCCCCAGTTCTCTTTCCAATTTTTTCCAAATTTGCCCCTTTTTTTTTTAACCCAGTCCGGAATGCCCAACTACTCATGACCTTTAAGTGTCCCCAGCCCCACGCACAGCCACTCAGGTCCCGGTGAGCCACACACAGCCACTCTGGTCCCGGTGAGCCACACACAGCCACTCTGGTCCCGGTGAGCGAGGCTAGTGGACACAGAGATATGTGGACCCACCCACTGCATCTTTTCCCACGAGCCGCTAGTATTGTCAGATGACATCACGTCCCACGCTGTGGGTGGAGAGTGCTGTTCGTACCGACGGTTCCCACAACCTCTCAGATGTCTGACCCTGAGAGAGCCCCTGGCTGACACCTCCGTCCTTAGCAACCCCCCCCCCCCCCCATCCCCGCCCACGCCAGCATTCGAGAAGCGTGTTGTGGATTTCATCCGCAGGACGGAGCGTCGTTTGAAACACAGGAGAGTGCCGGACAAGGACGGTGAAGCAGAGAGTAGTTTTTCTGACAGGGTTCTAGGCCTGAAATAACCGGGCAAGAGTGTTCTTGGAAATGACACTCAGCTCTCTTCACAGCCTGCTGTTCATTGTCTGTCCCAGATTGCTCCTCTGCACTGGCTGACATCACGTAGAGATGACTGGCCTTTTTTAATTAAGAACAAATAAAGTAACGTCTGATGAATGAATCCATCTCTATATCTATCTATCTGTCTATCTATCTATCTATCTATCTATCTATCTATCTATCTATCTATCTATGTATATGGATTCATTCTTCAGATGTTACTTTATTTTTATACACACACACACACATTGAATAAGGCAGGTTTGACGCCATGGCCTGTTTGAATCCCGTCCTTTTCCTGTTGTAGGAAAAATGTGCTCAGTACTGGCCATCGGCGGAGGAACGGGAGATGGATTTCAGGGACACGGGTTTCCGTGTGACGCTGCAGTCGCAGAATGTGAAATCCTACTACACAATACGAACGCTAGAGCTGCACAACACCAAAGTAAGAAACTGTCAACACATGCTTTATTTTTTATGCTGCAAAACATTGCATTATTATTATTCAGAATTGTTTTATGTGACCTCTATATCTATGACATTATTACATATATTTAAATATGTGTGTGTATACATGTATATGCTTGAACTATATACAATATATTAATTCTGAGAGTATCTTAGGCCTCTAATTCCATGTTGCGTCCTGAACCAGGTTTGACTCGTAAGCGCGTCTTTCTATGTATGTCGCTGTGCATAAGCCCCAGTGCAGCAGCGACTGTGTGGAATCACACAGCTAGACTGGAGCTGATGCAGTGAGAAGTTTTGCCCATGCTGTATTGGCATTCACTTGGCTGGAATGCCAAAACAAACCACTGATGTGTTTCCACTGGGTCAGAGAGCCTGAGCCAGTTTATCGACAGGAGTTAGATGGAAAGCTCACAGTCCGTCCGTAGGAGCTGCCTGATGGAGTTTAGAATGCGTCTCTATCGGTTTTTTAAAGCTTTCGTTACTAGTGTATTGACTAACAGATTTGTCATCCCTTTAGCCCGGTCCAGTCTTGGTGTGGGATTGTCTTATCTCAGCACATCTGCATTATTTGTAACTGGGATGGGACGGAACAGGGCGGGATGGGATGGGGGGGGGGGGGGGGGGGGGGGGGGGGGGGGGGGTGGGGGGCGGGATGGAATGGGGGGGGGGGGGGTTTACGCCTCCAGACTCTGGAATGTCCTGCTTAAACAAATGAGAAGAAGATTTCGTCCATGCTGGAGGAAGGACAAGTACACTAAGGACGAGATCTAAAAAGATTGTTATCAGATGTTTTTTTGTTTGTTTGTTTGTTTTTTTTTATTTACATTTCTGAGGTGTTTTTGTCTGACTTTGACTCTTCTTTTCTTCTGTCAATTTTCTGACACCCCCCCCCCCCCCATTTTTTTTTTTCTATTTGACACATTTATTGTAAGTCGCTTTGGTTTTAAACGCGTGTGCTAAATGCCAAATTGTAAACTGTAAATTGTATTTGACAGAAAGATTGTTGGTTTAAGACTTTTATTTAGGCTTCGTCTGAGAGGTTTTTTTTTTTTTTGTTTTGTCTTGTTTTATGATGATGCTGTTGGTATGCCCATGCTCTGTTAAAGGCAGTCGGAAGGCTCAGTAGGGGTTTAGTCTGTGACGTCCAGAGACATTCCTGCTGGAATAAAAATGGCTTTGAATATCAGGTGTGAATGCTCTCAAGCTGAACAGTCCCTGTAATTTGTCAACGGACTGAATTAAACTGAATGAAAACTGAATGAAAACGGAGGCCATACGCTTGAGCTCTTCAGGAGCAACTTTGCACTGTCCTGGGTTCAGTTTATGACGACAGTATAATCATGAGACAATCATGGATCTTAACTTTTTTTTTTTTTTAACAGACGGGAGAGACCAGAGACATCTTCCACTTCCATTACACCACGTGGCCGGACTTTGGCGTCCCAGAATCCCCGGCGTCGTTCCTCAACTTCTTGTTCAAGGTTCGAGAGTCGGGCTCGTTGGAGGCGGGGAACGGTCCTGCTGTGGTGCACTGCAGCGCAGGGATTGGTCGCTCAGGGACCTTCTCATTGGTCGACACGTGTCTGGTTCTGGTACGACCCACTGCCTAGTCATACCCGTTTCAGTCTGTGTATGAAATCAGTGTTTTATGAAGGTGATTCCTATGACCACGATAGTATTATGGGGAACATAAAACAAGAACAGAACGATTATTTACCCAAGCTTATGACGTGATAAATATTTACTTTGACATAGTCAAGAGGTGACCGCACTTTTAGCGGACTGTTAATTCAAAATATTTCAGACAAACAGTAACCTCATGTGTACTGTGGAATTTTGTTGGACAGCTGCCCTTTAAATTTGAATCTGGGTCACGGCACTTCTCAGGAACACCAATAGTTTATAAACCAAAAAACTCTCATTAAAAAGAGGATAGCTGTAACTTTGTTTTTATCACATGCAGTACAGGATGCTAAAATGACGGTGGGAGGTTTTCAAGTCTTTGTTTTGTTTTGGGTTTTTTTGGCAACTGTCTTCCTGGTAGATGGAAAAGAGAAAAGACCCGTCGTCTGTGGACGTCCAGAAGGTTCTGCTTGACATGAGGGAGTTCCGTATGGGTCTCATTCAGACCCCAGACCAGCTCCGTTTCTCCTACATGGCCATTATGGAGGGAGCCAAGTGCATCATGGGTGATTACTCTCTGCAGGTATGTCGTGAAATTTACGAGAAAGTGAACCCCACTGTAAAAATGTCAACGCTGCGTCATTCCAAACTAAAGCAAACTGGGAGGACGCTCAGTACAGCAGCAGGTTAATGATGCAAAGGTTACGAGGTGTAATTTACACAATGAGATAGTAGTATGTAAACACCCTGAGTGTTACTAAAACTAGATTTTATATTCTCACATACACAAGCTCAGCTGCTGAAGTCAAAGTTGAGTGACATGCTCAAATGACCTTCATTTAACCTTTACTTCACGTTCTGCTTTTAATATGGAAAACGTGTTTTACCATTTTTGTAGTGATTTGTTGGACGTTTTTTTTCCCCCACAGTTGTGAAATAACATTGTGGATGAGATAATGTTATGTCCTTCACTGGCTGTGTTTGATGGGGTTTAGGAGTTTCACGCTATAGCTGAATGCAGTGAGAGTATATGTGCTTTGACCTGTTCAAATCTGGCCCTCTTATAAATGCCATTGTTAAAAGCTGTAAGGATGCTAATGCTAATTTTAGCTTCTATAAACTCAGCCATGTGAAATTCATCAAATCTTCATCAATAAGAATGCAGTGGTGGTGGTTTGGGGCGCTAACTGTCTCCTTTAAAAAATACGTTTGAGCTCCTATAGAAAGAGTGTGACTGTGATGACCTGCAGCTTTCCTGATGCGTCTCTCTCTCCTTCTCTCTCTCTCTCTCTTGCAGAAGCAGTGGCAGAAGCTCTCTGAAGAGGACCTAGAACCAGCGGCTGACCTTTCCCCGACCTCCCAGAACACCCAGCGGCTGTCAGACTTGCTGAATGGACAGACAGGGCTTTTCGCAGAGGCTGAGGAACCAGAGACGTCAGACGTCTGCACGGAATCGCCGCAGGAAGAGCAGCACACAGAGGACACATCCAGCAGGTGAGTTGGCCCATGACAGGGTTTCATTCTTCATTTTCTAAACTCGTACCCGTTTTACGCATTATTAGAAACACTGGAGTACTGCATGCGATAGTCACTCTGTGCAAATGAGAACGTGAGTGTCACACAAAATCGGTTTTCATAAACCTTTCATTTAAATTTAAAAAGGCATTGTGTTTATGGCTTCCAAGAAGAACCTTTTTTTTGTTTTTTTGTTTTTTTTTTTTTTTTTTACAATATATTTTCAGTTAATGAAAACACAGAGAAGTAACCTTGATGGTCTTTCCTGGCAGTCTACGCAAGCGGCATCGGGAGGAGAAGAAAACCAGCATGGCGCAGAAGCTGCAGCAGATGAAAGACAAGATGAAAGACGCAGAGAAAAAGAAGGAGACGTGGCTCTACTGGAGACCCATTGTTCTGAATGTAGGGGCTGGAGCTGCGGTGGCGTTTGGACTCCTCATGTGTTGGGTTTTCCTTTCGCAATGATGGCTCTGGTCCCACATAGACTTTCCTCTTACTTTGTACTTTTTTTTTGTTTTGTTTTTGTTTTTGTTTTTGTTTTTGTTTCCAGGACCAAGACTATGGTACTCTGTAACAACCAGGTGCTGAAATGATCTAGAGAGAGAATATTCACTCCCTTTCTCTTGGTCCTGGAGTGAGACTGTATCCACTTTTGTACTGTGACATTCTGCCTGAGTGTTTCAGTGACCGTGTGATACTGCGTCGTCATAAATAGTGTGGCCACTGTGTACCGTGTACTTACTAAATATGTAATCGGTCCTCATTTACAACAACTCCATTTAAAAAGGTGAGGGGTATTTCATACGCCTGACAGTGTCATTAAAAACACATTCTAGAGTATTTACACAAACAGTTGCTTTCGAAGACAACTCTGTGATGGAAAAGGTTCCAGCAAGTCACTAATCCACCTGATTCTGTTGAGTAATTCACCCCTCCCACCACCTCCACCATGGGAAGGATGGACACTTAATTAGCTGAGTGAGGATAAATGAATTAGGTGGATTTGTTTCTGGAAAGGACATAAACAGGATAGGAGCTGGTTACCCAAGGTTGTTATTTTCAGCAGGTCAAAACCAAACGTTTTTATTCTTTTACAGCAACGTCACTGAATCTTGTATGAAGCTTGATGCATCGATTGTCACCAAAATGTAATACAAATGTGGCATATGTCCCACTTTTAAAATCAAACATATATACTAAAAACGTGTTCAAAACCAAGAATATATGTTCTTTTGTCACTCTTTCCTCCTAAGGTTGCCAATTTTATATATATATATATATATATGTGTGTGTGTGTGTGTGTGTGTATATATATATATACATATACACACACACACACACATACATACCTATATATATGTATGTACACACACACTCAAATGGATAAGAAAAATCATTTCGTTTTTCTGCATTTTAGACTGGGAACGTTGATTGTCGAGATTGTTGCTCATTTATTTTGTGCCTCGTTAAAAAATGGACTTCCTCGTGCCCCAAGTACAATGCATGCACATACCTCTGCTACGCTACGCCTCGTCTCCGTTGTACGGCTGGAACCGATTGCATTGTTTTACGCGAATAATTAGTGTGTTAAATCTTTTTTTTTTTCCAATACTGATTTATTACGCATCTACTGTGTGTTTATTGTTCTCACTCATGCCGCTTCTTTGTGATTTTGGGCTGAGTCATATAATGAAATTAATATAGGCTGTGCAGGATGCCACACGTTTTTCGTAATTGGTTTTGATGTGAAGGGGGGGTTCGGTAAACTGATACAACATGAGCCCAAATAAAGGTAGCCAGAAACCACAGCCGTAAGAAGCTACCCGGTTATATTTTTCTTACAGAGGGGTCAGAGTCTTTCTCTCCGTTCAAATGGCTTTTCCTCGGTTCAGACTTCTGGATTTCATTGTGGTTATGATGTGTATTACTTAGCGGAATCAATGAGGGTCAAATTAGATGCCTCTCCCAGGCCCGTGTTCCAGGAACTGATCCAATATTTCCAGAAGTGGCTAATGGTCGCGTGGTAATTTCATTCCAGTGAAAGGCCAAGTGACCAACCGGGAAAAGACCGACCGTTCCACTTAAACCCTGCTTGTCGAATCGTATCCGGGAAAATGTCTGATTTGATTTCAGTATTGCAGGAGTGAAGGCTTAGTCGTGATGACCGTCAGTTAAGGCAGTGTATTTTTAGATGAGTGAAAACAGTTGCTAAAATGAAGACAAACTGGGATTCTGCCGATGATGCGGCGTGGGTCAAGAGGTGCGCGTACGCTACCTTAGAAGGCTGAATACACCTTTAGAAACCTGAAATTATTTTTATTATTATAGTCCGCTTTAGTTACCTTTGAATAAAATATGCCGCATTGGAGATGCAGTTATCAATACCTTTGATCACTTGTGCCTGAGGTACCCTAAAACTTAACTGTTGCATCCGTTTATATATTGAACTCTGTTAAAAATAGCTTTTGGTTTCTACGTGAGGTCAGAACGGTGCAGTATCTGGAAAACATCATTTATCAGCGCTTCCGATGGTACAGCTGCAACAAGACATCTAGCTACGTCTAGTCAACAAAACTACAATAAATACAAGGTCCCCTGTTTTCATTTTTTTCATGTCCTCTGTATGTCATAGTTGTTCTTACTATGCCTGATTAAATTTTTAAGTTTTTGAAAAGGAAAACCTCGGATTATATGGATACACATGTTTTGTAAATCTTAGTCTTGTCTGTAAAGACTTATTAAAACTTAAAGAAACATCGATCATCTTCTGCCTCAATATATAATTTGGCTCCGCTCCGGCACTGAGGAAGACCTCCACCCGCTATATTGTCCGCCAGAGTTTAAACTGTCAGTTGCTTAGTGGGAGGAGTCTACAAGTACACAACACTCGTAATGGAGACGTGCTAGTGCAAAATTAGTTGAGGAAAATGAACTGAGATTTTATGAACACCCAAGTATAAAAACTGTCGTTAATGTTAGGAGTAAATAAGTAATTTCTGTTCTTTTGTGCAGTGTTAAAACACCGAAGCGTTTGTTTCAAACGAAATGACTCTTCCTCCAGAGAAAGCATCTGAACTCAAACAAATAATACACGACCACTTGAGAAAGGTGAGCACACCACTAAAACTTACTTGTGGACCGAACCTTAGTTAGCTTTCAGTTAAACAGATTCAACTGTCTGTTTCCACATTTGTAGTATGTAAACTGAAGCTGTGTAGCGTTGCTTTCTCAGATGGATATCCATGGAAAAATTCGAGATGTGCTTGCGGAGACGGTCAGAGGAGAAGCAGATCCTGGTCGTCGTCCGCTCACTGAAGAAGATTTCATGGCTGCGTTGCAACGCAGGGGAATTGTCGATGACGTTATGAAAGATCTGCACTTTTCCAGTGTGGTACTTAATCTTTTTATCTGCGTGCAGTCATTCAAGGCACTGCGTCTGTACTGCCTCTGTGGCGTACTAAACAAACCGTATTTGTGTTTTGTTTTTCGAGGATCTGTCGAAAACCGAAGAGGGGACTGCAAACAAGCCTGCAACCCATTTTATTGACAAGGATATAACTCAGATCAAGAAATGTGAGTACAACATTTTGTCATTGTTCGCTTTGCAACCAGGATGTTGCATTGCCTCCGATGTTATAACGTTTACTTTTGAATGACATGACTCCTATTTAAAACGTCAAGCTGACTTCCCTGTTGATTTATGTTACCAGCTAATATAAATCCTGCAAGGAGATACCTTTACCTGCAGGTACTTGGGGGAAAGGCCTTCCTGGAGCACCTGCAAGAGCCGGAGCCTTTACCTGGTCAGGTGTGCTCCACGTTCACCCTCTACCTACACTTCCGTAACCAGCGATTTCGCTCCAAACCGGTTCCCTGTGCCTGTGAGCCTGACCTGCAAGAGGGCTTCCTCTTAGAGGTGCACAGAGATGGCTCAGGTACTCAGTTCAGATATTCTCACAGGACTTTGACTGTTCTGTTGATCTCTCTGGTGGAATCCACACATGTAAAACTGAGAGGTTCTGTATTCACCTCTTTAACGTCTTTCCTTCGTGTATGAGGAAAAGCATCAAACCCATTTTCGTTCTGATTATGTCCAAGGCCCTGAGTCACTTCTTTAGGAGCCACATGGAGACAGTAGAGACTCTTTCATCTCAAACTTTAGATCACATTTAACCCAGTCATTTTATTTGAATCAACAGAAATGAACAAACAAAACACACACACATAGTATGTTTTTTTTTTTAGATGTAATATGCTAGAACTACATCAGCATTAGGCTGTTTTTCCATTCACTTCAGTCTCAAAGTATGTCTGACAGCTCTCAATACGGAAATACTTAGTTATCAGCTCGTAGTTCCACTGAACTTCACCCTGTGTTTCTGGGTTGGATTGACCTGGTTCTTGTTCACCGAATGTCAGTTTGCTCAGTGCTTTTCCTGTAGTCACATTGCGTTCGTGTGCGTGTGCGTGCGTGTGTTTTGTCTCTTTGTTTATTTATCAGGAGACAGCAGTAAGATGGCGGATGCCACCACCATGCTGTCCATCTGTGATCCTGTCCACATGGTGCTGATAAGGACAGACACGTCTGGAGACACCACTCTCGTCTCCTCTTACTTTCTCGACTGGCGAACTGTCCTCAGTGCACCCAACGGGAAGGCGGGTATCGCTGTGGAACTGCTGGGAGTTGGTAAGTGGACTTGACTACTTAATGAATAAGCTTTTGCCATTTGAACTGTAAATAGTCAAAGTACTAACATTTCATATGTTCATCTAAAGACAAAAGACATGTTCCCTGTTTGTCCATCTGGATGTTCTCCTCCATGTGGGATACGTTTTACTACATTTCTCTTCCACGAAGCAAAACGATTAAAGCTCATTTGAGTATATTGTGCTAACTTGGACTGATGCTAATTATATGCATCCAGCACAGCTGTATATGATGGATGTCAATAGACTACTGTTAGAGGAATGTGAAATTCAGTAGAGAAAGTACAGAGACATGTTAGGAAATTCGGAGAGTATCGATGGTCAAGATTTACTGTAGAGTTTGTTTCGTTAAAATATGAAGGTGATAAAGAGCAGCACCTCTCTTGGACTTTTCCTGAACTGGATGTAATTTCCCACCAGATACATATCACTTTAGAGCAAACACAGTTTAACTTCCCTGGAAATTTAAGTCAGTTTTGTTTTATACTTTTAAGGGTAAAACATCGCAATCTATTTTTTTAAGCTCTTAGCATACTCACTGTGTTAGGGTTAACCATTTGTGTGTGTGTGTGTGTGTCTGTGTGTGTGTCTGTCTGTGTGTGTGTGTATATGTGTGTGTGTGTGTGTGTGTGTGTGTCTGTCTGTCTGTGTGTGTCTGTGTGTGTGTGTGTGTATATGTGTGTGTGTGTGTGTGTGTGTCTGTCTGTCTGTGTGTGTCTGTGTGTGTGTGTCTGCGTGTGTGTATATATGTGTGTGTGTGTGTGTGTGTGTGTGTGTGTGTGTGTGTGTGTGTTGTGAAGGCAGTGAATGTAAAGTACCTGCTGGAGTTCTCAATCTGCAGCTGGAGCTGTACCCCCCCCTCAGTGAAACTCTCACGCCCGAGATCATCACTACTCAGGTGAGACACTGACAGCTGTGTTAGCTCCTGACGAGAGAGAGAGCGAGAGAGAGAGAGAAGCCAGTAGAGGTAGTGTATGAGAGAGGGATAGGCAGTGGACAGAATGTGTATAAGAGAGTGAGAGTGAGTGTGTGAAAGAGACTGATAGACGAACATAAAATGTTAAATGTAAATTTCTTCTTTCATGAAGGAAACAGCTTGGTTGTGCTGTCAGTAAACAGAAGAACACGTACGCTAAACAAACACGCTGATGTGAGAGAGGTGTGAGATTAGAGAGAGAGCATTTCTGCTCATCGTTGATATGAAATTGTCACACGATGTTCTTTATACTTCCAAGAAGCAAAACAGCACGGCATACAATCACCCATATCCGCTATCAGCACACGATCAAAGTATTGGACCTTTTACCCCACAAACCTCTGGCTGTGGTACAATTACACACAGAGATCATTCCTACCTTCACTCTGATTCAATACAGTCTGGGTACAGTCTCTCAGACAGCTATGAGAGTTCACCTGAATATACTGTAATACACCAGTGAATTAACAGACTAATTAATTACTAAAGTGAGTTGAATTAGTTAAGATCCCTGTTCTCCTCCTGTTTGGCAGCAATCCCTTGAGAGGCAGAAGACGGCCGAGAAGGAGCGTCTGTTTTTGGTCTATGCCAAGCAGTGGTGGAGAGAGTTCTTAGAGATAAGACCCTCTCACCAGAGCAAACTGGTCAAGATCTTCGCTCAGGTTAGTTAACTCACCTCAGAAAACCTAATCCATCTTTCCTCCTGCTAACATCTTGTTATTTAATAATGTGTTGTTTTTTTTGTAACTAGTTAGAGTTAGACTTTCAAAAAAAAATAAATACATTTTGTGAATGGAGCCATTGATAGCCCTGTGAATCAGCTTGAATCATAACCGAAATTTTTTGTTTTCTTTCATGGGAAAAAAAATGTATACATGTATTGGTATCAGACTGTGTTGTGCATACTCTCTCTCGGAACTGTGAGAGGGTCGTGATGTTCTGTGACCTCTCTCTGTTTTTTTTTTTTGGTTTTTTTTTTTTACGTATAGATCGTTCCTCTATCTGTAGTGTGGTCACATTACTGCCCTCTCCAACCCCTCTCACCCTGTGTGTATATGTGTGTGTGTGTGTGTGTGTGTGTGTGTGTGTGGCTGTTTTGGTGTGTGTGTATGTGTATGTGTGCGTTTGCGTAGGACGAGAACGGTATAAACAGGCCTGTGTGTTCGTACGTGCGTGTGTTGAGGGCGGGGCGGCTGTTGGAGAGCCCCCGTCAGGCGGCGCGGTTCGTCAGTCTGCTGGCCCTGGAGAGAGCCCCCACGCTGGGGGGCGGAGCCAAACACGAGCAATGGTGCACCATGATGGCCTTTCTCTGCAGGAACAAGGTGAGCATCCAATCGGAGTCGTCTGTCTGCATGACGTCACGTGAGCTTAGAACCTGACGATGTCTCGTACATGCAGCAGCGCGTGTGAAATTCTAAGACACAGAGTTTAAGACATATTGCTGTACTTTCTTTAGAAGATCCTATGGTAAGATAAGCCTCGAGTTCAAAACACATTCGTGTGTTTAGACAGCTTCATGTCATTTCCTGGGGAAACTGATTCATTATCCAAATACTTATCAACAAGACTGTGTGAAGTTTTGGAAGGATCGTGGATCCTATCTGTAAATTCCTCTTTGCTTGAATTTCTCCAACACATGGACACGTCTTTCCTGTCTCCAACAGCTGATTCCCATAATTTCTCTCAACTGTTTTCAACCGCCCCCCCCCCCTTTAAAAAAAAAAAAGTTCTCATGAGTACCCCACGGATATGAAATATGCTCTTTACAGGACACTGCAGGGAGGATATATAATACTTCAGCCATCTTTTTTCACTTGTGTCCTATTCTCGCCTTTCTGAGAAAAGGCCTTTGGAATGGAGCGCGGCTGGTCTTGTGATTGTGAAGGTCTGCTAGGTTTTCTAGGAAAGCTGCCTTCCTTCCGCTGTATTCACTTTTTATTACCGCTCACCTCTTTTCTCTCTCTCTCTCTCTCTCTGTCTCTCTCTCTCTCTGTCTCTCTCTCTCTCTCTCTCTCTCTCTCTCTCAGGAATGTAGGGTTCCTGTGAAGGACACTCATTGTGCTGTGTGATTTCAGCCTGTGTTCTCTCCTCTTGAAAGAGAAGCGTTTTTTTTTTTTTCTTTTTTTAGATGGCTGTAGCGTGAGGAGCTTCTGCTCTAAGATCTGATGATCATTGTATTGGCTGCCTGTGACCTTCACCAGCTTTAAGTGAGAAGACAAAATGGATCTCAGAGCAGCGCAGAACGAGCGACTCTCCACTCTACCCCTATGTCACGACACACTAGACCAAAAACAGTTATGCTTCTTAGAGAAGGGTCTCTTTGGTAGGACTGAGCGCATTTAGATTAGGTTTGGAACAAAATCTTTCAGTTAGTGTGACACCATGGGGAAGAATTGCCTGTCCTTGAATCACAGGGTAACTTACTGCTTTCCCGGTTTTGTATTAGTAATCAGCTTTGGCTTTGCTGGTCGAATAGTTCAGGAAAGTGATTTTCGTGATTGAGGGCATTGTGTCCCAGCACGTTCTAGAGCCGAGAGCTGTAAAGATTACATGTCAGGTTGGTTCTTTCTAAGTGTGCATTTTAAGATCAGGACACTGAAAAGTAACACATCTAAATTCAATACAACATACATCAAAAATATTAAAGGATCAAAAACAGAACCCAGCCCAGATGACCACATACAGAGTGTGTTGGTGTACTTAGTGAACATGGTAACCGTCTAGTTTACTGTTGTTGTTGTTTCTTATTGTCTCCAGGGCGACTGTGAGGACCATGCTACGTTGCTATGCAGTCTGCTGCTGGGGTTCGGGTTGGATGCCTACGTTTGTGTGGGCACCAAGGCCAAAGGCATACCCCATGCCTGGGTCATGACCTTGGGTACGGACGGCTCTGTCACCTTCTGGGAGAGTCTGACTGCACACAGGTAGACACTCCCAGACACACCATGTGCACACACACACACACACACACACTTATTGACTGTCTACATCTGGGAAAATGCTTTGTCATGTACTCTCTCACCAATGCTCAAGTGTCTATTCATTCTTAATCCACATTCGGTGCCACATTAGGTCTAGTCAGTTTGACTTTTTTGTTGTGAGGAGGTAACAAAATTGCAAACGCTGTTTTCCCTTGTGAAAAACTTTTTGTTGCCTGTTGCCACAAGGATAATTATCAAAAAAAAAAAAAAAGAGCCTAATGTCTCTTAGGTAATGAATAGATGTTATAAACTACACATGTGTAATTATTTCACTTGTATTTCTGTTGAATTTTTAGCAATATGGCTTGTCTATCCTGTTCGTGAATGAGACTCATTAAAGTAATTCCTTCTTATAGGACCAGCAGGTCACAGCTGCACAGTATTAACATGGAACTACAGCAATTTCCAAATTATTCCGTTCCAGGAACTGGGTTTAAAAGTGGACCTGTGCTTCAATTCCAGAAAAGCTGTTGAAGGTTTTTTGTTGTTGTTGTTGTTGTTGTTGTTGTTGTTGTTGTTGCTTTCCAGGCAGGACCATTATTCTGTTGTAAAAGTGGTAGCTAGGGGAAGAACTGCTTCTCAGAGTCTGTAGATGTTGGCTCAGAAAGGCCCTGTACACTCTTGCCTGGAGATGGGCATCACTCTCCCA
>NC_044502.1:44986254-45008754 GCF_902362185.1 Chanos chanos
TACAACAACGAATACAACAAAGACAAGAACAAAACCAACAGTCTTTCGTCACATGAGTACTAATTTCTGTAGCCTGGGTCCAGTGAAAGCTAAAAATGGACAAATACGTACGTTACAGCTGTACTCGGAACAAACCTCTTGCAGCCCACTTTTATTCATTTTTTTTCCCTGTTCTAACAAAAGCTTGATTTCCTGACATTTTAGAAGAAATCAGCAGAACTCCAGCTAAATAATAACTGCGCCTTAACTGTGCATTGCTTCAAACGTTTTTCTTAACAAACGGGAAATTCACTAATCTTGCTGAAGACTCTTTTCCATTTGTAATTTAGGCTACAGCAACATGTAAGATCCAAGACACCCTGGTGATAGAGTCAGCGAATAAACGTCTGAGAACAGGTTTTGAGAAATTCTATTACGACACAGGAAAACTTATGTCCTAACTATATAGTTTTATTTTATTTTATTTTATTTTTCTTAACTCTTCCAGTGAATTTTGTTCACTGTAACCGATTCATCAATAGCATGAATGCAAAGGAATCTACAGCACCGTACACTGCGCACTCTTGAGAAAATTCTTTTATTATCGAATAGTCCTGTTCAAATTGTGCGGTAAAAATAGCATAAACACTCACTTAGGCCAAGACAATCATTTTCATACATTCTTTTCAGGACCACGTATGTCTTTTTGTCTGTCTTCAATTTATTCAGAAAGCGGGAAACATTGACATCCGCTGACGAGTGAGCAAGGACGTCCAATTATTTCTTTTTTTGCCTGATGCTCATTAGCAATTTAGCCCAGAGCTGTCAAACGCACTGAGGGGAGAGAGAAATAGAGAGATGGAGAGAGGCACAGAGAGGAGAGGAGGGGAGGGGTGGGGGTGGGGGTCCGTAATGAATAATGAACGAAGGGAGAACACACCTTCACTCTCCGTCACCTATCCTGTTTGAGAGGTGAAAAGTTTTACGCCGAGAGAACGGAGGTATTTTTCACCTCCTCGGAAGGTATTTGTGCGGCAGGTGTAATTGACTAATAGGTCCGGTGGGAGAGACGCCGTCGGCATAGAAAGAGGTTGATGGTCTCACAAACTTGTGTTAGAAAAACAGAGACACTTTCGTCTTCACTTTGTGCTGACAGAGTGTTAAATAACACACCTGATTTACACACGAACACAGCCTAATTTGACAAGTTTGACTGCATAACAGCGACTTTTGAAGAGCTTCATTTGTTTTAAACTGAAATGTCTCTATAAACGGCCAAAAGATGTTTCATAAACTGTACGTTACATTTCATTAGTGAATCGATTATTTCATTTTCAGTGTGTATGCTCTCTACGCACTGAATGTAAACAGATAAACTGTTTAAACGTTTAGCGCGTGTGTACCTGTTTGTGTTATTAGGAGACGTTTCTTTCTCTGGCAGGCCGCACTCTGTCGTGTCAGTTATTAGTGGTGGATAACATTCAACTCTTACCAAGTATACAAATAGTCTTTCTATCCTCTATATATTTGCTCCTTTTTCCTTTGTAATCACATCAGTTAGAAACAAATCGCTAAGAGATCCAGGTACAATAGTTTTTTTTTGTTTTGTTTTGTTTTTTATTGATTAATTTTTTTTTACCGAGAATAGCTGGAGGTTAGACTAAGAGATAATATATGTCAGTATGTTTTAGAATATAACTACTATTCAGGTTGAGTCATTTTTACCATTGTAATATATTAATACATGTAATGTATTAATGAGAAACATTCATTTGCAGTGAAGCAGGTATATACAGACCTGTACCTCCCGTTTCAGGCAGTATGTACTATTAGTTATTTATCAAACCAAAACAAAATAATTTGGCTCAGATCAAACTTCACATGTGCACATTTTAGAAAACCTATAAAATGTATCATTTGACAGAAATAAACTGTAGAATTCTAATTAAATAGGGATGCTTGCATATGTATGAATGGTGTTTGAATGTGATACACCATTTTTTGTTTTAAATACATTTGTAATGTTTTCTCACACCTGTTCCACAGCGAAGATTAAAAAAAGAAAGAAAGAAAGAACGAAAAAGAAAGACGTAGCTAGTGTCCTATTGCGTCTATATTTCACCACCTAATTAATGTTTTCCAATGCCAGACTCTTCCAGTGGCAATTTAGTGAGATTACCCAATAAATGTATTATCAAGGGTTTTAATGGTGCAATTTCAGCAGATGCCATATTACCCTGTGGCACAAATGCAGTGTGGCTCGAATCGTAAGAGCGTTTACCCATCAGGTGTACTGCTCGCGTAAGCCTGTGGAATATGATGGTTAATGATTCTCATTAGACCACCTTTCTCAGTCTGCTCCAGGTACATTTCTCTCTCTCTCATTATGGCGGTCTCAAAGAGGAGTGACAGAGAGAGAGAGAGACAGAGAGAGAGAGAGAGAGAGAGAGAGAGACAGAGAGAGAGAGAGAACAGGAGCACTGCCTGAAATGCTATTCTGGTTTCATATTATATCTAGAGGCCAGCGTCTTTATTGATGGTTTGTAAATACACATGAAAAAAAAAGATCATTCTGAAAATCACCTTATCAAGAGTGAAAGTTTATGACTCTGCATCATTCACTGCATATGAATACACACCCACCGACACCCCCCCCCCACGCACACACACACACACACACACACACACGGACACACACACAAATACAGGATACACATTAAACACAATCATTTTTATGTTCAGTGCTACATGTGAAAGCCTTAACACGCTTGTGTCTGCTCTAAATTAGAACGTGTGTTTCTCAGTCCTGCACTCCATCTTTCATTTCCTTCTGTTTTTCATATTTTAATGTCTAGAATAAGAAAATCCTTAGGGGCTCAGACAGAAAGAAAGAAAGAGGGGGACAGAGAGAGAGAGTGAGAGAGAGGGAGAAGAAAAGAAAGCATGGTAGAGTGTGGCAGAAGCGTACTGCGTAGCCCAGAGTCGTTTGGGTAATAAAGCCATTAATTCAGCTGATTAAGTTGGCCTTTGGGTTAAAGAAAAATCATATCCGTCTCCCTTTGAGATGGAACTGGGGAAGCACAGAAGAGAGAGGTGTTGGGGGGAGGGGGAGAGAGAGCTAATTAGCACCCCGAAAAGAGGGGGAATGTGCACAGGGGAGAGGAGGATAGAGGGAGAAGTGTATGGGGGGGGGGGGCGTGGAGTGGAAGGGAAAGAGAGAGAGAGAGAGAGAGAGAGAGAAACAGAGGTGCTTTCCACTGAACTCTTAATGAGACGTGTTTGGGGTGAGAGAGCGACACGCTCATCAAACACACGCCCGAATGCCGGGGCGAGAGGCAAACTCAAAGACATGGTAAGCTAGCTTTGAGACACACACACACACACACACACACACACACACACTCAGACACACACTACCACCTAACAGTCTGTAACACAGAGAGACAGTGAGGGAGAGGAAGAGAGAGAGAGAGAGAAGGGCAAAATGTCAGTTGATGTGTAGTTTAATGAGCTTGTTTTGAAAGGCAAGTGAGACAAGGAGAAAAAAAAAAAAAAAACGACAAGAGAGGGGAAAAAAGGCCCAAAGGTAGAAGAGAAAAGAAACAGTCTTGGTTTTGGCCCAGGCTGCCTGCCTGTTTGAGCCTGAGTGAAAATGCTCCTTTTTGTACTCGTGGTCCCTGAAACACCTTGGGGGCTTCCTTTTATTTATTTATTTATCCCCCCCCCCCCCCCCCCCCCCCCCGTTTCTAGAGAGGCTAAAAATAATCTCTTTGTCTAATTTGACAGGGTTGAGCTGGAGAACGAGCCTTGCCGTTTTCTTCAATGAGACAAGGTCAGTGAAAGTGAGAGCAAAGAGGCCATCGGAGATGATTGCAGATGCTTGTTTCCCCCCTCAGCGTTTGACCTTCGTGGCGGCGAGCGCTGTCCTTCATCCAAATCCCGCCCTATTGTGAGCGATGTCCGGAGCCCTCTGTTTGAGTGACGCCTCAACAGACGACTGACAAACCTGTTTCTGCTGATTGACAGAAACCTGCAGCCTGCTCCTGCCTGTCACAGGAGGGAAGATTCTGACTGTCACCTTTCAGTAGCCAGTTGAATGTGGGTTGTTTTTTTTTTGGGGTAGTGTTCAGAAAAATACAGGGTAATTAAAGGTAACGGCACGATGGAAATTTTAATTAAATATTTCGCGTTGTGTATTTTTCACAAAGAACAAAAGCGACATGAATCATCCATCATGCAGTTCCGCGACTTATTAATTGGAGTGTCGGACTGATCAGAAAAATGACTCCCCTATGAATCGGATGCTTTGTAAATTCTCCCTTGAAGTTCCAGCGTGGTTTCTGTGATACGAGTCCATAATGAGCGTTGTATTGTATGTTTGTGAATTGTTTTAGCTTTGCGGATTTATGTTGACTCTACGGAGTATATACTGCCGAATTATACAGAGCTGTTTATGAAACGAGACTCCCTGAGTGTGCATATGATAACTGGTTAAAGTGACAAACATTCTCGGAACATTTGATAAACTCCCTCTTTTCCCTTATTGGGTTCCGTGTTCCAAGTCACTGTACTGTACTTTAATTTGGAGTGTTTGTTGAATGACTGGACCAGTGAAGGTCTTCTTAGGAGAATAAGACAAAGCCAGTATCTTAAGTCACCTGACTGTTTCTCTGACTTGAGCCCAAATGTGGATGGAATTATGTTTACCTCCTGTTAGTCACTACCTGAAACAAAAGAAAATTTGACAAAACTTTAATTGAGCAGAACATTGTGAAGGGATCATTCAAACAAAGGAATCATTTTGCACAAAAAACATGACATTTTTTTAATCTTAAATTTTTTATTCATCCCTCAGATAGGATCAGGACTCTGGGACATTTCTCATGCACCAGTGAGTGGAGCGTGTCAGTCCTGCACCGGGCTGCCATGACGGCGTTTTGTGGCTAGAACATTTCTCCCACGAGGTCGGCATTGGCAGGCCGCTCACGGCAGAAAGAAGCATTGACCTTAGGGTGCACTTAAATCCGCCTGCATCGTGTCTGTTTTTGGTAATACCGCGGAGCGCGGAGCAGAATTACACCGTTAGCTCGTGGCAAAAAACCAAGGCGCCGACACCCAGCTTCATCTTTACGGTCGTCCAGCGTGTGCCGGATACGACAGAAACAAGTCTGAGAGGATACACTGAGAAATCACGCGCGGCGTAATCGAAGTTTAAAGTGGTCTCATCCATCATCGGAACGATGTGATTATGTTATTGTAAATTAGTAGGAAATATTGGTCATTTAGTCACTGTAGTTTGACAATTGGGTTTAATATTTAATAGCGACGGAATGTGACTGAAACCAAGGGGAAACCAGGGAGGAGTTGAAAACTCGAATGAAAGGAAAGAAAAAAAATTTAAATGCTGTTATCATGTTTAATTGACAGTTAGCTCGATTCCCTGCTCTCCTATTACTTGAGGGGGGAAAAACTTAATTAAAGTTACAGTCTAAAATATGTAGGTAACCTCACTGAAGCTCGAACATAATCTCTGAAGAGACCGTGTGAGGACTTTAACTTTGTTTCAGTACAGGCCACAAAGGGCAAGTCCAGTTGGTTCAAATATGGAGCAGACTTTTCATATATGCTGATGTCAGTAACTAGTGGGGGGGACCAGGTACGGTTGTCATGCACGTTGGTTGTCACAGACCTTATAACTCCTAAACTAGGGGGCGCTGTGGCTAAATTCTACCACAAACATGTGCACCTTCTTGACCTGTGAGTTGTGTACTTCAAAAATCATTTTTCCCCTTTGTTGATTGGGCGACGTCACAACATCCAGTAAGAGAAAGTCAGTGGGGGCGACCCAGCAATGGGATTGGTTGTCACAGTGTTTCAGAGTGTGTTTGATAGTCGATTGCTTTTGGCTGAATTAAACTACATGGATAAACAGGATGCTCATTTTTGACCCAACACTTAAATCTGTCAGATAACGTTTAAGTGACAGACTCTTTGATGATGCGCTGACGCTGGGACATTCTCACCAGAGGAAAACACATGACGGCGACACCTGCCCTCCCCCACCCAGTAAAAGTGAACAAAGGGCCTGAATCGATCAGACGAACATCTGAGAGCTATATTTAGGATTATTTCACTTCGTTTTACATCTGAGGAACGCGGTAGTGCTTATAAATGACCAATATACCACTTTTAACATGGAACCGACATGAGTATAGTGCTGGCAGTAGAGAGAGCTAGGTTGTGTTGTTGGAGTTAACGTCTGGTACTTGTTGTCTGGACGCCATAAGGAAGCATGCATCATAGTGACAGAGTTGGGGAACGGCTATCTTTTATGTAAAATGGGTCATTTGCCCGTGTTTGGGGACGACGCTTAGGCCCTCTCCAAACTGGGACAAGTTTTCCATCATGGCCCGTCAGCCAATCCAAGCGTGGCTGTTCTCTCTCACACATCTCACAGGAACAACAAGACAAAAATAGATTGGTTTTCATACACTTGTTTTTTCTGATCTGCACAGATTGATAGTCTTTGGTCTTGGAGAGAGTTTGGCAACAGAGCACAGAGTGTATGGGGGGGGGGGGGGGGGGGTGCATTTCAAATACTTATGAGATGCCATAACTGACCATAACTGACAACACTAATAAACAAGCTTTTTTTAACTCATTGATTCTATTAAATTCTTCCTAAAGAGCACTCTGGTTTGCAAGCACATGCACACACTCACATGCACACATACACACACACAGTTGTGCTAAGAAAAGCTAGCTATTGTCTTCATTGTCTTCAAGCTAAATTACGCAAACGCTAAATGAGAAAGGTAGTTATATTGTAATAATAAACCAGTGAAAGAAAGAGAGGGAGCCATACAGCAGTGTTACCCGTTGAAATCATTTTCTGTACCACCAGACAGAAACAAAAGAGAAGCTCCCCAGCTTTTGTGCATTACTGGACAGTTTGTGATATATTTAGAAGAATTTGGCAACACGGCTGTACCACAGCTGAGCGAGACAAACAGACGCATTCTTTCACCGTGACCAAAACCCGCAACTTCTGTGCCGAGATCCAAAAACAGGAAGTCCCTGGAGAGAAAGTTCTGGAGCCTGGGACCGACTGAGAGGTCAAACGCCCACCGGCACCAGCTCTGGGTGACAGCCCGAATTTTCTAAGGCTCAGAATTCCTCTCGCTCATGTGGTCTCGGGGCGACAGAAGCCGAACACCCCAGGAGCAGGAAGAGTGGCTGAGTCTGTTTGGAAACGCTTCAGTCCCTCTGGGTCAAAGGTCGCCAGACTACTGACTTTCACAATAAGGTTTGACGCGTAGTCATAATAAGTGATTGTGAAGAAAGAACCGTAGCTTCATCTGGGGTCCGAGCGAGTCCGCTCCCCTTCTTCCGGACGGAATGCTGGGAATTGGCAATGGGAAGGAATTTTGAGGAGAGAAAAAAATTCGTTCAAAGTTTTATTGACGCATTTGGGCCTCTGTGACTAAATATGCTCATGTGTGTTTATTTAGCACGAATTTTAGCATGGTGTTACTTCTCACCGTTTGATTTCATATTTCTTTTGTGAGATCAGATTACATATATGTATATTTAAACATATTTGAACCAAAACTGTTTAAAAGGGGCAGCTTTATGGATACAAGATTATAATGTAATTTTTTTTTTTCAAAAGTCAATCAAACCAGTTAAAGCAGTCAAAGAAGTTGTTATTATTTTACTATCTCCAGATCTGCTACGCAGAAAAACAAGTTCTGCTTTGCGTATGTGTCCACCGGATAGTTAACTCAATAGACTCATTTTTAGAAGATCTGAATCTCTCATGACAATTCTCATTTGCTAATGAAGCAAATGTGAGCTATAAAAAGGGTGATATGAACCGTCTCTGCCACAGAACATGTGGCTGTTTAGATCAGTGAGTTATAGAGACTGGGCTTCTGATGGGACACCAGTCTGGTCATCACCGTGGCCGTCCGTGTAGAATCCAATTACAGGCAAGAATGGAGATAGTGAAGATTAGCCTGAATCTAACCAAAGCAATCAGGGTCTATCTGATCTCAGCCTTTAGCCAGGGAAGACCATTCTAGAATGCAGGCCATTACAGAACTGTTTCTCTTCTCCAATCTCTCTCTCTCTCTTTCACTTTTTACTCTGCCTTGTGTTCATCCTTCCATCATTCTTATTTTGTGCGTTTCTTTCTTTTTCACATCCTCGTTTTATTTATTTCACTGTTTTGTTCTCTTGTATTCTTCACTTGCCTCCTAACTGTTTTAATCCTCTCTCTCTCTCTCTCTCTCTCTCTCTTTCTCTCTCTTCTTTCTTCTTCCTGACAGAATCCAGGCGTATTCCTGTGTGGAATCAGGGTGTGGCTGGGAGCAGCTACTTCACCTCAGTAATGAAAATATCACAGGAGACCCAGAGGGGGCTGGTTGACCTTTAGCGAGATGCTGCGTTTTCGCCACGCTTGCTTGCTCTTTTGTAAAATGTCTTGGCCACACTCCTCTCCCTTGGGCTACATGGCTGACTGAGTGTCGTGTATTGAATGCTTGTAGATCTATACCCAGTGTAAATAATTTATCACTGTCGGCCACGGAAGGAGGGAGACAGAGAGAGAGAGAGAGAGAGAGAGAGAGAGAGAGAGGGTGCAGAAGAAAAATCTTATAAATGAGAGATGGTCTACTTTTGAGTGATGCGGTGGGCATGGTCTCATTTTGGATAGACTTTGGTGTGACAGTTGTGAGGAACAATGGGAAAAGACATGGAGCTGAATCATGTGTTGATAAAATAATTGTAATTATGCTCAGTGTTAGTAAATGTACTGTGGCTTCGAGGCAGTAGAGAACAATATATATTTCCACTGCTTTACTGCACATCAGCTGAGAGCAATAGAGCAGTTAACAGCCCCTGTTTCGTCGTCTTATCAGTGCCGTTGTTGTTATTATTATTATTTTTTTAACAATACTTACTTTTTACATCACCATAGCCTCTTGTATTTTGCGCCTCAGATAATATATTTTACAGAAAACCACTTTTGAGGACTAACATTAACAAAGGATTTCCCCCTTTCTGACAATTAGCTGGCAGTTTCATGGCGAGAAATGGATGCCTTCGGAGAGCCCGGGTGCCTTTGAAGGAATGCCCACACTAGCGTCTGTTGATGTTGGCTAATCTCTCTCTAAAAGATGCTTGGGGGCCAGAGTTCTCACAGTGGGGTCTTGGTAATAGACTCCCTGCCATCTGGAGCTCGCCGCTCTGAATCCAATGGGGGCTACTGCTGAAATACACACAGAGAAAGAGAGAGAGAGAGAGAGACAGAGAGAGAGAGAGAGAGAGAGAGAGGACGGCTTTGAATGAGTGTCACCCCCTTACTCTGGATTTGCTTCAGAGCCCTGTAGAGACCTCTCTGTGTCCTGGTCTCCCAGGGGCCGGCGTGACAGCAGGGCCGGCGAAGAAGACTGTAAGAGGAGCATATGTGGCGGTTTGATCTCGACATTGAAACTGTGTGATAGCAATGACAAAAACAGATAAGGTACAGATGCCGCAGCCCAACAACAAAAAAAAAAACAAAAAAGAAAAGAAAGAAAGACATTACAAATTTACTTGTAATTTTTTTTTTGAGGGGGGAGGGGGGTAACAACGTGACATTTTTTTTTGTTTTTTTAACATTTGTGATTACAGTAATTGTAATAAAATTGGTAGAACTGACAAGATTTTATGACCAAATGTCATAAGAGCACAGATCTTTAACATTCATCCTCTTCACAACCAGAGCTAAGCCAGTCTTGTGCTGGAGCATTTTCATTTTGATTTGGGGTGGGGGGCGGGGGGCATTTAATTTTGGATGTCTTCATTTTGTGGGAGAGAATTAATCAAAAAGTTATTAATTTTTCAGCAGCAGATAATCTCCATTCAATTCATCTAAAACAAAAGAAATCCTTCTCTCTCTCTTTTTTTTCAGGAATACACATTCTTTCATTTGAAATTATGCAAACAGTTCTCTTAAATAAACAATGGCAAGCCTGTTTCATTAACATGAAAAAAATAAAACGGAGGTTTTATGTGTATACAGCTAGGAATAGATTTATTTTACTTCACAAAATCATTTTAGTTTTCATTGTCGAGTAAATTTGACAATGTGTAACAATATCATTACCTGACGTGTGTTTGGAGCTGTGGATAATTCACTGTGGAGAATCTGTGCTCAGATTTTAAAATATATTCTTCTTTTGAAGCCTCACGATAGACATCAAATAACTCGCTCATCTTTGTCCAACACTGAATTTCACTAAATAAATCTGGAACCAAACTGAAAGCATATAACCAAATATATTTATCCATAAAACTATCTCTCAATGTATCTGTGTATTTGCATGTGTATGTACTTACATGACTGTATGTACATGTGAATGTATGTATTTAAATATTTATCCGTAGCATACGTGTGTATATATACATATATGTGAGTGCGTGTACCCCTGCGCCTGTGTGTATGATTGGATTTAAACTCATATCCTTTTCATTAAGATCAGAGTCGGAAAAGAGGGTGTTCCGCATCTCCAGACAGTATGTACCGTAGACTGAGGGTGTAGCTAATTAAGCGCGATTCTCTGTACAGGGAGTAAAAGGAGAATGTGAATAAATTGAGCAGGGGTGGAAAAAAAGCGACAGAGCGATGATTAATGGCTAAGCTATGACGTTCTGTGATGGCGGAGACAGGCATTAGCACTGGGATACTGTCTGTTGAGCACTCCACCAGATAGCGGAGACACGAACCTTAACGGCCGCCTACGCAGGACCCTCAACTCTAAGGAGATTTCGGAGCTTCGTTGATAAGGGAACTAGACAGAGACATGTCGGAACACAAACACAAAGTGTCACTCTCAGATTTAAGCCTGCCAGTACTGGTATAAACTTTCTAAAAACGTAGGGCAATATGCAGTCCCACGTAACAAGGACAAATAATAACTAAACGATCCAATACATTCAACGATTTACTTATGACGTGGCCTATTAGCATGTTGTCTCGAGGTGACCAAATAAAAGCCCATTCCGATGCAATATGCTGTGTATTAAATTACGTTTGCAATAACAACATTCTCAGAAACTTAGACCGGATTGTCATATAGCCTTATTCTTATTCGTACAAGGTTGTGGACACGAGAGAACGCATCCGAGAAAATTGGCCCGGCGCTGAATACATTAACTAAATATTGTGTCTTTGCTTTCCGGGCCTGTCACGGTGAAGGGCTGGTTGTGGAATATCCAGGGAAGGAGCGCTCGGCTAATTAAAATGCGGGATGAGGGTCTGCGCCGGCCGCTTTGCACTCGCCACGGCTGCTTTCCCAATCAGCACTCCCCCGGTTTTGGCAGCACTAATTGACGAGGGGAAGCGCGGGAGCGTTCTTCGCTCGCAGTTAATGGAAGAATCGTCTCTCTCTCTCTCTCTCTCTCTCTCTCTCTCTCTCTCTCTCTCTCTCTCTCTCTCTCTCTCTCTCTCCGTGCTCTCGCCTCACTCGCCTCATTAAAGCAAGACTGGGACAAGAAAAGGTCAGAGAATGAACCAGTGAGTGGTCACACACACACACACACACACACACACACATCTTGCATCTCATGCGATATAATAAGTGATCAGACACTGAAGCCTAGAAGAGAATGGTAATGTGAAAAGCTAGAAATAGACTTTCATTTGAAGATCTGCTTTGCAGTTTGGCTGACTGTTTTAAGGTTCATGATTCCAGCCATGGATCTGAAGACTGATTTACAGAATACATCTACTCGTTCAGTAACTTTGTTATTTTCCACTGTGCCGGTGAGCTGTAAAAAAAAAAAGCATTACTCTGAACACCACTGGACTGCATTCATCATAGGTCATAGGCATATTTGATGAGCTGTGAGCCTACTGACTCAGACGGTTCCTCTCAGTGCACAGACCATGGAAAACAGCCCCTTCCACATTAAAGCTGTAATCTATGGTATTGTGATCAGCTATGAATCTAAGATTTAACCGTGATATCCTGCCCACCCCCCTTCACACACACACACACACACACACACACACATACAAACACACACACTCCCACACACACACACCAGTGCTTAGTTTATACAATAAGACATGCTCAGTTAAGATATGTTGTTTTTTTTTTTTTAATTGTCTATAATGTGTGTGTGTGTGTGTGTGGGGGGGGGGGGGTGTTCTCTCATCTGGACATGTCCTGTTCCCTGTATTATCCTAAGTGCTCACCGCTGTGTGACCACTGGACCAGTCTTGGACAATGAGAGCTTGTGGATGCATCCTCCTCTGGCATCTACAAAGTCAACCACTTACTCCTCTCATCTGCCAGCGTAGAGCATGCCACTTAGGATGTTTCCCACGATGTTTCCCAGGATTCACCTGCAAACTGTGCAGGTGCACTGCTGATGTTAGGAATAGCTGAAGTGCGATGATGGGGAATGTACCCTGTCTGGCGGATCCTTCCAGAAAACGACCAGCTGTGCTCTTAGGGAACGAAACTAGTAGTAAGACTGGGATTCAAACTGGGAACCCCAGCGCTGGTGCCAAACAGATGTTAAGTTGACTCCCGTTAGTCTCTCCTCCTTTCTTTACTCTTAGTGTCAGGTGTGAGGAGGTGTTCAAACAGTGAAGGGTAAAGCAGCGACGACTTCATCCATCAGTGAAAATCCTCTCTCACCCTTAGCCCAGGCAATCACACACACAGCAGTATTAACAGCAGTTATCAGACCTTTTGGTGTTCTGTCTTTTTTTTTTTAATGTCTCCTCTACCAACATCACTATCTGAATGTCAGCTTCATCGACTACTTAGCTGTAAAGTTAGAAGATGAATACCCTTAGCATTCCCTTGCCATTTCTTCTCCTTGTTCTCAGTATTTTCAAGCCCAGGGCTGTGATTCAGACTCTGACGTTGGCCAGGGCATAAAACTCTGCGCTCGACACTTGCCAAGAGTGAGGCCTTGGTAACCACCGCACAAATGAAGCCCCTTTTCCCGCCCAACAAGAGTAACTTTACATTGTCTCACAAAACACTAATCTGGCAATATCTTCAACTGTATGATCGCCCTGAATCTGGACTTTACAGAACGTCCCCTCGCAAACCTGTCCCAAACCAGACACAATAACCTTCTTTTTGTGCGATCCGTAAACCCTTTCACCTCTGTCTGAATTCTCAGGTTGAAACACATGTTTTCTTCACTCCTCCCCTCCTCCTCCCTAAAACGTCCATACACTCAGATGGAGAGGGAGACGGGAGAAAGGAGAGGACTCTGGCTGGCACTGGACTCCGGGGAGTGATCAGCGTGCCGTTTCTAGGTCATCGCTGATGTGGTGCGCACCAGAGCACCAGTGCCCCCCCCCCCCCCCCCCCCCCACCAATTCGTTCTCTGAGTTGCTCCCTGAACCAGCCAAGTCTCCAATTACTGCCTGCACTGGGAACAGGAGCCTTACTACAGCCCTATCTCACTGTTTTTCCCCGAACCAAGCGATAAACAGCCTCCCCGAAGGTACCAGAGAGAGAGAGACAGACAGAAAATGTTTCAGGATGGTTGGAGAAGAATATGATTGTGAAATATTTAACAGGGAGACATCTCCTTGGATTGAAGTGGTTTGTGTTGATTTTGTTTCTTGGCATGGATGTCAAAATAGAGAGAACATAAGTCTTCCATTACACCGGGTCACTGCTCAGAATGGAAGAGAAGAATAGAAAAAAAGCTTCTCTTATGACATCATCACGTGGCCTGCTGCTTGCTGCAGTACAAACTTAACCGCTGGGTTATTGGAATATTAATGCAACTACAATAGCTTTTCTTTTAAAAAATCATTATAGTACCGCGTCTCTGTTTGTGTATATTATCCAGGACCCCTCCCCGTTTTTTTTCACATCGCATCACATCACGCACCAACATTGTGCTATGAAGCATTATTGAATTCTTATCTCCAGAGCAGGTGAAACTGATTAAAAAATCATAATGATTTAATATGGAATTAAACTACATTGTATATTTAGTGTGTAGACTCAAATCAAATCTGACAGACCATGGTCAGTGAAGAGTCTGTTTCCTAGTAATTACATATTGGATCCATGACAGGTTTTTTTGTTTTTTTTTTGGTCAGAATGGAGTAACAGGACAACAGAAGGTTTATTTTTTGCTTAAAAAGAATAATAATAATAAAAAAAGGTATATCCCAATCTTAATCTCAAACCATCACTGATCTTGGTCCCAGATTGGATACTACAATATGAAATATGAGGTAGACCCAGACCTGTAGGGGGATCCAGGTGCATCCTCCCCTGGGGAACATTCTCTTATTTCTGGCAGCTAAATGCACCATTTTCCTGTAGTGTGAGACAGAAACGGAAAGCCTAAAGGCAGTGGTGTTACCAGGATATCATAGCGTATGCTAATTTAGAGATTGGTAGGTTTGTTTTTTTTCAGACTGCATCATATGTAGTTATATTGAAGTGGCCTGTGTCTAAACACAAAGGTAATGCTAACTTGTTGAGTTTAGCAAACAGAATGATGGGACGGTTGGGTAGGTTTGTATAGATAAACAAATGTTACAGAATAAATGCAGACATAGGTTATGACAACTCTTGACTGTTATCACAATGTGGCTAACGACATGCGATTTCCCAAATCAACAAAACCCACTGCACCTCCCGGCTTCCGGCGCCCCTGCGGTAGGCACAGAAACAGACCCAAGAATGTGTTTTGTTGCCTGAGATGAAGGAACGGCCAGGCCCCTCCATGCTGAGGGAGGGGACCAGGGGAAAAGAGAGGGAGAGGAGGAAAGAGGAGGAAGGAAGCTGCTTTATCAACAGGCTGCGAGGCAGACGTGGTTTCGTTTTGTTTTTTGTTTTTTTTTGTTTTTTTTTTTCATTTAAATTTAAATATTAATGCTACGCCTTGAAAAAGAGGAAATGACTGGGATCCAATTAAATCGAAGTCAGTAGCATAATAACTTCTGGTACAACGGGAGGGTGTATCAGTAAATAAACAGTTTGCAGAGGTAGAGGAGCCCATTGTGTGGAACATTCTGGAACGAAATGGCACGGCGATTAAGCACTTAAGGGGGATAATCATATTACGGGCATACATTCATATCGGGTTTGGCACAGACACAGAGGAGGAATTCCAAATAAATGTAGTGATTTTTATTTATTTTTTTTTTAGTCCTCTCAACCATTCATTATGATAATGTTCATGCCTGTGTGTGTTCTCGTGTGTGTATGTATGTATTTGCTGCAGATCTGTGTGTGTGTGTGTGTGTGTGTGTGTGTGTGTTTGCTGGTACCCAGCCCAGTTGTCTTTGGTTTATTTTGGCCTGCTGATAATTTCCTCATTTGCTAGCGGGAAAATAGCTAATTAAAACCCACTTCAGCTAACAGGCTGTCTGGGAGTATGCTAATACATACCCTGTGTTGGCTGCTATTTCCGTGCTGTTGTGCTATAGTTTCTGGCTGTTTCCCTTCGTGGCCTTGAATAAGAATGTAGATGTAATGCCTTCATTGGCTGGCCTGCGTCTCTGCCAAGATATTTGCATGGCATGAACAGTCTGAGAGTGTAAACCTGAGCTAACTAATTTTGTGTAATGACATTGTTATGATACGACAATAAACAAGTGACACTCGCTAGGATACACATACTATGTTACGCAGTAACAACACACACACACACACACACACACACACACTGACACATTCCACAGACGTTCAGTCCATAGATCATAGATTGATCCTTCACTTGCTTTAGTGAAAATGCTGAAATGTTTGCATGTGCATGTAGATATATGAGAATACACTGCGTTTATTTACACATTGGAAACTGTGTATCGAAGAACAACATACTAATTTTCAATGACAAACATAGACACTCGGTCTCTTAATTTAATATATTAACTTCATAAACATGTGACCAAAGAAATCAGAAAGGGACCTGTCATTGGATAAAAATGGACACTGTCAGTTATCTGTCAAGGTAAAGACGATTTTTAAAATGCCGTTTTTAAAATGGAGCATCGGGCCAAACATGGTCTTTGCTGCAGGATCTCAGGTATACTAAATATACTGACTGTGAGTCATGCTGGATCTGGTTTAGACATGTTTTTCATTTGTGTAATATCTCTGTATTTAGTAGAAGGATTGGTAACTCAGGACCCCAGCCGTGCGTTTGACTACAGTGTGCTATGGCATCCAGAGAAGTGTGCTTTAATTCACAGACAGAGATCAACACTTCTGAAAGCAGGCACCTTAATAAAAAATAAATCTCCAACTCTACATTCCTCGAGACAAAATAAAGAAGCCATAACAAATGAAGGGGAAAAAAATGAAAGCAAACAGAAGAGCTACAAATACAACGGTCAACAAAATAGCAATGAAAAAAAGAAAGAAAGAAAGAAAGCAACATGTAAATGTATATTGTGTTTATTATTTTTGGTTCAATATTCATTTTCTGAAAGCCTTTGTCTGGAGCCTTGAACTTTAATTGAAAAGATAGGAGAGGAAAAAAGAAAGTAGGATTTGGAAAAGGAAATAAGAAGTCTCACATCTCTACCAGCGTCGGTTCATTTGTTTTCCACTGATTACAGGTGAAATTTAAATTTTTTTTTTCTTTTCTCCCCTGCTGTGTAGCTAGTTTCCCCCCGTGCCTTTTGGGCGAGCTATGAAGAAGAGACAGGACAGCGTTGGAGAACACAACTTCAGTGCCTGTAGGATTGGCTGTCAGTCAGCCCTGACTTCTCATTGATGTTGTGTTTGCCTTCCTTTGTGGAAGTCTCATCAAAGTTGCAATGAAAGGAAGCAGACAGCAGCCAACCAATCCCGCGGCAACTTTCATGTCACAGTGCTCTGTAATCAGGCCTCTGTTGTGTTTATTAGGATTGCTATGCTTTTGAGTTAAGACTTTTTTCCTGGGGAATATTTTTTTTCTTTTTCTTTTTTTTTTTTTTTAGGTGACACACACACACACACTTGGAAAAGTACATCCCCGACTATCTAAATATGAAAAAGTTCGGTTGCATAGTTAATAGTGCTAGAGAGAGACTTTGACAGTTGGTTTGTAAAGCTGCGTAATTATCTTTCCAATCCTGGGTACCTTCCCACTACCACATGCACACAAAAACAAAATTTGCTCTTTACAGTTCATGATCAGTTTCTTTAAACCAAAACCACAGTTCTGTTCTAAACAATTAGTACAATTTGACTTTTAGTCAGCGGCTGACTCTTGGCCGTGGTGCTATAGTCGGTGTTTGCCTTCACAGCCGTGAACGAGGACGGTGATACTGAGCCGCGGCTGCCTGGGCTGGTACGTCTGCCAAGAAACTGTTTTTCTGACAATTACGGAGGATTAACCTCCTAAGAGATGGTTTCAGTTGTGGATTTCTGTTGTAATGCAATGCCTCTGTTATTACATGAAACTGAATGGGGTAATTACAGTATATGACACAATACGTAATGAAGCATTGCGCTCATGTTAAATACACAGGTTGGCCCTTTTAAAACCTGGGTCTGTTTTAACCCATTGAAACACTGGCATGAACCATGTGAGTGCAAATATTATTAAGTACGCTGTCTAACAAGGCATAAAGAATGCCGAATGCCAGTATCTAAAATTATCGGTGATTATAATTATGATCTGAGGATAGTGTCAGTCATTCAAGGGCACAGGATTTCTATCGGCGTGTTCTGTTTAATGCATCTACGCTGTACACCATAGTCACGCACAGTAATAGGAATTTTTTTAGTTCAATCTGAATTGGATTCCATCTGCACAAACGGACTTTTTTTTTCATTCAGAGACCACCCTTGTGGGGTTTTGAGCGTCACAGGCATAGACATAACATTTCCACTTTATTGCAATGTTGGCGGACAGACCTTGCATGCCAAGAGTGAGATGTTAGGGCTTCACCATAGTGAAGTGCTTTGTCAAATTTGGGGAAGTGATTAAAAACAACTTTAATCTCGATGCCCTGAGAGTTTTGCCTGTGATAGATGACAGATGAGTAGTAATGTGAAGGTTCCCCTCCACAAACAGAGAACAGAAGCCTTTATCTGGACCGCGGGAGGGCAGGGGAGAGAACATCAACGCAGCATCAGTTTGCCGTCGTCTGTGACGAACACCAGTCTTCTGTTGTTCATTTAGCATTCCGCTAACTTACTTCGTTACTTACAGCATTAAAATGTAATATATGAATTTAAAGTCGAGTGTGAAACAAAGTCTTGGTGTTGAGGGATGTAAGTTTGTGGCTTGAATTAAGACAGACACAGAAACACCACCTAAACCATACTTAAAGAAGATGATTATCTGGTTTTTTTTTTTTCCTAAATTTTGGAGCAAAACAGACTACCTGAATAATCCAAAATGCTTATGATGAAATTGCCAGTGTCTAGTGTTCTAGGGTTTTCTATAATGAACTTAAGATAGTAATTTTATCTCTTTTTAAGTCAGTAGAATTAGTTTTGAAAGTTTTCATATTTATAGTGATTCTCACAGTAACTCTGTCTTTGACTGTACCATAGCCTTGCTCTTAGTTACTTAGGCTGTAGAAAGTTTGACAGGATTTCTGCCTTAGCGAATATTAGCGGTCATTGACTGTACGTTCGGACTCTTACCGCCATAGTAACTTCTCAGCAGCTATTTATCTCCACTTGATGGAATCCAGGAGATGAAAAATCAGCTGCTTTTTGAATAATGAGCACATGTTAAAGGGACCAGACTGTATCCGTTTATAGATCACTCTGTGAACGCTCAGATGACAATACCCACACATGCTTAGTATGCAGTGCCTGTCGAGGCACAAAAAGGCCACCAAGGAATACATTTAGTGAAGAATCGGCATATCCCTGATAGATTCTCAAGTGATTAATACCCGTATTTGAATCAATACAAGCTCCGGCCCTTGTGTGAAAATAGATTATGGTTTTTGGTGGCTGATAAAGGCTTGAAAAATCACAAAGCTTTGCTGTGAATGACTTTGGAAAAAAAAAAAAAAAGAAAGAAAAAAGAACAAGGGGACGAAATTGCACACTCAGGTTTTTCTTTCAGAGTGGGACACTTTATTGCACACACACACACACACACACACACACAGGCTCCTTCAGCAACTGTCAACGCCTATTTGAATAGCTGCCAATTATCACGTCCACCAGTGTTACTCCACAATACTTCAGTGGCACATCATTTGTCGAAAAGTCGCTCGCTTTCAGAAGTTAATTGGATTTTAAAAAGCAATATCGAATCCCATCGCAATAATCTGTCTGTATAGATTTTGGCTTTTATCACAGTCTCCAGCTAATTGTTTGACGCTGAATGTCGGGTGGTCATGTGAAATTACCTTGAGTTTGTGCTGCAATATTACCAGTGATTTCCAAAAGACGAGACAGATCTCTGTAATTCATCTTTTTTTCTTTTTTTTTTGTTCCTTTTCAACAATGACACACGGAGGTGATGTGGAAAGATAAGAGACATACCTAAGTATTCCAATCATTTTGCACCCCAAGCTCCAACAAAAACATTTGTATTTTTTTTCCCCACTAATGCTGAGGGGTCTGCAAGGTTTGGATATGTTAACAGTGTTCAGTAAGGGTGTGTTCAGTTCTCTGAATACTGTCATTGAGTTTTTTAATGGTGTAAAGAGGGCCTTTGTCTCACTGAGGATCCATAATTGGACCTACTGCTCTTGTAACTGTTACTGACTCTGTTCAGTCGTTTCCTCTCTTTTGACCAATGACGATGTTATAAAAATTTGTAGCGCGCCATATGTCTGATATTTTTAGCGATCAAGGACATTTTCCAAATGTAGTTTAAGACAACTCCCCATTTCTTCAATTAATGTAATTTTTTTTTTTTCTTTGCTAAAGCTTTTAAGATTAGTGCGTGTGTGTGCGTGTGTGTGTGTGTGTGTTTGTGTGTGTGTGTGTTTAAAGGGTTTAAGGTTAATGGAATTGGCATAAATCAAGCAAACAATAAATAGCATTGTGCCTTAACACAATGCATAACCGTTTCACTCTGTGTCGCCTCAAGCCACACACACTTGGGTCCCACTGCAACAGCCTGAAACTAATACATCCTGCTCATTTCCTGTATTGGAGTGAGAATTGTCTCTCCCTTGTCCTTTGCTGAGAACAATGCAATTATGTTTCTGATGGGAAACGGCTGACACAGTACAAGTGGCAAGTAATCAAAGGAAAGAGAGAGAGAGAGAGAGAGAACGAGAGCGAGAGAGAGAGCCTATTATAGCTACAAGCCAAAATTAATATTATTCTCATAGCAACCGCACCTAGCCATAACTGAATTCATCACAAATATACTGTATACACAAATACACGACACACGCACACCGGCGGGCGAGCGCGCGCGCGCCACCCCGCATGCACATACACTTTACATCAGTCCTGAAGTACTCTCAGTCGGGTGTATTACACCTATTTGCGGCAGTCAGAATAGCGCAATTACACTTCATTTCTAGGGCCATTAAAACACTGAATGTCTTGAGATGAGAGATTGCTGCAGTTGAATACAAATGTTTGTGCTGATATTGTTACTGGAATAACTATCTTTGCACGAAGATCACAAACAAATTGCTCCATTGTGAACTGTTGCCAGACTAATTCCTTCTTCACAGTACCTCTCATTTTCTTGAATAATAAATCGGGAGAAAACAAGTAAGCAGTTTTAAATAGTTTAAATATGACATGAAAAAAACACAAAAACTATGTTGACTCAGTAGTATTGATTTGTAATCGATAGCGTAACATTTTCGATACAGTATAGCGGCTGAATTTGCTTAGGTATCATATGTGATTAGTTAACTATATGCTAATACATGTCTGTGCGTTTTATCTTTTTATGTATACATATATTCTGCATTTTTACAGCTTCATTAATTTACATGTTTAAATTGCATACAATTTTCTTTAGGATTCTGTTTTATGCTGGTGGTCTCATGCATTTGGCGCATTAATATTCTATTAGGTGATACGTGCGCTTAGATGAAAGGGTACCTAATTTCACACAAAAGAGTCAAGAGCCAACAAAAGAGAAAAACAATATGGGTCCAGTGATGCTCGCGCCAGTAGGATTCCGACTCCTCCACCTGCGACTCCTGGGCTTACTCCGACCAAAGCCCAATTAAATCGCTCCTCTCCACGTGAAGTGACCCCCTTCGTCATGAATATTTATTAGAGTGAATGCAAATAAAAATTCACGGCCGCCTGCACATGAAGGCTTTGGGCAGAATAGAACAAAAGAAACCCCCGTTGGGCGGGAGCAGCACGGATGCCATCACTTCCAAATACCCTCACGGGCAGGACAACGAACGAAATATGGGGTAGTAATGATAAAAAACCGTAAAATTAAAACGGCGTTCAAACGCAAGCCACATTCCCACAGCATGCGTTTGATATGGCTCAATATGGGCTTCCGTGACGAACCCTCTTTAAAACCTATCGACCAACCGAAGGCCAGAGAGAGTAGAAAAAAAAGATGATCAGTTATTATCAATCCTGTTAATTTATCTGGTAAATAGTGACACTCTGGGATGCGATCTTTCCCCGGATGCCAAAGACACTATAAATAATAAATGAATCAAGGGAAAATCACTCCCATTGTGTAGACTGATACCGTCAAAACAATGAAATAATTTACACGTGTAGGCCTAAATAACATGCAACGACCTCGTCTGAATGACATTTTATCGGATTTTTTTTCATACTCGTGCCCGTTAATTATAAATGACGAAAGATTCACAATCAAGTTCGCAATTTTACTTCGAACCTTTTTCTTTGGAAGATCGAAGCAACGAGTTGAAAATGCATATACTCAGTTCTACCGCATTGAGAGCGTAGGTCGGACTTAATGACCATATAAAATAAGTGATAAAGTCGATGGCTTCATAGATAGTGACATTTAATGCAGGAAAAGTGCCAAGTAGTCACGGCGTACAGGGCTCTGCTTGTAAATAATTAATCTTTGCTCTTCATGTCTTCTTGTCAGTACAGACTGGGGGCTTGTATCCTGGCAACGCGCCACGGTTTCCACATGCTGCAGGGAGAGACAACCCCTCAGGGGGGAGCCAATCATCTCTCTGCCTAGAGCCGAAGCACGCGCGCACACGTACTGACATACACGCAAGGATGTACGCATGAAAACGCACATACTTGTGTGCACACAATTCCACAGTTTTACACACACACACACACACACACACACACACTAAATGTTCAGAGTATTTTTCTTTGTATTAGTTATATCCTAGAGATATCTTCGTTACCTCACCATCAGATCATCCATATTATACATCTGCCTCTCACAGGCTTACTGTTGTGTAGAGTGAGACTGTGGGACAGGATCCCCTTCAGAAACTCAGAGAGACAGAGACGCCCGCATCTTCTCATGACTCATATCACTGCAGACTCTCTCAAACAAAAATAGTCTGTATCAGTACCTAACACGGGAAGAGCTAAAAACCATCTTAAAACCATTGCCTTTTTTTTTTAAGTCGTGCTC
>NC_044502.1:45013754-45021254 GCF_902362185.1 Chanos chanos
GCAGAGGTAAAAACCTTTGATGTAGAGTATCCGTCGCTTCCTCGTGTTGCTGTGGATGTGAGACGGCAGCCGCATGCCTGATCGCTGGCGTTTCTCCTGGTGCATCTGTTTGTGCCCGCGGGCGTTCGGTGTATTACGCTGTCTGACGTAGACCTTTAGGCCCAACCAGCGTGACATGAGCTGGTCCTGACAGCACCATAAATCCAAAACCCCCGGAAAACAAACTGTCATGAAGAGCCGGACATGAGGCGGATGTCTCACCTCCTGTCCACATGCTGGGCGTGTCCTACAAAGAGGAAAACCTCCTGTAGTCATAGAGAAAGGAGACCTTTAGACCTCAAGGCCCGAATGCATAGATTTAATGAAAAAAAAACAAAAAACAGACAAAAATATAGCTCATTTACACACAGCCCAAAATATAGCTTTAACTCAACTTAGTAACAAGGGCCAAATCCCGTGCCCTCTGGCTTTTTTCAAAGACTGTGAACACACCCCAGAAAACGCTCCAATCACACATGCGGTAAGGCTCAGCGGTACCCCTCAGACAAGAGTGGACCACCTCCCCACCAGGCGAGAATGACTGATGTCTTCGCCATAAGGAGACACAGAGACTGCACCTGTGTCTGCCAGGGAGTCGACCTAACAACCGACAGGAGACCGCCAGACTTGTCAACGCTGGATGGTTCTCCATCTGCTGGCCCAGCGGAGGGCAGGCGGGGTGTGAACTTGCTGGATTTGACCGTGTTACGAAGCAAGGCATCGTGGGATGGACTGTCAGTTTCACATCGTGGATGGGGGGGGCCGGGGGGGGGGGGGCTGACTTCTCTTGCCTTTGAACAACTCTGACCCATTTATGCCGTTTCGAGCAGTTTGCAGCCAGAGAAGAGGGGGGTGGGGGTGGGGGATGGGATGGGATGGTGTTTTTGGGAGGAAACCTGGTGGGTTTAGATTGAGTAACACGTGTATTTGAGCAATGGTGAGCTTCCAAGGCCAGGAAGGAATTTGGGGCAAATATCTGTGCCAAATACCACCCACACATGCCCCCCCCCACTTCCTCTGGATTTGTTCATTGCATTTCGATGCTGCTCTCTGTGTGTTCGTGTAAAACTCTGTACAGCGTTTGGTGAACATGAGGCGCTAAGATGTTTTGAATGACAGATTGCAGATCGGCGAATGACATGACGTTCGCTCGGAGCGTTACCGGGACTGGCACATCTCAAACCATATGACAACATGTCAATCCTCCTCTTAGGAACGGCCAATCATCATCTGAATGGAGCCTGATTGAGCCATTGGCCAGATCAAAGGTCATGACCCTGAGGTCAGACACACCTCCATTAAAAGCTTGCAGGAAGATTGAAAAGCAGTTGATTTCGGTGTTAAATAAGCTGGTACTTTTTTTTTTTTGCTGCTTTTGACAAAGAACAGACAGGCCAAAAAATGCAAGGAATGCTATGAGGCGGAATGAAGACATCAATATTCAAAAGAACCATGATCGTTATAGCAACAAGACCGCTATGACGACGATGAGAATCTATTTAGTTCTTGGCACTTGTCTTTTGGCACTCTGCCTCTGATTGTCAATGCGTGACCTTAAGGAAATATTTATACAAATATCTTCCTTTTAGAAATACCCTTTTTTCACGTTTATTGTATTTTATTGTGTTCTCAGTGTAGCATAGTGCACCTTGTCTCATCTGGGCTTGAGTCATTTGAGGGGAAAAAAAAAAATCAATTTTGAAAAACTCTTTGCGGTCAATGTCATATTTATTCGTAACCATCCTCAGATCTCATGCCTTTTCTTGCCAACCAAGTGGCAACTGTACAGCACCCTGAAAAGGTCACTGATTGCTAACGTGCGCAACAAATGTTCATCTCCTTGAATGCGATGCCAGGTCGCTCGAAGAATAAGAGCAATGGCTAAGTGCCTTTGTATTTCACACACGAGACCTGAGAGAGAGAGAGAGAGAGAGAGAGAGATAGAGAGAGAGAGAGAGAGAGAAGGGGATGATGCCTGAATGAAATCCCAGCCCTACCGATTCCAGGCGACACCTCCTCTACCCTCCTCCCCTGTCCTCCCCTGCTCTCTCCTTCTCATTAACATTGGAGCAGATGGCGGGGAGTTGCTCTCTCTCTGCACGGGCCGAACTGACAAGAGCGGCCGCTGGGTCTCGTCCGTCGGTCAGGACCAGACCTGGTCTCCCCCAGGTGCTTAGTCTCTCCGTCAGGGGATTAACAACAACCCCCCCCCCCCCCCCCAGAGCCCAGTTTCCCCCCCTCCCACTCTGTAGGGCACAGTAACACATTGACCGACACCGGGACCATGTGGTGTAGCCCACTAAAAATACTACCGAAGACCTTCCCTTTTGGGAGGTGAGGGCAATCTCTGTTTCATGATGAAACTCCGGGCATGAGTAGGGGGATATCGACACACACTCCCTTTACAAAGTTCACTTAGTCATAGGCCTCTGAGCCCCTAAGCAGAGCTCTGTCATAGGCCCCATACAACAGGTACTAACTAAAGACTCTCGCCTCGCGACTCTCTTAGACTCTCTCTGCTCCCCACTAAGGAGCCTCTTTCCCAGGTGAGGTGATATCTTCTCAGCCAGGGAGACTCAGCCAGGGAGAGCCTCACGGTGGAGCTCGTTCACCAGGCCCTCCCGCGGGGCTCATCCACAGGGCCAGCACAACAAGAGGCTTTACCTTATAGAACGTTTCGGCTTGGTCCGTCACAGGGAACATCGTATCTATATAGGTCTTTTTTTTTTTTTAAGGCTCTATGGAGGACCGCTCTCTCTCTCTCATTGTGGTCCATGGAACACATACCAAAGACTCCCTCCCTTCTGTTTTTCACCCTCTCTCAGCTCTCGCAGGTCCCTCACCAGGCAACAAAAGATCTTCACACAGCCCCTTCTCAAAGACTTCATTACCTCAAATGAGTCCCCGGGCCTGACATATGGAGCCAAGAAAAGGAGGGTCCTCTCTTAAAACCCAGTGTTCTTATTGTTGGCAGCTGTGCTGAGAACGGGAAGGCTTCTTGTCAGTTGCCCCGGAGACCAGTTGTGATGTCAAAGATATTGGCCACACCTCTAAACCAGAGCTAATTGAGCTAAAGAGTGTATCCTCAGCTCAGCGCCGACACACATCTGAGGCATCTCCGGAACGACATCACGGCAGCGTTCACGTAATCTAATAACAATTCTAATTTCCTCACGCTGATCTCCACAACGTCACGATGCTGATTCAAAACTTAATGGTAGAGGCCATAGAGTAGTCTCCAAAAAAAACAAAAAAAACACACACGCATACACACACACACACACACAGTATGTGTGTGTATATATATATAAAAGTAGATAGACAGATAGATAGACAGATAGATAGATAGACAGATAGACAGATAGACAGATAGATACATAGATAGATAGATAGATAGATAGATAGATAGATAGATAGATAGATATTCTGTATGAGAGCATGACATCATGTACGTACAGTGTAGGTCTGGTATTTGATACCTTAGACTCATGATGGAATAAAATAGCTTATTTTTTGTGGTAACTGGATTAGTGTGGACAAGCTTTCAAAAACATTTCCAAATGTTGCGTGTGAGTTGTGGTGCACTGTTGATGCAATCCTTGCTGACAAACTGTGACAGAGTGAGAGTGAGCCGACTGAAGTGCTTGGATGCTGAGGAAAGAAAATAACATCTGGTTTCAATGGTCAAAACCTGTTTCGATTCCAGCCTGGGTGGTAAGCTAGGGCGTCTGGACTGTTTCATTCTGTTGCTGTTTTGTTTTACATGGTTGAGGTCGTCAGTATTCCCGAGGTAGGCCCGAATTTCAGTGAAAAAGAAGCAGTAATCTCTCTAACCTCATTGGGCGCTTGGCTCTCTCGTTCTTTTCTAGGGATTGATCACGCGGCGGGATCAATGCGCCCGTGTCTGAGGAGTCGCCTTTTTGTCCTTTTAAGGACGTCGGGCTGACCAGGACATTGAGATGTGTGTGATTGAGAGGAAACGAATGAGTATCTCCCCTCACCCAGTCGCAGCTGCTTCAGGACGAAACCAAAGATAAGCCTACCAACTGAATCCTGTGCTCTCTGTCTTTCTCTCTCTCTCTCTCTCTCCCTCTCTCTTCCCCCCTGTCTGACTCACACCCCCACACATATGTACCTAGCCACCCGAATGCACACACAAACACACACACACACACACACACACACACACACAGATGCAGATTTTGTATATTATATGCCAGCCACAAACTCACTCTAGTGTAACCTCCACTGTCCCAGGGTGCTCCTCTACCACACAGCACAGATGGGAGGCTCTGATGAGTCAGCTTTAAAAAAAAAAAAAAAAAACCCCACACACTAAATATTCGCATGCACATCTGGGCACAGCTCCAGGATTATTCATAAGATTGACCTTTACATGGTCCCCCACTCTGTGCCCGTCTGCGTCTTGATCAACCCCCCCCCCCCCTCAACCCCACCCCACCCCCCTCTGTGCATTCGCACACCAGGGCAGCAGTCAACCTGTGCCGTGCCATGGGGTGTTCTGCGTACATTTCGAAGTGAGCGGACAGCCCAGTGAAGGGGAATCCATTGCCGTTAACTGGCACGGGGGATATGGATGTCACAGTTCAGAAAAGAAAACTTATACGATGACACAAGAGGAGAACATGAACGAGAGAGGGCCAGAGTTTTCCTCTAATTGCTTAATACACTTCCTGTGTCAAGCATAAATAGTTTTAAAACTTTAATTTCCAGTTTAGTTTTCACGTAAAGCATAATTCACTATGTATTAGGAGGATCATGCTTTGATTTAAGTTTGTCTCTGTGGACTGCAGGGATGTGGGTGCAGATAACGATGAAATGAATTCACCGGAAAAGGAAATGCCGCCTCATGCCAACTGCTCTGAGATCAGTTCTGAAGGTTTTTTTTTTTTTTTGCATAAGGAAATTTTTTTCCACAAAAGGAGAAAAAAACCTGAGCTTTAGACGGGGAAACTTCATATAAAAGCCCAGCTTTCCTTTAATTTTGAATTTTTTGAACGGCAAAAGTTCTTGAACACATCATGATTAATTTATGTCTTACCTGCGTCTTCGCAGGAGCATCTTTGCCTGGTCCTCTGGGGTTTGGTATAAAATGTTAAGCCACAAATATCATTTCTGATGAAAAAATGCAAATTATGATGTTGGGCTGAAACTTGCACACCATCCACAGGGACAACCCCCACCCCCCCACGCACATACAAACACACATTCAAATAAACACACACACGCACACACACACACACACACACCCCGCAGCTGCCGTCTCTCTCTCTCCTTCCCTCTTTCACCCCCCTCCTCTTCTCTCTCTTAGTACCTGGGTGAATATCAGTAAAGGCTAAATCAGTTCATCCTGAGAATAACAAAAACTAGAGAAGTCTCACTCTGAGCTTCTCTCTCCGATGCGGGGGGTGGGAGGATGGGGGGGTGGGGGGGTGGTAGGTATAAAGAAAGAAAAAAAAAAAGCCAATCAGTCAGCATGACTCTTATCTCACTCACATAAACTGGAACTTTAGAAATTAGTTCATTTATTTTGGACAATTAGGTTTATTGGAGTGTGACAGGGAAAATTTGGTGTGCGCTGAACCATGAGGCCGGTAACAATAGAGCGAGAGACGATAGATTTAGAAAGGCCTTTTTAATGCTTTGGTATTTACTTATCAATCTAACTGCTGCAGCAGAGTGATGCTGCCCGAAAAGCGACCCTCCACCCTCCCCCCCCCCCCCACGTAATTACGCTCAAGCAGAGTGAGTGAGGGAGAAAAGAAATCACCTTCTCCTCACCAAACGTGATTGGCATGGATCAAAGCCGCTGAAGAAAAGCCGATATTTTGAAAAAGGACTGTGACATATTTGCGGCATCGGGGAAATTAATTTTCTCGTGACTATAGTGTCATGCCTGTAAATGAAGGTCAGTGTTGGTATGCCTGTGCGGTTGGATATTAATAGGACTGAAAAAAGCGCTCTAGCGGGTGACGTTAAGCAGACGTGCAGGTGAACCGTCAAAGTGTGTCAAAGTTTAGTGTGTGTCTAAACATGACGGATTTAATGCACGGTTCCGCTTTGCGAAATAAATACATAAAATCAAACAAACATACAAACAAACAAACAAACAAACAAAACAATGAAAAAAAAAAAACCATTCACTACTCAGGGTGAAATATTAAGCTTTTTACCTTTTAATTTTGCACAAGCTACCATTACCTAATAAGTTCCCGTGTAAATAAATGTTATATACAATTTAAAAAGAAAATAAACAGGAAGACTTAAGTGTCTGCTTTTGAAAAGATTCAAGTGTGCACTTTCCTGTCAGACAATACAGATTACACCCCTGCATTTAGCATCACTTCACAGAGCAAGAACCAGAAAGAGCTGAAACAAAACAGAGTCAGCCTTGGCTACAGGCTCCTGCTTCTCCCATTGTACTTGCTAAGACAACAGCAAGACTCGATTTTCTGATCTTTTAATTTTTTCTTTTTTTTTTTTTTCAGGGGGGAGAAAATCACTTCTTTATGCTTTAAATTTTTTTTCCGAAAGCACGGAGATTAAAATTTAAATAGATCTCTCCATTTAATTTCCTTACTGTTCTCTGAATAATTCATCATGTGATACGGGTTGATTTGAATCTGCATTTTTTGCTTTTCCAAAGGAACACAATAATTTACAGAAAGCCCATACACACACACACACACACACGCACACACACGCACACACACACACACACACACACACACAACAATCTCTGTCTCTCTTTTGTTGTTTTGTTTTTTTTGGAATCTGTGGGGACCAGGAATCGGATAAGGAGAGGAGGCCGTTTATCTGACGATTAATATTTAAGATGCGGTTTGAATAAGTAATGTTATTCTACATAAAAGAGATGTTTGTTATGCTGCCCCCCCCCCCCCTTTGTCTCTTTGTGTTGATGCATTTGGTTTCTCCTTCCATCAGCACCTTTATATTATATTTATATTAATATTAACTCTCTCGCCGACGGAGGAGAGCGGACCATCTGCCCAGATGTGTGTTTCCCTTTGGTTCTACATCAATGAACTGATCGTCTGTGTTTGCAGTCGAAAAGAGAGATTTCTGAGTAACCACATTCCGCTATGCTGGTCTCTCCTGAATCAAAGTCTTGAACAGAGCAGGTGATGTGATTGGGAAAGCCTAACAAACATTCCGCTTTCTGGAAATGTTTCCATGTAAACGGAAGAGGTGAGCAGACCTGAGAGGCTGTTAGGATAAAGACTGAACGACATACACAGGCAAAGATATTTAATAAACAGACAACGATATTTAATAAACAGACAACGGTATTTAAAACGCCACACTGATGCCTCTGTTGCTCTGAGGTTAGCAGTTACAACCTCATAAACACACAAACACACACACACACACACACACACACACACACATACACATTTATGTTTGGTATTTGACATAAGC
>NC_044502.1:45026254-45043754 GCF_902362185.1 Chanos chanos
CTCTGATTGGGGTGTTGACGATGGTCTCTAATTAAAAGAAAAGACGCGACGTTATATCACCAGTTTGATAACAGTGGGAGATTGTTGAGAGGAGAAAGATGAAACCCACGCTTCAGGCTAAGGGTTTACAGAGACGAGCCGTTAAATCCTGCGTACGGATTCTAAGGGCTACAGAACACTTTAAACAGTCATCTCATCCTCGAATTAACAAACGATCCTTTTCAACACAGATTTTGGGTTATGATGAATGTTGATACCGACGTTGTCATAGCGATCCCATTTAGGCTATTTACTTCAAAATTCGGAATAGGTGAAACGATAAAGTATTCCCAGAGCGGTGAAGTTTTCACTAACGGTTACAAAGTAACATTGACCATGTCTTCTCCTTCTCAAAAGATATAATTACAGACATTTCCCTCTTTCTGATGTACAGAGTGAATCAATATTCATTCTCGAGCATGTCCTGACACACAGTGAAGCTCTGTGTTCCTCTGATCCATGGTTTCTCTGGCCCTTTACATTAACCCTCTTGAATTTGGTAAACAACATATTCAGCAGGCAGACAGGAATGGGAATAGAGACATAAAAACCCATTCAACTCGTAAACAACCCAACAGGCATGCGATTCAGCATTTAGACTCCGTCAGTCTAACACCAAACCCTGCAAGGCGATTAAAAACACACCCACGGGAGAGCATAGTTATTGTGTTTTTTCGTTTGTTTTTTTTTTTCTTAGGTGTGAATTTAAAAGAAGCCTTTGATTACGAAAGCACCGGTCCACGACAGAGCTTTGAGAGAGAAGACGCTCGCCTCTGAAACGTTCGCTCCTTTGCCATGGTTACAGAAAAGCTCCTAACACAAAGATCACGTCGTTTCTGGCATCGGCAATCGATGTCATGCCAGTAGCCACCGTTATGCTTTCATATTCGGCCGCTAAAAGTCATTGATAGCTTCTCTTTTTTTCCTCTCCATTTCAGACTTTTCGGTGAAAGGCTTTGATGATAGGAAAACGGGCAGAGACGACCAGCGTGACCTTTCATGGCCTGACCACTGATGAAGGCAGTTTCCATCAAAAGAAAACCGTCTGAATGGAGTATCAGAGATGAGCGGTTACCCTCCAAAGGTCTGAGGGTTGTTTCAATTTCATTTATATTCTTTAAAAGTTACGAGGCAAACACGGCACTTAGGGCTGACTAAATGTGTTGTAAGGGTTTTTTTGTTTTGTTTTTTTTTTTTTTTTAAATATAAAGGTTTTGCTCGAGGCTATGAGCTTTCCATTTTAGACAAGGAAGTGTTTGCATCACAAACATGTACCTGTCTGACTAATTACAATACGCTTGTAACACACACACACACACACACACACACACAAAGGGAAAGGTCCCCAGCACCTGCGCAAACTTCTGCCTTGGACTCTATTAATAAGTTATCATTCAATGCCATTCGTGTCCTGTGGCTTTTTATCCGTCTCCCTGTTAAAAGAATGGCTCTATTGTTTACACACACACCACAGTGAACCGTTTCAGCACAGTCTGCCGGTTTCACACATACACCTGTGCCCTTGACTGACAGACAGAGGTGAGCTGGATGGGAATGAGTGGACTAGAGCATCAGAACCACAGGATTGGGCTGACATTCGGCAGAACCTAACAGAATCCTCACATCTCTGTGTCTGACTGTCCACCTGTAATAGTGCATGGGTCTGGAGGAATAGCTTTGAACCCTTTGGCCTTTTGAAGATTACAGCTGTTCAGACGATTCACACCACAATAACACACTTGGCCTGCCCGGTCACACTCCTGAGTGTGTGTTTGTGTGTGTGTGTGTGTGTGTGTGTGTGTGTGTGTGCGCGCATGTTTGTGTGTGCGCGCATGTTTGTGTGTGCTGGAGAGAGAAGGAGAGAGAAATTATTTTGTGTGTATGTATTTCTGAGTGTGTGCATTGTATGGGCACAAATGTATGTGTCTGGTCTGTGTGTGTGTGAGTGAGGGAGAGAGAAAGAGAGAGAGAGAGAGAGAGAGAGAGAGAGCGAGAGAGGGCTCTGTGTGTGCGCATCTTAACAGTACGAAAGACAAAACCCATGCTAAGAGTCCAAGCGCAAAACACTCATGGGTGTGTAGCTTATTTAAGCCTCTTAATCCCGCCAACAGATTTGTAAACGTCACGGGTAATCCTTGTGCAATTTGACAGATCTTCACTATAAATGGCTCCAGTGAAACGTGAGCTACTGTAGCCATGCCAGAGTTTTGTGTAATTAAGCTTCTCTGCAGGTTTCCTCGCCGCATGCCTCTTCACAAACCCAGCAAGGCAGCTCCATCTCTCAAACTTAGCAATTAGAGTCTGTCTCTCTGACTGATTCGCGTCGTCAAAAACATTTTAAAGCATCGCGGCTAACAAGAAACAATGGAAAAGCACTTTGATGAGGTAATAAATTCACACCTTGGGATTGATGAGAACCGTCCGCAGAAAATTTCGGCGGAATTTTACGAGCACCGCTAAAACCGTTTAACTGCCAAAAATACGGGACACACTAGTGTAAACTGTTTTAACAATGTGCAGGCTTATCAGAGGGTGTCAAAACAACGGCACTGGGACTTTGCATAGATCCTACAGGTGTCTGTCAGTCTGGAGGGATGCAACACCATTACACCAGAGCGAAAAAAAAAAAAAACAACCTCTTCATCAGTTAGTGTTTTGTTGGTGGTGGTGGAGAGCTCTATCAGTGTCATTCCAAAATCTTCCTTAAATGTTTGGTTTAGATTTGATCTTGGTGACAGAGGCTGAGGGGGATAAAGTTGGTGAGGTTTTCTATGCTTATAAACCATTCAGTGGATACTTCTGCCCTGTGGATGAAGGCACTTTTACCCTAGAGGAGACCACTACATAAGGTGAAGGTGATCAGTCAGAATGAGTTTGTGTTTATTGGTGTTTACCTTGTGCTCCGATGGGTTGAGAGGTCCTAAACCACAGCGGGAAAATCCACGCACTCATCCCCCTGCTGAAAACAGAGTGGGGGATGACTCGTCTGATTACATGGCTTTTTCTCGATTGCTTAATTTGCGAAACACCAATTTTCTCACAAAACTTAAATTTTTAGCTGTAACAAAGGGCTTATGTTTCACAGCTAAAGGACAGTAACATATACAATTTGTGACCCTCTTGGTGAAGATCTTGATGGGTCATTCGAGCTGAAGCTTTCAGCTGAATTAGAATCAGCTGACTAAGAGCTGCCTGTCTGTTTTCCCCTGCATCTCCACCCAATGCGCCAACACACAGCTGATGAGTATTCACACCTGAGCACAGGTAACATGGGCTGGTTTCCATGCCAACGTCACCTTCACCACCTTTCCTCATCAAACAGTAAACTGAGCAAGTCTTGCTAAAAGTCGCCCAACCGTCTGTTCTCAGTTTGCTGGGGTGTTTGGCTAATAACCTCCACAGTTCATCAACATGACAACAATAGGCCGTCAAAAAATAAAATATTCATTAGAGTCCTTGCCTTGTTTTTTCTTCCCCCATCCTGCATGCAGAACCTTTCGGTGAGGTAACCCTGTCCCTGCAGTCAGTGCCGCGGCTGTAATTCTCCTTAACCGCGCGGAGTGAAGCGGTCGCGGAAAGACGGGAGCGCGGTGGCTGCCAAGGCGTTCTCTCGGTGCCAGGTGTTCCGCTCTCGTCTTCTCCGTAGCCATAAATCTCGCCGGCTCGGCTCACACGCAGGTGCGGGGGACGATTACTCACCACCCTAACACACCAGTCAGGCCCTCTCTAAAAGGAGGCCGTTTAACTGGTAAACTGGAAAACGGTGCTGGAAAACAACCCTGCTGTTCGCCACACAGGAAGAGCCGGGGCGGAGATGATTTCTGAAAGAAGCTGTTTCACACGCTGACAAAAACAAATCAAAACCTGGCCAAACAAACAAACAAAAAAAAAGCGTGAAATAAAAGTTGCAGTGATGCTGTCAAGGTAATACGATTTCAGACAGAAATTTTCAATGCAAGTCATCACAGGTCTCTCATCAAGGCATCTTCAGACACACTGGACTGGAGGGGTGTGTGTGTGTGTGTGTGTGTGTGTGTATGTATATATGTGTATATATGTATATATATGTGTGTGTGTGTGTATACATATATGTATATATGTGTATATGTGTGTGTGTGTGTGTGTGTGTGTATGTATATAATATTTCTGTGTAGCATATACAATTTGTGACTGTCTGGCAGAATGACTGACTGGGGCCTGGAGGTCAAAGCTTTGCCAGAAATGGGCTTATATCTTGTCAGGTACTGAACTTAGCAGTGGCCCGTATGCCACAGACAGCTCCTTTATGTATTCTGTCTGAGAAGTCGCTTTGCATGAAAGCGTCTGCTAAACAAATGAAAGCAAATGTAAATGTAGAAATATACTTGCATTGGTAATTGGTCATTTTTCATTCCAGTCAGCCTGTTCTCAAGCAATATTTTCAGCACAAACAGGAGAGATTATAGAGAGACCATGACAGGTTTTTTTCTTGTATTTCCCCTTGTCTTCAACATAATCATTTTTGTTATTTGTTTGTATCCAATAGTATTTCTCTAACTAGTCCTGCTGTGGTCTGTTTATCTCCACTGCTGTGCCGATAAGTGTTTAAGATTTAAAAACTCAATATCTCCAAAGGAAATTTCCCTGGGGTTGTCTTAGCTGACACAGATGGATCTTTATCTCATACTGTATAATGCACAGTGCGCAAGGACAGACGTGATCCTCTTTAGTACGCTCTGTATGAAATTCAGAGGTCACAGGTGAACAATTTCCCTCTCTCTCCCTCTCTCTCTCTCCCTCTCTCTCTCTCTCTCTCCCTCTCTACCTCTCTCTCTCTCTCTCTCTCTCTCTCTCTCTCTCTCTCTCTCGCTCTCTCTGTTCCGTCTCCCTGCGGGTTAAGATTGCTAAAACGCTCCTGTGTCTGGACGTTGGCAGAGGCCGTTTTTTTTTTTTACTCAGACTGACGTTCCTGTTTGTCTGCCGAAACACAGCTGTCTCCGCCCTCAACCCTGGACGCTATCTCCGTCTCCCTCTCCGTGTCAGTGAATATACGACATTCCGGAATGCGCTGGGTGACGAATGGGTGCCACCCAGACTGACACAAAAGTACACCAACCGCAGTCCAGCCTTTTCTCCTTCTGCCTAGTCCGATGACGCCTTTAATGTGTCCGCTATGTGGGTCGTGTGTGCCATAGGACTTATGCCGAGAGGCAGTGGAGGACAGAGTAATATGATTTTAAGGTTCACTTCTAAAGGATGTAGGGGCTTGTTTGTAGGACTCTCACTCACTATCAAACAGAGCAGCTTTTGTTGAGGAAAGATAGCATGTTGTTGTATGTATGCTGATGTGGGCGGCTTATAATTAACTGTGGGAAAGTAACTGAAAGCCGGATTTGATTATTGCTATTGTTTTGCGTTAATATTTTGTGTGTGTGGTGCGTGGTAACATCATTGTGAAGAGACAATGCAGGTTTAGATTTGCATGGTGGCAGGTGTGTATGTGTGTGTGTGTGTCTGTGTGTGTGTGTGTCACTGTGTGTGTGTCTGTGTGTGTGTATGTGTGTGTGTGTGTTTGTGTGTGTGTCTGTGTGTGAGAGACAGACAGAAGAGGGCACAATACTTCAGAGCGCACAATACTGACAGAGGCGCGCACACGCACACACACACACACACACACACGCAAACACACACAAACATACACACACACGCCACTCACACACACACACATACACACACACGCCACACACACACACACACTCACACACACACACACACACATACACACAGTACCACACAATGAAGATGAGGATAATAAAGAGACTAAATAAAAGATTATAACAAAACTGCATGCGGACCTGAACAATATAAGACCAATATAGTACCAAATGAAGACATGAGATTTATAAAGTAAAACAGATTTCAGTGAGGATGCTGTACCCATAGCTTTCATTCTGAAAATCTGATGTCTATGGGTCTGATTGTATACTGTCAATACAATGTAACATTTCGCAAGCTGTTAAGTCATAGCTTGTATTTATGTCCATCAAATAAAATAAGGAAAAAGATTTAGATTTGATTTGATTTCTTTATGGAGGCATGTGATAATGACGATTTTTAACCCTTAAAGCAGTTTTCCTGTCAGTTCTGGATCTTTCTGTCTCAGCCCCTCTCTGCCGCTCCCAGTCCAGGGAACGTCTCGTCAGATAAAGAAAAATGAGCATCAGAGGAAAACGAAAGCCTGATCGTCTCTGATTTCTGAATCGTTTGTTTTCGCATTGTTCAATCAGCCGGTTACCCGCACTGTCAGGACGCATGTGCGTCTCCCTGACAACTCCGCCAGTCAAATCAAATTTTCCTCTCTCCAGTGTCGGAGGCCTCCGTCTCTTTTTCTTGTTTTTTTTTTTGTTTTGTTTTTGATTTGGCGAACTCGGCCATCTTAGGGATGGGGCTTCTTGCTAAATAAATCAAAAAGGCTTTCCTATCCTCCCCAAGGTATAACATATATGTGTGTGTGTCTGTGTGTGTGTGTGTGTGTCTGTGAGGAACGTGTGGAATAATGCAATTAACTTGCCGGAGCGTCTCAGGAGGGGCAGAGGCTCCTTGCAATTCTCCTCCAGCCTGAATGAAAGGCTTTGAGCTTAGAGGGAGAAGCAACTGAAGGACTCGGGTTCTCTGGGGCATACGTCTCTCCGCCCCCCACCCCCACCCCCACCCCCACATCACTCACGGGGAACAGAAAGTGGACGAGACATCCTGTCATTCTACAACACCGCCTCTTCACGATGATTGTCACATCTTCAGAGCAAAGGAGCCCAGCCTGAACTGTTTGTGATCACTCATGAATATGAGAATATGAAGCACTATGACCAGATTCTGAATCTTCCCTAAAAAACCCCCGAATGCTTTACACAAACGTGCGCTGATTGTAAAGATGCACGTGGGTGCAGACGCGCGCGTGTGTGTTTGTGTGTTCTGTTCGTTTCGCCGTAGCCTTGAACGGTCACTCTGACAGGGGATGCTACTGCGGTGCAGGTGCTCGACCATGAGAAAATGCCCCCAGTCCTTCGGATTTCCAGCATTGCTCCAAAGATACTGTTTTCAAGGAAGAAATGTGTTGTTTTTTGAGCTCATCAGTGGTCTGCCAGCGTATTCAGACTGAATATCAACATGTCCTAGCTTCAAAATTACAACAAGAGAGACTGAGGGGGTTTCCTTAGACTGTGGCGAATGCAGTGTCTGTGAGTAAACATTTCCCACCGACAGGCTCTCTGTTGGCACAACAGTCTCGGAGGCCAACGTGTTTCCATTTTCCATTGTTGTTTCCCTAGTAATCCAAGAGCAATTAAAGGAAAAGGATGACTTGGCAGTGTGTTTAATCTCATTAAGTGGTCCACAGTACACAGTGCGGTTTTTTTTAAAGCTCGTCTTATTCTGCTCGGCCGAGACAATGTGCCTTTTCAGCGAACCAGGCGAAATTCCACCGACTGTTTGTCAGTGGTTTGTGGGAAACGCTTTTTTCGCGGCATGGGAAGGCTTAAGATCTAAGCCCCTCTTCAGACTCTGCCCCGAAAAACACAGCTCGCCAGCACCTGAGCCTCCTGAATATCAAAATTCACCGTCTTCTCTGATAAAGCGTTGTCAGAGACGCTTGTTCAAGGTGACTGTGCCATTTGCTTGTGAGTGAAGTCATAGTAAACAGTAACATTCTGGATTTGTGGTTTGGTAAAACTGAGCATAAAAAGATGCATGAAGGACAGGCTCAGACAGACCTATGTTTCTCCTTGAAACTCTGTATGTATCTCCTCTGTGTCAGTTGGTGCAGCCCACTAATGGCCTTCCCAAGGTACTCTCACCACGTCTGACGTCCACTACTGCCTCACAGCATCTACTGATCACCGCTATCAATCACTACTGATCACCGCTATCAATCACTACCGATCACAGGTATCAGTCACTACCAATCACAGCTATCAATCACTACCAATCACAGGTATCAATCACTACCAGTCACAGCTAACAATCACTACCAATCACAGGTACCAGTCACTACCAATCACAGGTATCAATCACTACCAGTCACAGCTATCAATGGCTACCAATCACAGCTATCAATCACTACCAATCACAACTACCAGTCACTACCAATTACGGCTATCAGTCACTACTGATCACATCTATCAATCACTACCAATCACAGGTATCAATCACTACCAGTCACAACTATCAATCATTACCAATCACAGCTATCAATGGCTACCAATCACAGGTATCAATCACTACCAGTCACAACTATCAATCATTACCAATCACAGCTATCAATGGCTACCAATCACAGCTATCAGTCACTACCAATCACAGATAACAATCACTTTTTTTAGTCTTTTAGTAAAAGTAATGGCTTTGTGACCTCAGTTCTACCTGAAATGTTTTATGAAAAGATTTATTTTTCACAAATGAGAGTGAAGCTGTAAAGTCAGGCGAGGCAGATCAGAGAATTATTCCCGACTAAATGAGTCATTTACTTTTCCCCCTAAAAAAAAAAAAAGTATCAAAATTACCTAATCATGAAGGAAAGGATTTTGGCATGCGGTCTCTACTGTGAGCATGGATGAGGCTGATTTACTAAACATACCCTCCAGTATCATAATTACATGTAATTTTACTGGCATAATTAACTAATTTAATTACTACTCCTCAAGAGCATCAATTATTGATATTACAGAGCGTTCAGACGGCTTTGTCAACGTGTAGCGCATCTTGAGGACGCCAGACACATGCTTGCTCACCAAGAGGCTTGGCTGGTAAAACATTGAGGGGAAGCCCACCCCCACCCCACCCCCCTGTCTTCCGTTCCCCCCTCCCACCATCACCCGCGGACCGGGTGGCACAGAGCTGGATGGGTGCCCAGTCTGTGAGTACCCACTGTAGAGGAAACAGCTTTGGGGTGTGTAGAGCACTTACCAGCCTTCGGAGGAATGCGTGGAGTGTTCCACTTCCCTTTAATGCTTTCTCCAGGGTTGCTGAAGGATTAGCTATTTCCAAAGCACATTGAGACGTAAAAGAAGAAGAAAAAAATAACACAGAGGGAAAAAGAGCTCTACATTTATTTTGCTATTTCAGACAGCTGTAAATATGTTGTGGTTTCACAGATAAAAAAAAATGCTCTTAATGCGACTCTCAACTATACTTATTTGTGATAGATAGATAGATGGATAGATAGATAGATAGATAGATAGATAGATAGATAGATAGATAGATAGATAGATAGATAGATAGATAGATAGATAGATAGATAGATAGATAGGAATATAGATACACAGATGTATAGTTAGGTTGTAAATGAACACAAGAATTATGGATGACATCCAAGGTTGATTCATGCGTAATGAATGCTTTGTTTTTATGACGGGGCCCGAGGGGCGGGTGTGACCGTACGTAAATGTCAGTCATATATCTGCCATGGGGCTTTACCACAATGCAGCGGTTTAGACGCACGCTTAGCCTTAAAGAACCGCGCTGCTTCAGAGGGAACTGAATATCAAGCAGACATGAAAGGCATGAAACATGGTGGTAATGCGGCGAGACATGAGCCCAGAACCATTTCTCATGTTCAGGAGCCAAGAGTTATTGATAAGGACGTCTTTCATAGCCCGACAGTATTATTGCGCTCCGAATGCCGTGTGAAGACCAAAGGTTTCTCTCCCCCGTTCCGAAAGGGAGGAAAGGAACAGAGTGAAGAAAGGTACCTCTCTCTTAACGCAGGTTTGTGTGTTTACAGACACGTAAGCCAAAGACCAACCCATTACATTTCTTAAGAGGCAAGGGCTCGTGTTCTCCGCTTAGGACTTTATCCGAGGGCTTTAGAATGCAGAGCTAAACTGACGTCATCTCTTATTCTCCTCGTCTAATGCTTGTCCTCTTGCTCTAATGGCCCTCTACCGCCCGGATGACACACGGAGGAAGCTTTGTCCGCCTTCCGCTGACCACGCATTAGAGTCCTCTTCTAATCCATTAGTGACATTTCCAGCCTAGAGGGCCAGCACTACACAAACAGACAAAGTCTGATGAGGATGGAAGACTGTGGCTATGAAAAAAACAAAAAAAACCAAACCAAACCAAACCAAACCAAAAAAAAAAAAAAAACAGAAGACAAAGGAGGAAAAAAAAAAAGAAGTGCGAATGATGAAGTCCCATTTGATGAACGTGTGTGAATTTGTTCTTTCTCATCGAATACTTCCTCTCAAGTTCCTCTCGGTTTTGGCAACTTGTTAGCGGTGAGGTCGTGCTGATTTGTTTTAGATGAGCCAAACATATTCAGCGTCAGCCCCGCAGGATGAGGAATAAAACAGTGTGACTGAACAACCCTTTCACGCTGCGCATGTTGTAAACCCATTCTGTCGTCTGATTGGACCATTTTCCCCTAAAACTACATACACCAAAAAACACATTCATTATCCGCCAGCGACGTACTGAATTGTTCAGTTAGCAGTTTACCGTCAGGGTTTGTCACTACTCTGTGAAGTGTTTGCGTTGAATTGTGACCTTGGCCTCTGCCCGTTCTACTGAACAGAAAGACGCTTTTGTGTCGCTTCGTGTTTCGTTCCAAGGGGAAGGTTGAAGAATCAACATGCCCCCACCCTGCTCATGCGTGCCTGCATGCTGTCACACATCCATCTTCCGCTGTGGTCCACACCTCTCTCAGTGCCTTGGCGCGTTGGCGTTTTCTCTGCCGATGGGTCATTGCTGAGGAGGGAGTGGTTGGCGGAGGGCTTTTTTCGGTGAGGTCAGGTGGGGTGCGGCAGGCAGAGTCGATGTCAGCGTGTGTAGAGGGGCCGTGAGTGGGAAGATGGCTCTAATTAGATTCATAACAGAGGTCTGTATGTGCAGGGTCTATGATGAATGCGCCACCCGACTGTGACTCTCGCCCTAATGGGATCCCACGTCCCGGCTCCTAACGACACGCCCCTGGCCCTGCCAACGCCTGCAGTTTCCGATTCGTTTCTGCAGCACCAGTGTTGGGAGAGGGCATGAGGGATTGAGTAGGATGCTGGCTTTAGCCAACTGTGCAGCGTAAGCGTTTGAAAAATAAAAAAAGAGAAAGAATAGAACAAAAAAAAAACTGAGATGACACCGTTCACAGGACAGTGACTTTGTGAGGTGTGATAGTGATGGGACTAGCCATTGAATCGGTTAAAACTCTCTTCAGAGAAGAGACAGTCCTTAGTCAATGCTACTGCCAAATTAATCAGATGTTTGCGGAATGCTTCCCATACCTTGCAATATCTCACAAAACCGATCTCTCTTCCATAACAGCGTGAGGACAGGAAAGTGTCTGCCGTTCTGTTCTAAAGCCGTGCTGCTCGTAACCTGTCATCTCTCACAGGAGACAGCTAAATTTTACCCCTGTCCAGCCCTACCATGCCTGATCCAACTGATGCCGTTTTTAAAGTGCTTGTGCCAATGTCGGCCGAGTATATGCAGTCTGGCTGGTCCCTAGGATGGGAGCTGAGAAGCTCCCCCTCTAAAGTTTGTCCTTTATCTCGTTCATTTCTCCGTCTTCCGAGCCTCCGTCTGAGCTCAGATCGTTTGGCGGCCGTCTTCCCCTGCGGCCCACTCCAATTACCGCTCCGAGGAGCTGCTAGGGCCACCATTATCGCCTCGTACCCACATCCACTGACAAAACGTTATTACAGGTGTTCCTCTCCCATCCCTAATGCAGGCCCCCTGTCATTCACAACCCCATTAACCAGACGCCCGAAGGCCCCCCTCTTCAACGCAGTCATCTCTTTAACATCAGGAATACACAGACTCACAGAATTCACAGGATACACACACACAGCCTGTGGAGGTCCCTGCTGCCTTGTGGAGGTGGAAGGCCATCAGGAAAGGCACATCTATAAGTTTCTCCCATTCGATTACTGTTTAAGGAGAGGACAATGCTGAAGATGGAGGAGAAGGAGAGTAAAGGAGTGAGAGAGAGTAAAAGAACGGGGGGGGAAAGATCAAACCCACTCTGCCAGGAGAGCCTCAATCGGACAGGTCCTTATCCACCAAGAAAAGACTTAATCCCTCTCTTTTTCCCTCTCCTTCTCCTTGTTCGCACTCTCAGCTGGCTGGCTTGGTTGCCGAGGGACACAGGCGCCGTGGAGACAGGGGGTTCTTGGCTGTCCCCATGGGAACCTGCTGATGAGGTTGATCTGCAGGAGGATCACAAAGACCTGAGGGTTTATTTGGCTGGAAGCAAGAGATGCACAGAGGGAGGTGCAAGTACACACACACATGCTCACACAGATACACACACACAAACACACACACAAACACCAACACACACACACAAACACATGCATGCATACACATAAACACACACACGCAAACACATAAACACATATGCACACATGCACACATAAACATGCATCTATGCACAAACACATGCACAAAAACACACACACACACACACACACACAGTTGGAATATAGCCTACCTGTCTCTGCTCAGCATGTAGAAGGCACAGATGGCCATCTCTGGTTGACATTCACTGAAAGATGATGACAAGACTGCAAGTCATTCGTCCTCACAATTTTCTCCGTCTACAGATAACATGACTATAGCCATAGACAGGATAATCAGTTTACAGAATCATCCCAGCAAACCACACTGTACTCCTCAAACAAACAAAAAAAAAAACCCTTACTCTTTTCAGTCTAACCGCTTAGGCACCTTTTCTTTGACAGAATATAGTAATTTCATGTAATGCATGTTTTATGCTCCCTGTCTCTATCTTTGAAAAATAGCTTCTCATTTCATTGGCAAGGCTTGTAATTAAGGAATTTGATCTAAAGGTCCATTGCACTGTGATGAATATGCACCTTAAACACTGTTGTACTTTGGTGAATATGTACCACCCCCCCCCCCCCTCAATCAGCATGTATGTATGGAATCTATTGTTGCCTAGTGTCTATTGTACACAGGTCAGTGGCAGACACATCTAAGATAGCTGATGTGTTTCTCAAACTCCTGCCCTGTGACCGGGTTTGTGACCCTGAGCCAATGCTGACGAATCTGTAGGTCGCCCGAGGGGTCACCAAACCCATCTTCAGATAACCATATCCTGCTTTGGTTTTTAAGACCTTACAGTTAAGGTTAGATACAGAACAAACACACTGCAGCTGAAGCTGAAAACACAGCTGCACTTACCTTTGATTTATTTTGTTTTTCTTTTTTTTTCTGTCTCACCATAGACAGGGATATGTCTGTCTTTCATCTGTCCTTCTTTCTCATCTGCCCCCCCCCCCCCCATTTTCCATCTAACAGAATACAATATAAGGTGACTGTTCTCTGGATAGCCATTAATGTCATCATAGAATGTTACAGCCCATAAAAAATGATGTGATCCTCAAATCTGTGAGAATAGACATGACAAAAGTATGTGTTAATAATTTAATCTAATCCAGAACTGGTCCAAATTCCCACAGGTTGAGGGACAGCGTTTTTGATGCAGCCTCTGGATACACTTTTTGTCCTTTGTCATTTGAACTGCGAGGAGAAAACGCTCGATCTAAGCTCAACGGGTGTGACACATCCGGCTTCTGATCTGGGCGCTTTTTGTTACACTCGGATCGCTGCTCTGCGGTATGAATAAGATCAGACATTTTGACATCACTAATGGAGAACGACGGCACGCCGCTCAGAACTTGTGCATTGTTTTAGAGAGCGTGTATGAAAAACATGCGGATATCATCAAACAACTCCAGCGACTCTACAGCGGGGGAAAGCAATTAGCCAAATGGACTGCGTTGCAAGCTCTGAATGCAGAGTTTCCCAAATTCTCTACGATTCAATAACCAGCCCGTAGCATATCATATTTGTCATCGGCTGACTTCCTCATAAAGCCTCGCCGTTGCTGTGTGGGCTCCCAGGTTATTAATAACGAAAAGTTTGCTTGGAAAGACCGGCTCATTTTGTGTGTTTTATCTGACTTGTTTCCACACAGGCTGGTGAACTGGGTTTAAATGTTTTATTTCAATTACGTGCATCCTGTTTTAGTTGTTCTCCGAACAAGCTTTTAAAATATAGATTTGCTTTCAATTAGGAGATGAAAAAATAATTTCTTTACAATCATTATGCATCTCCTGTAAAATATTTAATAGCAAACGGCTGCAGTGTTGCAGATGTTTTGAGGCTGAATTTTATGTAAATTCAGCTACAATATTAGTCTTGAAAACACCAATCATTTTCATCCAATCCCCCCTCAAACTGTCGTGAATGGTTACTGTAAAAATGCTAATTAGTTTTTTTTTTTAATGTTAGGCATATTAATGAACATTTTCAGTGGAAACACTCCGGTATGCAAGGTTCTCTTGAGGAAATTATGGAGTTTAATAAGGTTTGAAGTAAGTCAGTGCTGCAGAGCGCATAAATATTATACAGGGTTCTGTACTATTCTCAGGAGTCCACTCGCTTGGCAACAGCGCAGGTGAATTATGCATGAAATAGATTTGCAGAAATAGCTGAATATTTTTGTGTGAAACACAACGGAGGGAAGATGTGTTTCATCCTTAATTAGAGGTTAGAGAGGTTTAGATGTTGGATATTTGCAGTAAAAACGGGCATTTGGTGACTGACATTTTTTTGTTGTTGTTGTTGTTTTGTTTCTTTTTTGTGTGTCTTGATTTTTTCCTCTTACTCTGCCATTCTCAGTTTTCAGACCTCTCTGGAAAAATAGATAAGATAGATCACAAATAGATAGGCAGTTCCAGACAGACGAAAAGGACATGATGTGAATCGTAAAAAGTGTCACGTTTATAATGGGACAGCCCCATCCTTTTCCTCCTCTTCATCATCCTCACTCTCCTCATCATCATCAACATCACAATCATCAAAAGAGGAATTAATTGAGGTGTAGTACACACTATGATAACACATGATAACGATCGATATTATTAATTGAACAAAGAATGAGGAAAAGGATAGAAATGACACCTTATTCCGAATTCATTAAATGTTTTTACCCTCCCCCGACAGGTCTCAAGGTTTCCGAGAGTGACAAAAAAAGTTAAAGTGCTTAAGAAATTCTGTTACAAAAAACAGTGAGAACTCTTTCAATCAAAACATATTATCCATAATGTGAGAGGTATGACAATAAAACACCCTCATTAAAAACTGATTCTCTGAACTTTTTTCTTCATTATTTTTTTTTATATGAGATATGGGGTTTTTTTCATTATTTAAGTGTGACTCTGTGAATGTGACACTAAACGTCAGTTCATTTTTTCACAGACAAGACAAAGAACTGCTATGAGTTTATGAATTCAACATATCCTTCTTAGATCAAATTTAAAAAACAATTCACTAAAAGCAATGAAAATCTGGTGTAGTTTCATGCAGTCAGTAAAGCCAGATCATCAGTCTTGTCCTGGACATTCTTACCAAATCTAGGGCTGTGGGCAGACCTTTCAAATGATTTGTAATGAAGGCTCTATACAGTTATGTTTACATTCATTCATTTAGCACATGCTTTCATCCAGAGCGACTTCCAAAACCGGCAGAACACAAACCAAGCCTGTAGCTATTACAGAGCTGTCTATGCCACCGCTCTACATCTCATCTGTACGGATTACAGAGCTGTCTATGCCACTGCTCTATATATCATCTGTACGGATTACAGAACTGTATATGACACCGCTCTATATCTCATCTGTATGGATTACAGAGCTGTCTATGCCACCGCTCTACATCTCATCTGTACGGATTACAGAGCTGTCTATGCCATCGCTCTATATCTCATCTGTACGGATTACAGAGGTGTCTATGCCACTGCTCTATATCTCATCTGTATGGATTACAGAGCTGTCTATGCCACTGCTCTATATCTCATCTGTGTGGATTACAGAGCTGTCTATGCCACTGCTCTATATCTCATCTGTACGGATTACAGAGCTGTATATGACACCGCTCTATATCTCATCTGTATGGATGGATGAGATATAGATCTATGAATGCAGAGAACATGTAGTTGGTTTTGCATATAATGTAAGAGTGAATGAGGTGCATGGAGTCAATGAGTCCAAAGTGGGGTTTTTTTGAGGGGGGAGAAAGAGAGAGAGACAGAGAGAGAGGGAGAAAAGAGAGAGAGAATTGCAAATTTACCAGTGGACAGAGAACTTTGATATTTGGACCATGAAATTAGAATATTAACATACTTTTTTTTCTCCACAGGGTTTTAAATCCCTCCTAGATAAATTTGTGTGTTTGGTGAGAAAGCAGTCTATAAAGAAATCACATTACACACTCCATTCTGTTTACATTTCCATCTTCTCTGATTTATTTTTTAAAGCTTTCCTTAATATGAAACGATTTCAAGTTATGTAACTTCCTTAAAGTTCTGCCTGCCCAATTTTCCATCACTTTGTTTATTGTTTATTTTGACATAGAAGCCACACACAAGAAATCAAAAAACAAACAAATAAAAAAAGATTTACAATGTCTAAGTATAGTCTTTGGTCTCTTAAATTCCTTTCAGATATGTCAAATGAGATTTTATAAAATCAGTAGCCCAGCGTACTGGTTTTAACAGGAACTGAAATTTCAGTAGATTTACTTGGGAAACTGCCCATGATTCAATGTGTTGGCGTGCGATGAAGACGGCATTTGATATCCTCCTTATTTCTTGAACATTTTCAGAAGAAAAGGCCGTCCCCAAATGGAAATAAATGAATTGCTGGTCACTACCTACACAAAATTGTACAGCTCTGTCCCTTGAAACTGACTTGAGGTTTCTCCTGCAGGAGGCGAATGGGACGGCATTTCTCCGCTCCCGGGATGGGCAGACCTCCTTTCCACCTCTAAACAAGTGTCCCACATCTAAAGCATTCCCATAATTGTTATGCTAACCTTGGAGAAGGGAAAAACCTCTCCATTAGCATTTGAAGGAGCTAAATATTAGCCAAGAAAGACTAGCCCTCACCCCCCTTCCCCCCCTTCTTCTTTTTTTTTTTTTAATGGCCTGAGAAACCATCCGCGGTCCTTTGGAATCCAACCATCTGTGCTGGCCTCACTTCTTCCCTCCGTGGCAAACAGCAGACAGAGGACCTAAACTGAGAAAACACAGCGAAAAAGAACAGCCCTGTTTACGCCAGCGGATGTGAACTGCCCTGTTTTGTTAATCCCTAAATAATGACCTAGGTTTCGTAATTTTGAGGTTTTTAACCCCTCACGCCGATGATGAAGATGTGAGGTGAAGACGGAAGGACCGTCCGTGAATGTCACAAGTAAACAAACAAATTCTTTAAAAAAAAAAAATGAAGAAAATATGGTTTTAAAAAAATGTGTGTTTATTTATTTTTTATTTTGCTTATTTATTTATTTAGGGAGTTTTGGCATTTTTGTATCTTTATGACCTGCATGAAGATATTATGCCGAAGAAATGACCATCCCAGTAAACCTTAAGCATCCACATCTCTCATGGAAGTTTATGGACTTTCCC
>NC_044502.1:45046254-45061254 GCF_902362185.1 Chanos chanos
CAGTCACTGCATCCAGCACTAGCCGGGATAACACAAGTAAGCACTGAAAACTCTACCCTGTCATTCCACGCGCAAAGTAAATTTAACCCATGGCATTCCCACGTGTTTCTTTAAACAAAGTGGCATATGGCATCCACTGGGCTTTTCTCATGCAGACCTGGGTATTTAATGTTTCACCTAGAGCAGTGACTCCAGACAGGGCTGCAGTGTAGTCTCTCTAGCCCTGATAGATCATTCTGACTGATGCTTAGTACTGGCACACCCAGTTCGAGAGACCAGGAGCTTACTGATCAGTGAATGAATTCAAACAGATGTGGTGAAACTGGGCCAGACTAGTGGTTTTCAGCTCCACTCCTGAAGATGAGACAGTACATCTTTTATTTAACGTATATGCCAATTACCAAGCCCATAAACTACTGAACTAAGCAGGCTGGTGCCTTGGCTTTGGCAAACTTGTGTAGTCCAGGAGGTCTGCGGCACTAGAGTTGAGAAATTTTGAGTTAGGGTAAAAACGTGGCTCCCCAGGACTGGAGTTGAGAAACTTCAACCTAGGGGGTATTTTGTCATAGCACATGAAGTGCTGTGAATACCAAAAAAAGAAAAAAAAAAAAAAAAGAAAAAAAGAAAAAAAACCATCTAGCAATTGTATAATAAATGATGACCAGAGTGGAAATCGAAAGCAGTGGCTTCCTGGGTGAGGGGGGTTTCCACAGCTCCTGCAGGCTGTGTAGAAACACCCCTTTGCTCAACAGCTCTGTTTTGGTTAATGGACAAAACCAGCACATGAGCATCTTGACCCTCTGACCCTCTCAAAAAGGCTACAGGAAACTCAAATTTACACAACAGTTATGAGTGTGCACACATGTACACACACACACGCACACACACACACACACACACACACAAAAACAGCTTTGTCATCCCTTTGCTTTCACACAGTGTGCATTGACATGATAAGACGTGATATGACAACAGGCTTACTGGCGCCAAAGACGCCTGTCAGTCACGCTTGCCTTTGACGATGATAGATACTTTGTTCAACCTGTGTGTGCCAGTGAGCGATTGAAAAGACGGCAGGATCAAATGTCCAGGACATCCTATCTTTGCTCAGTAGCTAATATTCTTCTTATCCCTGCCTCATGCTTCTGGATGTTAGAGTACGCATATCAAATAAGGCAGAACATGGCACATAGACTGTTTGTTTTTTTTTGTTAAATGTATGAATAAATGAACTGTAGGCATAAAGTGAGATCAAACATCAAGGTTAAAACAGGTTATTTTACAGAGCAATGCTGAACATCACGTATGAGACCAAGGTACACTCACTTAAGATGGCTAAACATAAAACAGCTTTTGGTATGACCTGTACGAACGTTCATGACTACGCCTGTCAGAGCAGTTACTAGATCAGTGAAATTTCTTATACATTTCGTTGCTTTCCACCGACAGGCCCAGTGGTGGAGCTTGTCAACAGTTTTCCAACCAACAGTGACGTGTCTGTGGCTCTGCTGTACCTTTGGTCATTCATCCGTTCCTTCCTATACTGTGAGAGTCTGCTGAGTCACTTGGTACATCTTAAGAACATGAGTGAAACATCATGAGTCTAACTGATCTCAGGCAGCTGGAATACTGGTTCACTTCTCCGATACTGCGACACGAATTAAACTTTCTTCCGTGTTTACTGAGAAAAGTGGGGGTTCTTTGAGAGCAAAAAGGTCACAATAATAATTAAGATTGTGTGCAGGAGAATTCATTAATTCTGTTCTCAAATCCATTGCCACCATTTCTGAGTGGGCATGTTCTGTTTCAAATGATGAAAATCTACATTATTTAGTATAGGCTGAGAGAGAGAGAGAGAGAGAGAGAGAGTGAGAGAGAGAGAGAAACATTAGAGTGTTTAGACTTAATATGAGGTTACTGTCTGTATGTTAATCAATTAGTCTGCTCTAGATGTACTAGTAAATCATTGTTTCATGTGATATAAATAAAAGCGCTGTTGTAATATTGTTACAACAGTGAAATGTTTATGGTGATATAATATATTTTAAAAAATTACTGACTTTCTAAAGCAACTGGTTAATATTTTAATGACACCCTTTCACCAGCGTTAACGTTCCTTAATGAAAAAACGAAAAAAAAAGGAACTTGAGGTGAGACTTTTTGTGACCCTGAGGAGTTTCAGATGACCTGTCCTGCCCTCTGCGACCTTACGCATCTCTCAACGATGCAGATAAAACACGACCTCAGCATTTTACACCCCCCCCCCCCACACACACACACCCGACCCCCTCCCCTAATGCAAGCTTCCTCCAATTTCACTTCCGTAAAATATTATCTGTCCTCCACTTCCTCATTTCAGACTACCGTGAGGTGACCTGGGCATGGCATCTGTCCCATGTTTTATGGATCCTCTGTTTCCACTGTCTGTAATGTGCTTCTTTATATAACCGATAGGTTATGCTGACAGTGCACAAGGAAATGTAGCCTTTTGCTAACACTCATCAAACGCAGAGAAGTTTGTCTGAGTAGGAATGACTCTTTCACAGCGTAAAAACCACCCAACTATACTCCCCATCCTCTACATTAACATAGCCTACACTCATGCACACACACGTATAAACACTCTGCTGATTATTTGGTTCAGTTCAACACCTCATGCTTTTGCGGTGTAAGTTTCTGTGGACCACCGAGAACACATATCTCCATTATTTTGGCATGCTCTACGGAGATGACCAGTGACCATTTTCCATACGGTGGACATTCTTCTGGAAACCCGTGAATTTGGACAGAAACCCAAGCAGATTAAGGGGTCCCATTCTGCTCTTTGTTCATACTGTTCTAAACAGCACATGAAATACCTTATACTTGTCAACACAGAGTACAAGGCCCTGAAAAATACAAATGGCTTTCAAAGGCTGAAAAAAAAAAAAAAAAAAAATCCCGCAGCCTTCTGCAAACCATTTGCACTAATTCAGTCTAAACCTTCCCAGTGATATGTTTGCCACAGAAACACCTTCCGTTATTAAAGGAAACGGTCTGATTGTCACGTATCTAAATGTCAGCGCGTTTACTGCATGTTTTCTCGTAACAGCACTGAGACTTTTGGGGTGGAGATAAAAGGGGCCAGGCAGTTCCAAGTCCTTTGGAAACGAGAAGCGATCCACTTAAGTGCATGTTCCGCTTTCGGTTCCGGTGGGATAGTGTGTACAGGTAGTTCCGTTAGCTGTGCTGGCCGTTACGTGCAGCGTACTCCAACTGGTCCAGTCATCTGTGTGAACTGGGAAAGCTGTGTACCCAACTGTCTGTAGTTAATGGAAAATGTAATGCCATGAGCAGATTATAGATCTTAACATGACATTTAACATGGTGCAGATTGCTCATAACATATCATGCCATGAAACCTGACAGAATACAAACAGTTTTGACAAGGACCACGGACCAGTTTGACACAATATGGAGCAGAGCCCTAGTTTACCTCAGGCTCTGATGGGAATGATGACAAGATTAGAGGACGTCTCAGTCATTATTTGGTTAATTACATGGTACGAAATGCACAACTATAACTTGGATACACCCTCTCCATAATCTTTAGCATTACAGTCTGCTTCATCCATTTTCATTGGATCATTTGTGTTGTATTATAGACTCAATAGGTAGTGTGTTCTGCTGTCAGACATGCATACAGCACCTGTTGGCTTAACCATCAAATAGAGTGTTGGAAGCCAAATGAATGGAAAAGCATTACGTGTGACGCAGTGAGACTGTGAGGTGTAACACAAGGATGACTGAATACGTTCAACTGTGTTCTAAAAAGGTTTTATTACGCATGGTAATCTCTAAGCTACGTAAAGTGCATATGTAAGTGAAACAGGGTAACAGAAACTCTTACTTCAGTTTACACTTACAATAACACACATGCACACACACACGCGCGCACACACACACACACACGCGCATACACACACACACAGTGCTAAACAGCAATGTAATTCATTTATAATGCATTTTTACACCCACTGCTAAAAACCATGATGAAGGCAAATAAATGTATCTAATTGTGCTTCTTGACCCAGAGTGCCGCGGTTTTGTCGTGATTTGCCGGTAGGGAGGAGTGAGGTGCACATTCCAGGAAAGGTTACCATCAAAGATTCATACGCCAAGCTCTTTTGAAGTGCCCCCTTTGAAGCGGACAGTGAGTTCTCCACACCTCACTAGCCAGTGCTCCCCACAGCACAGAACGCTGCCTCCCACGGGGTCAGCTCAGGGACCATCGCAAAACACAATCTGCACAGGACTTGGAACGTAACATTCGAAGCGGCCGAAGTCAAAAACGACAATAATATTTCTGATAACTGTGTAACCTTGAGATGATTACACCTGGTATTGCGTTTTACTCTGCAAAGAGTAATAACTAATTGGAGGCTTATTTATGCATGATGCAAAGTGCTCATACATTAGAACAATCATAGCACATGAACCGTAGTTTCAGTACCTCTGGAGTTCATTATTTATCTACTGTATAGCACATTCAGCACTGTGTATTTATTTAGCCAAGAGACTGTTTACCTCTGATGGGGTTGTACAGTATTACTCTGTTCCAACAAGAAAAGATAAAAGACTGTTTGTCTTTGACTTGATAGGGTAATTGTTAGCTTTATGCATGGTAAGTGTTTTTCTTGGTATGGTTTGAGGGCCTGACAAATAGTGCTGTTTGGAAACGGTTTGCACCTGCAAAGCTTGAGGGAGTCCGCCCAACCCAACTGCTTCAAGCCAGTAGCTGTTTTCACAGTAACTAGTTCAAGTTAGCAACAAGCCACAACACACACGTATACACACACCACTTTCCCTTAAATACCTTGACCAATCTCATACCGCAGAAAACTGGAAAAGACAGTTACAAAATCGAGAAAAAGCCATCTGTAGCTCACTTGTCGCCACCAGAGAGAAGTTGAAAACCGAGCGTCCTCGTCTCCTTGGCAACTTGCCCGCGCGATGCCTGCTGGAGGAGCCCAGCTTGAATGGGTGACGTCACGCGCTTGGCGCCAGCCAGTCTATGCTGCTGGGCTCGTGAATCAGCTGTCAGCGCTCTTGCAGAATAGCGCAAAACCGCGCTCCACTCTAAAGGAATGTAAGCGAACACAATGCACAGCTGGTTACACGGTAAGGTAGTAGTGTATGAAGGGGTTTTGTCCTGTCACGTCAAAATAAACACACTTTGGTCATAAAACTTGAGCTCCTTAATAGACCGTGTTGTGCAACTGTTACAGTAGTTACTGAGTTCATATCATGGTCTTTAAAGACGCTTTAATCTGACCATTGCTGGCCCTAACCTAATATATTTCTCAATACATTCTTGCAATAAAAGAAAGAAAATATATGTAGACTAAGCAAATTTTTCTACAAGGTGTCTGTTGGAGGACTATTTCGACCACCATGTTTGATCGACTTGCCACTCATGTTTACACTTAATTCTGCAAATAAATCGAAACTTCTCGTGAGCTCTATATATCACCCCATGCCTCGTGAACGGGTTCCTGTACATTAACTTTTAAATCAAAATGAATTGCACGTTGCGTACAGTTATTTATCACTGTAAGGAATGACTAATGTCAGCGAAGACTGTCCTTAAACCCGGCTGATTTTGATTTGCATCCTAACAACCGCCAGTAGATATGAAAACAACTTCTTTTTTGTACAAAATCATATTTCATAATTATGCTGTTTTGATCAAAATTGTATTCGGCCAGGCGGACCAAAACATATCCTGACGTAATAAGAAACACCAGTAATGAATTACTAATAAACGATGGTCACATATTTATTTTACACACGCGCACACGACACACACGAGAGAACACTTTCTCTCTCTCTCTCTCTCACACACACACACACAGACACACATATACACACATATACACACACTTAAACCTGGCCCCTTCATCTCTGATAGGGACCCACCGCAGTTCAGGGACACGCCTTATTATAGGTCGTAGTGCTTCATCATGGGCTTCGGAAGCCTTGTGATTGACCAGTTTCTCGCCCAGAACTGTCAAGCTCTCGCGAATGGCGCCTCCCCTTTCTTCTATAAATGTACAGCGTCAACTCACTCGCTTTACGACGCTGCTAGGTAGTGAGGACAGAGCAGAGGGATGTCGATTGAATAGGATTTTCTTATTTTCGCGTGAAGAACATTGCATTTTGTGCGCTGGTCTTTTTTTTTTTGAGTCAATTATACGTTTCACTCGCATTTTTTTTCTACAACTGATTGTTTCATACCTAAGTAATTCGTATTTATATAAAAGATGAAGGCTACTACTCCTGTTCGCCCCCACAAGGTTTCCTCAAGCTGCAACGAATTCTCCTTGCGATATTTGTCGGAGCAAAGCCTGAACATCGCACGATGCAAAATGGAAGAGGAAGACCTTTTCTGCCTGCAATACGACATGAACGATTGCTACAGCAGGCTGAAGCGTTTGGTTCCTACTATTCCGCAGGGTAAGAAAGTCAGTAAAGTGGAAATTCTTCAACATGTGATTGACTACATTCTGGACCTCCAGCTTGCTTTGGAAACACACCCGGCTCTCTTGAAGCAGCAACACGGGACATGCCCACCCGCTTCGAACCGGACGCCGCTGACGGTTCTCAACACGGATCAGGTAAGCGTGCGTTGTTTGACTCAGCAGTCAGAGGGAGAAATGACTTTGTCTGAAATGCCAGGGCGTCTTGAATACAGGTCGCACATAAACTGATCTTACTTTCGCATTGATGTAAAATTGAATAACCTAATTTGGTCAGTATTTGGCTGTTATTTTGCGTAAGAGATCACTTTAGGTGGGCAAGTCTGAAAGGTTGGCTTCTTATTATCAGCGGGGCCTGTGGTATTAGTATGTTTCAGCTTTGAAATCCCTCCAGGGTGACGCAAGAAAAAACAAGCAATATTTACGTTGTGCATTATAGCGATAAATGTAGCCAATAATATTTTTTATTGTCTCATTGAATTTTATGTTCTCAGTAAACCCACATTGTTCAAAGAGCCTGGCAATTCAGTGTCAAACGGTGAAAGGAACTACTTGTCAATAGACCCTCTGTTTCTTATCATTTCGTGATATCTGTCACCGCTGAATGGTGTTAATCATTACACTGATTTCTGAAATATTTGTGCGGATGTGTCAGTAATCTTGATATTTTTAAATTAATCATCGAAATACACACAGTGCCTTTTCAGAACAATAGGTGTATCCAAAGCTTATCTGTCACAGATGTTGTGTTCCTTTAATCACTTTATTTTAAGAAAGTCATAAATGTCAAGTCACCGTGTGTGGTCCGTGTATTTTATAGTATGCCAAATAGGTCATATGCAAATGTTTATTTATTATATTTTCAGAGGCCTTCCATGGTCAACAAACAAGAGGACTCAGTTTTGTGTCGTTGAAATGTAGCGCAATGGTGAGTACAATATTTCTTCGCTCTGTGTATGACAGTCTCAAACAAGGTTTATCTCTAAAATCAATAATGTCAGATAGTTAATGGCCTACTTAACAATAACAACAGCAATAATAATATCAGTACCTACCACAAAAGCATTATCAGTTACTATTGTGGTCAAAGTTGTTATAGCATAAAGCCTTGCATAATTTAAAATCAAGGAAGAATGAAAGTAATTGTTTAACAGTGTCCTTAAGGTGGTCGGAGCAATAATGAGAGTGACCGCATTAGCAGCTTTCATGCTGATTGTAGTAGCAGTTGTAACTGCAGAAGAAGTAACAGTTCTGCAGTTGTGCTAAAGGCAGTGGTTGCAACAGAGCAGTCATAGTAACAGTAGCAGAGGAAACCCTATAATGCTAATCATGGTACTAATCAGGGCGGTTAATATGAAGTCACAGTAGTTGTAGTAGCCATAATATTCTTGTTTGTTTGAGTAGTGCATCTTTGAAACAGACTGCCTGCTTGTCCTGCAGACACTAACAAGGTTGTAATTGCGGGACCCTGTACATTGCCAAATGCTCAGACGCAGCTGTCTGTTACGCAATAACTGTCCCTTGTGTGGCAATCTTGCTAGCAGAGGGTTAAAACATCAGCTCCCAGGCTAATGTGTGTGTATCTGTGTGTGCGTTGGGGGTGGGTGGTGTGTGTTGGGGGTGGGGGGGTTGGGGGGGGGGGGGGGGGGGGGGGGGGAACCAGCTCTCCTGCAGCTGTGTCTCTTAGCCAACAGTGGCCCCTGCTCCAGCACCGGGGCCTTCTTGTTTGACCTGGTTTGTTTTGGGTTGTTGATCAAGCATGCCTTCTGTTTTGTCGGTGGCGCCAGTCGGTCTGGGCCTGGCAGTTCACACACCCCCTCTATTCATTCCTGTTCCACAGGTGTGCACAGAGCCGATCCCAAGCCAAGCAAAGCTACGCCAGGGAATCTGAGACACCCAAGGCCCAATCACGGGGGGGGAATCGCAAAGTGCTCCGAAAACAAAACTAGTAGCAACTAAACCACAACAGATCAACATTTAACTGTCAGCGACGCCTGAGTCAGCTCGCTTCTTCCCCTCCCTCTGTTTTTCTCCCCCCCTTTTTCTTTTTTTTTGGGTACCTTTTTTTTTTTGAGCAAAAATTTTCAAATTTGGACTGAGAGCCTCTCTTGTTCTTGCGAAGTTTGGGAGTTGTAAATTTGAGACACATCAGGAGAACCTGCATCTAATTTTACTAAAACAAACAAACACACAAACAAATGAAAAACATGCTGTAAAGCTTTACAAAAAAAAAAAAAAAAAAAAAAAAAAAAAGGACGTTTTGACATCTATTGTTTAAAATAGGTGATTTGTGTTTAACAGGGATTTCCCTGAGATAAAACTGTTTAATATTGTATAGAGGAACGATAAGTGTTGACTCATAACACTGTACATAGAGGTAAAAAAAAAAAGATGTTCTATAAATGTACGTGTAAGAAAATATCTATATGCTTAAACAGGCTATTGTAATTATAAGATATTTTTTATTGAAACTTTTCTTTTTGTTTTGTAAATATTGTGTTTTCACTTAAGTGTAGTGAATGGATTCATGATGTTCTGCTAATAAAGTTCTCACCTCGTAAAGTATACCTGCATTTTATTTAATTTTTTTGGGCATTGTTTGAATATACAGATTTAAAATAAAAAAAAGGTGCAATGGAGATTAAATACTGTTTCCAGTAAGGAGATGGGTTGAAATTTACAGCGTATCGACATTGTTACCACATGAAGCTATTGCCTCTCTTTTTTGCTGTATGTTTGATGAACGCATGAGAGGTTTACACAATTTACAATTTACAATTTTTAGTGAGAAGGTGGGTGGGTTACAGAAGAAGCATATGACAGTTCTCTGCATTCTCTCTCCATAGGATAATCTCAGAAATAGGAAGTATGATTATGAAGTCAGACCCACACTGTATGTTTATGTTGTACTTTAATACCAAAAGGACTTCAGATTCCTTATAAATCAGTTACTGTGGTTAATATTCTTGATAACACAGTAGGGAAAGAATTGGAGAAATCTACTGCATATCATGACACAGTGGGTTTGTAGAGTCGTTCTTATTGCACACTACAATATCTTGCGTGAGATCTTGACAGGCAAAAGGGAAAGTAAGACAGGAGAAGCATGTGTAACATTGCATAAATAGAAACAAGCAACAAATAAAAAAATCCCCCAAAACTCCTCAAAGCGAGGTTTCTTCAGATCTGATCTGCCATGGTTGTGAGTCAGCGTATGAGATGGTGATGTTTTTGTTGCTTTGCTGATGAGTGACCTTTACCTCCATGACTGACCAACATGTTGAGTTTTCAAAACAAAATCATCGTGTTTACACTAATGCACACTAAAGCTTTTCAAGGTTGTATCGAGTGTGACCTTTCAGTTCAGATCAGCAGGGGTGGATTTCATTCAGAGACCTGAACCGTTTGCGTAGCCCAACACGTGTTCATGAATCAAAGTTTGATAAACCTTTTCAGCCCGACCTGGAAGCACAAAGGGTTAATTAATGATCAGGGAAAACTGCATATGCTATGTTTTTGTCTGCGTGAAAGTGGAATCTCATTAGGCAAAAAAAAAAAAATGTCTTTGGGCGAAGAAGTTTGTGTTTCCTTTTGTATGGGTTGAATTTTGAACAAGTCCTTTCGTTCATGTTTTGCAATATTAACATTTAATTTACAAAATGTATCCTGTGAATTTATCCTGCACATAGAGAAGACCTATGGGAAAAGAAAAAAAAATTACATTTGCAGGTTTATAATACATTCAGTTATAACTCGAGTTCAGATTCATCCTCTATTGTCTTTTATTTTTTTTTAACAGTATGAATTATTGATTACAAACCAATTGAAAACTCATGAATATATGTCTTTGATAACGATTACATCCAAACTCCAAGTGTGCCCCATTGCAGCTGCCACAAAACAAACAAAGTGATAAGTAGTAAACATTTCTTTTGTAGTAGTAGAATCAACATTTGTTTTTGTTTTGTTTTTTGCCTTTTACTGATGTTGAGTACTGCTATGGATTTTGTATTGAATTGTTATTCTTCTCTTTTGAATTGTGCACCATAGACAACCTGCTAATGACCACCTCGAGCCCAAGACCGGGGCTTCCTCTGCAGTTTGACTGCAGTGACCAAAGCCACAGTTTCAGAGGAGTGTGACAATAATGACGGACATATTCCTCCATATTATACCTCTTTGCCTGAGCCTACACACATTTAGTGCACTGATGCTATAACAGTAAACTGCTTGATTTTACCCAATTCTCTTTTCAGTACAAAATGCAGTGTACAAAACACGAGATGGCTATTTATCCATAGTTACATTCATTTTGAGACTTTCTGCAGCTGCAGAATGAATTAATTTCAGACAAGAGCTGATTATAAAAAGGAGAGTGCTGAAGATGTGTTCTATTGTTCCTCAGTTCTGCAGAGTGTTTCATGTCTCATCATGTGATTCCTCTCCCAATTGTGCCCCCTAATGGATTAATCTGCGTTAGATTTGAATTTGTAGGTTGAGGACCAATATTAAAATGGATCACCCACATTGTCTACTTGAGTGAACAGAGATTGGGTGATTACACTATAAGACGATTTTTCATCTGGTACGTTCAAACACTGCAGACGTGTACATTTTTAAAAGGATAGTGTAAAAAAAACCACTATAATTCCGCACACTGTCTGTTCCCATATGACAGGTTTTACTGTTGGTGATGTTTCATGAAATGTACAGATATTTTGGTGGGGTTATATAAAGGTTTATATAAAGGTTTTATTATATAAAGGTTTTTTTTTTTCTCACATCTCACTTTAACCTTCGGTTTATCCAGTGATAACCCAAAATTATGTGATTTTTCTCTTCCTTCAACATATTTACAAATTACACAGAGGCACAGGTGACTGACAGCCCCTGCCCGAGCGCAGTTCTATAAAACAGTGATGCTTTGGGATAAACTTAAAGCCACGACCAGCAACCAGCCCACTGTCCAAACACAGACGCTCGGTGTCGGATAAAAGCAACACCTGTGTCTCTACTGCACACAAAGCCAATATGGCACCTCCGGGGCACAGCCATTCAAGCAGAAAGCTATAACACACACTCCCTAATGATACAGGGAGGGAGGACCCTCAGGTCTCCGGGTCACCTACGTCCAGTCATCTGTATCCAGCAGTAATCAATAAGCATATCTATCCCATATATCCACACTGGCTGCTCTTTTCATTCAACTTTCCCCAGAAATGTCAGATATGAATCGGTTGTGCAGCCTTGCAGAATCTGGAGATGCACGCTGTGTGTCCAGTGACACAGAGATATGAAGTTTTGTTTGAGGTTGACACACACCAGGTCAGTTCTCCCAAGTCACCCCCCAACCCTCGCTCTAGCAGCTCCGCCATCTGGCTGTGTAACCTCTTCATTAACCGTCACCTGGAGTCGAAAAACTGGGAACCAGTGGCTTGGAAATGTTCTGCGAGTACAGGGTTATTATCAAAACACGCAGTCAGGGCCAACTGTCATAAAGTCGGCAATTGTTTGAACAGGTGTGCGTGTGGTGTGTGTTTGTATGTTTGTGTGCTGGGTGGCACAGGGTATGAATGTGACCTTAAGGATTTTCCGTCAGAGGGGACTACCTTACAATGCTCATTTACACCATTCAACTCCCGCTTCAATACATGCTTGAAATATAGTACATTTTAAAAATATATTTCTTAAATGGACATCAAATGCAGAACAAAAGTAAAAGTCCCTCTCAGATTATTGTATGGTAACATTAATACACCATTAAGCGTGTTTGAGAAATTGTCTCTGTGTTTGCTTAAGCAAAATATCTTTTGCAATAGCACAAACTTGAATGATATCTCAATGTCCACAGAAATTTTGTTTAGGTGGTATAAAAAACCCACATCATGGAATGTTCAGAACCCCAGCTACATAAGAGTCTGCAACACTACCTCGCTACAACTTTTTTTAAACGTTCAGGTGCTATTTATGTGGTTAAGATCCAAAACATTGTGTTAGGTGAAATTCTGAGAATCAATTATGTTTACATTATAACGTGGAAGCTGTAAACCAGCGTGTACACATTTTTTCCAAGGAAAAAAAAACCAAGCAAACAAAAAAAAAAACCTTTGTCTTATATCTGCGTTTATCAAAGTATTCCAGGGGCGCAATGCGAAGGGGCAATTTGACGCTCAGTCTTATTGTGATCTCTGCTCACAAGGTATTAGAAATCCGACTGATGCACTGATTGTAAGTCGCTTTGGTAAAAAGCGTCTGCCAAATAACTAAATTGTAAATTGTAAACATTTCAAAAGGGTACAGTCTTCTTAAACGTGTGGAAAACCCCACCTTACACTAGATACACGTGGCTAATCACACGTTCTGCAGTAAGCAATAACTTTTTGAGAAAACCTTTAAAAAAAAAACAAAACATCTTAGCTAAGGTCATCAGCATGAGCACATATTATAACAGTTCTGTAAACTGTTGAATTATAAGAGTTTTCCTTCATCTCCGTTACAACGTTGCATATGGTAAACGCGGCTAGCAAACTACGTCAAGGCAGTCTTTCCTTTCGGCGTTTAATTGCGCTTTTCACTGTAGGTGGAAGGGGTTGTGGGTAAGGGTTCTCTGGCGATTAACTGTTCCTGCCCTCCGTACAGAGCTATATGTAAGCTACTACAATGATAATAATAATAATAAGTTTATTTAGAGCCCAATATCACTATTTATAGTCTCAAAGGGCTTTACATGTCTATCAAAACATAGTCAAATCAAAATGATATTATGCATAAGTTCGAGAAAATAGATAAGTCTAGTCTCGTTTTAAAGGTATTGAGAGAGTTTGTCTCTCTAACTTCTGTAGGTAAGCACTTACGAAGAGAAGAGGGAGACAAAACAAGTTTAAACGCGGGGGCTGCCTGATTACACCCTAATCTGTCATTAAAATATGTCAAACTTCATGCTAATTTGCTGCTGTTTGCTGTAACAGTCTGCCGCAAACATTTATCCGCGAACAGGAGTTAAGATTTTTCACACGTGACGGGCATTCCACAGAAATAACGGCACCAGACGACTCGTGAAAGTGACTATTTTGAACTGGCTTCTTTGTAGTTTCTCCTTGATGTAGCATTTTGTTAATGATATGGACATTCTCTATCAGTAGCACCCATTTACCCACCGTAACAAGCAAAAGTTACAGAACATCTTCAGAGATCCGCAGAAATCTTGTTCTACATTGAGGCACCACGGTTGAAAGTCCAAAATTAAGATCATTTTGTGACTTACTGGCATACAATGAATTATTTTGTTGTTAAGTATATGGGGTAGTCTATGGTGTATTCAAATCTGGATTCAAACTAGATAACTTTAATGCTTCAGTCAATGTCTGTTCTGCTTCATGTGCCTTTTCTGACAGAAAAAAAAGCATTTACATTATAAGGGAAAGATTGTGCTGCCCCATGGGACTATCCTTTAGTAGTCAGTCATGCTGCTCCCCACAAAGCCATCAGTGAAGTAAAAAAAGTGCGATCCTGAAACAGTGCGAAGTCACACTGCTCTCCACAAAGCCATCAGTGAAATAAAAAAAAACATGATCCCGAAATGGTGCTTCTGTGTGTGTGTGTGTGTGTGTGTGTGTGTGTGTGTACTAAACAAGTATGCAAGGATGTCTGTTGTTTGTGACTCTTTTCTTCTGAAGGTCTATAAAGCTGAAGGTGTCCTGGAATCTGGTGGTGTTCACAACTCTTTGTGTATGTATATGTGTGTATATGTGTGTGTATGTGTGTGTGTGTGTGTGTGTGAGAGAGAGAGGGAGAGAGAGAGAGAGAGAGAGAGAGGGAGAGAGAGAGAGAGAGAGCGAGAAAGAGAGCGAGAGAGAGAGAGAGAGAGAGAGAGAGAGAGAGAGAGAGAGAGAGAGCGAGAAAGAGAGCGAGAGAGAGAGAGAGAGAGAGAGAGAGGGAGAGAGAGAGAGAGAGATTGAAAACAAAAACACGGTATCTTCTCCTCAGGCTGTGCGCCGCTAATTTCGACAACGGATTCATAAGCACACCAGCCAAATGCGCACATTTCAAACATTTCACCTCTTAGTTATAGACAGTGATTAACACAAGACTTCCCTTACAAGCTGGATGGGAGGAGAGCAATAAAGAACGAGGGATGAAAGATGAAAAGGGAAAAAAAAGAGGAGGAAAAGGCAGAGCCTGGCACAGACCATGCCAACTCCCAATTCCTGAGAGACGGGCGATGAATTACAGAAATGAGACGTGTGGCGGATGCCAGGCTGTCTCTCTCTCTCCTCCTCCTCTTGCTCTCTCCATCTCTGGGGAATGAGTGATTAGAGCGGAGGGCAAAAGCACAGCCAAGGACCCCCCCCCCCTCTTTTTTCTCCTGTCTGGAACAGAGACGACAGGGCTGCCAGCCGTGGCGGAGAACATGACCCAAAGGTAGTAGGATCAGACGGGTCATATGTTGAGGTAAATGCCACCATGCCAGTGGAGGACATCT
>NC_044502.1:45066254-45073754 GCF_902362185.1 Chanos chanos
TTAGCGCACTCTCTGATCTGCTCCTACTTGTGGTTTGTCAACTTTGTTGGTATTTAAACTAAATTCTGTTACACTGAATGGTAGTTGTAGATGCGCATATATATATATATATATATATAGATATATAGATATAGATATAGATATGTGTATGTATCTATATATATATAGATATGTGTGTGTGTATGTAAATATGTATATATGCAGAAATACTTTATAACCCCGTGTTCAAATTTATATATTTGAATTCATCAATACAGGGCTTCCCAGTGTGTCTTCAAGCCTATTCATGGTAATCACAAAAGAGTTTGTGAGGTCAGATTGAGAAAAATAACCAAAACAGTCTTATGTCAGCTTTAGGCCACGGGGACAGCCATGGCCTAAAGGTTAGAGAAGCAGGCTCGGGGCCGAAAGGTCACCGGTTTGACTCCCTGGACCAGCAGACAAAAGTGTGTGGGGGGGTGATAACGCTTTCCCCTCCCTCAACACCCACCCTTTGAGTGGCTGCCCACTGCTCCTGGTGTGTGTGTGTGTGTGTGTGTTCATGGATGGGTTAAACGCAGAAATGAAATGTGCGAGGGCGATCACCATGGCGGTGTGCCCCTGAGTACAGCGGCCGCTTCAGGTGTGTGGTCCATGATGGCAGTGCTACTTTACCGCGGTCCCGAGGACACGCCATGTCATCCCACTGTGTCACTGTGTATATGGCTGGGATGAGAATTTCATTTCACTTCATTTAATAGACAAAGCATCCATTTCAAAAGGGAAAATATTTAGAGTTGCTTTTTTTTTTTTTTTTTTTTTAATGTAGATGTGAATACATGCAAACAAAACCAACACTAAAAGCTTTCAACTAAAAAAAAAATATTTTCTTTCCACGGCTTAAAATTGCGGTTGGTTTATTATCATCTGGGTGGACTAAAATGGCTAGGCTTGATTTTCAGGAAAAATGAGCCATCAGTTAATTTATTGTCATTTAATCTAATGGTTCTATTTTCAGTCACATTGACAGTAACAAATATGTGAAATTCTGATAGGGAGCAAAAGCCTAAGCTCCTCTCACAGAGACAATTCTTTTGTCAGAACTGTCTGTTTCTCTGTTTGCCTAACGTCTCAGCAACCACTCAAGCGTGATCCTGTTGGCATAGCAATCTATTTATTTATTTATTTATTTATTTTCATGTGTAGATATTTATTAATTTATTTCCATTTTGCACTCCAGTTAGATTAAGTCTAATACAGCCCCCTCTGTAACCTTGTGCTTTATTTGAGACATGTAAATCTCATCAGCTATTCAGGGATACTTCTAATATGCTTAGACAGCTGAGAATCATGAATTATGTATAAGTTGCATTTTCGCTCATAGAATGAGTTCCAGTCCCATTCCAGAAGATGAAGTAATATGTGTTCTGGCAATATCCGAGGTTCATCTATATTCCAAGAACAATGAGAAGGAGGCTTGTATGCTTTATGAGACATAATCCATCATGATTATAAAACATCAAATCCCTTTTATTCCATAAATCATTCAAACCAATTTTGGGCTGGCTTTTGCTCGTGCCAAAAAGAGAAAAAAAAAAGGGGGGAGAGGATGATGATGTTAAGTTCCGACTGTATAACGTTTGTTTTTGCTGTCCGGAGTTTTTGTCCTTTTTCATGAGCAGTAATGAAATGCATAAAGTATATTACAGTAAATGTTTTTGTGTAGACACTGAACTGTCAAGTGCGGAGAGATAAAGAAACCTTACTAGGGCCTAACAACAACATAATCTGAGACGCATTTTGTGGACGTGTATTAATGATTCAGTGAGAAATCTGAAACACGGCCGTATGGAGATTTAAACTTACAGTGTTTATGAGTGTTATCTGACCTATTTTTATGGTGTTCTTTACTTATTGTAAGCACTGTTTTTTTTTTAATGTAGGTCTATTTTTATAGTGTTCTTTTACTTATTGTAACCACTGTTTTTTTTTTTTTTAAGTAATGTAATGTAATGTTTGGACATGAAGTGACATACATATCACAAGCTAACAAACAGTACGCGTCAGACCAGCTGAGTGTTGCTTTGAAGAAATGTTGTTCCCCTCCTGTCGCCTAAGGCTAGTAACTTAGCTAGCCAAAACAAGCTAGCTCTTGAGTTTTTGCCATAAAGCTCCATTCTGTACGATCCGTTGCGAAGTGCTTAACGGTTGTCGGGCCAAAACTCAAACAGACCTATTCCTGAATGTGTCCTTAAAAATCCCAGCCGTGTCAGCCATTTTTAATCGCCTACCCTTGCACGCGAAGACTATTAAAAATGCTTAAGGGACTTTGAAATCCTCACAGATACAGTAAGCAGAGAGCGAGTTGTCAGCTCTCATCATCTGCGAGGAAGAAGTGTTGCGGTCGGGGACTGGGGCACACTGATGAGTGGAACGCATTCGCCTCAGACGGTGCACTAATTGTTTGATTATACAGGTCTCCACATTAATGAATCGCTACTCCAGCGTTTGGGAACATGGCGCGGCACGGAATTACCGCCACAACACTCAAGCTGTGAAAGCTGATTACTCATTAGCCGGAGACTGAGTGACATAAACACCACCGGAATATAGTTGCGACACACCCTCATTTACTTCCGTTAGTTTCCGAAAAACGAATGCCGTTAACGCACTCAGATCCGCCTCCCAGAGCACACGAACGTTTTCTTTCTTCCTTTCATCCAGGTAAACAGATGATGGATTGTGTGCAAAGAACTAAAGAGTTTCCAAGTGACCTCATAGATTACAATAGTTAAAAAAAAATCACACTGACAAATATATTTCCCAAAATCCTTCTTGTGTCAGCTAATCTGCTAGTATACAGCAATTTAGATGTTTGATTGCTGCACTACCACATAGAATCTACTTATAATCAGCCATCAGTAGCTTCGTGGTTCATGAAATTCTGAATTTTGAGCATACAATTTTCTGAAGTCAGAAGACAGACCCTGCAGTTTAGACAGAGGAAGGAAGGAAATATTATTTAAACACAGTAAAGATGTTTCCGCAGAACCCTTGTATAAATTCTACCTGTGTTTTAGGACTGAGAAATGAGCTCAAAGATCTGTTTCTGGTGCATGGACAGATCTGTTTTTCAGTGACACACACCTCGTTATTACCCCTTTTGTTCTGTCGAGAGAGAGAGAGAGGGAGAGAGAGAGAGAGAGGGTGAGAGAGAGGGAGAGAGAGAGGGTGAGAGAGAGGGAGAGAGAGGGTGAGAGAGGGAGAGAGAGAGAGAAAGAGAGAGAGAGAGAGAGAGAGGGTGAGAGAGAGGGAGAGAGAGAGAGGGTGAGAGAGGGAGGGAGAGAGAGAGAGAGAGAGAGAGAGAGAAGGAGAGAGAGAAAAGGGTAGTAGAAACAGAAGCAGGCTGTGGAGAGGGGTAAGGAGCTAGACGGAGGGATAATAAAGCTACATGACTGTTGCAATGAGACAAAAGTTAATGAGGTCTGAAGACTGCGGCAGTGGCGCTCTGCTCTTTGTGTGGCATCTCTCCCTCCCCTGTTTCTTTGGCCTTTATTATCAGGATAATGCAGCGTTGGCTTGAAGTGTGCAGCTGTGGAGAGAGAGAGAGAGGGAGAGAGAGAGAGAGAGAGAGAAGGACAGGGTCCCCTCAAGTCTCCTTTACAGCAACCACTGCATCCGTGCCACGTGAAGAGAAAAAAAAAAGACCGTAATAACAACAAAGAGACCACATCAGGCAATGTGCAGTGTGCACCCATATACATATGCAGAGAAGTTCAGTAATGTCTTACACAGACACATACACTACTGCAGTTAATCTGTGTCTGTGATCCTTTATTTTAACAAGATCAATCTGTATTATGACACCTACCTGGTTTGACAAATTTCTGTACAATTTTTCAGAAATTATTAAAGTAAGAATACTAATTATCAGATTCTGTTGCCTTAATTAATAAGCAGGTGGCGTACTGACTTCCATCGTACACGCTAAGAAAAAAAAACACCACATGCGCTCGACAGAGTATCCGTAATTTCGAACCTTTTCGCTTTTGTTTGATCTATTGGAAATCAGGCGGTGTGGCGTGTTGTTGTAGGTCATTTTTTTTTCTTTCTTTTCTTTTGCAGTCCAAATAAAACACATAACCTGCTGAGTGATTGAGGAGTACCATAAAGAAAGATCACATACGATTCCATTTCTTACACGATCATCTGAGTGTCGTCCGTTTTGAGCCAGATGCTACATTGTTGTTCTGTCTCTGCATCTCTGATTCTCCTATTAATGAGTGAGCCCGGGCTTGGCACAGCTGCAACTCTGCGGTTCTGAGGGTGGGGGTGGGGGGGTGCTGGTTCCACATTAAACGATCACTTTGGACCTCCCGGGGCCCCGGAATTACCCCCAAGTACGGCCAATGGGTCTCAGGTGCAGCTTCATTAGACGTTCGTAACGCTGCCAGGACAGGTGTCCATGCCTGTGTACACAGTAATTAGGAGGCCATAATGGCAGTCCCCCTTTTCTCCCCTCTCTGCCAAGACCGGCCGTAAAGCGAGGTGAGAATTGCAGAGCGTGACCACGGAGAACTCCAGCTGGGCCATTAGCCCGCCTCGTGCCAGAGAGACAGACACCTGACAGATGCATGCTGGGAGTTTCATTACCGCCCAAACAAAAGCCATGAGACAATTAGCCAGGCGTGTGGCCACGTCTTCCTCTCTTGATAATGGGTGTGATTTTGGGGAGCGGGGTAGGGTGGGGGGGGGTGTGAGGGTGGAGAGTAGAGGGGTATGGAGAGCTGTTGTGGTCACGGTTTGTGGAGGCGTTGACAAAACGGTCTAGGAGTGAGAGCGCGATGATCGATTTAGTCACCGGTTTGTTTCTTTCACGTGTAGTTGAGGTAAGGAGATGATCAATACTAGAGTGAGACTCATCTCTTTTATAGTTGCTGTGGAGAATTTCACCAAGTTTGGCCTACTTATATACTACCAAGCTGCGAGAGCTCTGGTTCGTTCATTTGTTTCGGGTCTGAGTTGTCACTTCACGAGAGGTCACACGGCTCTGGCACGCTCGGGTATGGACGTGTCCTACATTCCTGACAAGAAATATGACGAAATTACTGATATCTTCAGATGTTTAACATGACCAGGAAAGACAGAACGCTCTGTTACACGGAGCCGAGGTTATTCTAAGCGCAGTTTCTCCCCCCCCCCTTCCGTATCAGTCACGTAACGTTTGGAGTGCGAGGGAGACTCTTTTTGACATCAACCGATTTATCAGTCGCCTGTCTGTCCTTGTTTATAGGCACTGATGAGCGTCCAGGAAGGACCTAGTACCGGACGGACAACGGTCATAATCAGATGATGGATCGCTCATGCAGGTGGATGGCTGTTGCCATAATGTATCAGGGAGAGAAAAAAAAAAAAAAGCAAGAGGCTTTACTCCGAATCATCCATTTTGCCTCTGTCCCTGCACAACTGTCATGAAAAATATGTCCAATGAGTGAAAATCAGACCAGCCAACATGACAGGAGTTTGAAAGGATTCAAACATATTTTTGTGGGGTTTGGGTTTTTTTTGGGGGGGGGGGGGGGGGGAGACAGATACAAGAATAACGATTGTTTCACTGTGACAGGCTGTCAGAGCGCTAGAGTCTTTCAGAGGAGAAGGATTTCTGGTGGATTTTTTTTTTTGTGGGGTTTTCGTCAGCCGCCTAAACCTCCTTTCTCAGAGTGGCAGAGCAAAGCGTGACGGTGTGCTGTTATTGCCACGGCAACTCGCCGTTGAGTGGCAGAGACGTGTATGGTCCTCGCTCATGCAGTCCACAAACTGCGGTGACTTCTAATGATGCGTGGATGTGGTGTTCGTTTTGATTTTTGGTTCCTTATTATGAGTTCATAATGGCAGTGTTTGATCCGGACATTTGATGAGACGCGATACACACACCGTGAGCTTTCTCTGTGTCCGGTTTTGTATTGTATTTTATGTGCTCATAAAACACAGAACCACCTAAATTAGTAATCATTGTCTAGTTAATCTTAGTAGTAGATCCTGTTTATAGCTTGTGTGACTGATGGCTTCACTGTGTTATTGCTCATTTCATATTTATGAACATGTAAATCACACTCATATGAGATGACCCTTTGGAACCAATGAAATCAGAATATGCAAATTTGAGTCTGCTGCTACAGCACTAGAGAGACTTATAGCTGAATGTGACTGTTCATTTCTTCATATAATACATCATACATTATACAACACTCCATACATTATTACACGTCTCCCTTTCTTTTTGATTACATGTAACCTTCATATAAGCAGGATGTCCCATAGAGAACCAAAGACTTCTTTCCCAATGATCCCTGGGGCCTTATGAATCAAATTTCTCAGAGAAAGAGCGCTGATCTGGGATCAGTTCAATGCCTTTCGAATTCTTAATAAAAAACACAGTTAATTGGAACTTGGGAACAGTATTGGTCGGTTATAACTTGCAAGGCTTGATGCATACAGACGCTGAGCAAAACGTCTATCGTGGGCAAGCTGAGATGACAAAAGAAAGGAGTGTGTTCTCATTGCTAGGATTTCGATGTTTAGAACACGGCAGCCCTGTTTTAACCTTTCCTGATGAGGCGGCTGATTTGCTGATTGCGTTTGAAATGTGCGTGCGGTGAGAGGCTGTGCGTTATCAGCACTTTGGGTTTGTTCAGCGCGGGCTGAGTTGTTCAGGTGTTTTCATGCGCCCCAGATGTGTCATTGTGTTTCGGCCTTTGCATAACAGAGATGCGTTTTCGGTGGCGGCCCCGCTTTGTCCGCTGATTGGGTGAATTCATTTTCCAAGGACCCACTCTCAGTCAAGTGATTGGAAACTCTCTCTTTAGCTCCTAATGAAAGGCTTTCCTGCATGCATTAGTTCCCTCGGCTCTGAGCGAGCAGTATTCGTCGCGGTTCCTGCGGCCAGCGCGGCCGCCTCCGTCGGCGTCGAGAACGTGAGGTCCCTCTGCCCTGCCCCTCGTCCTTCTAACACGCGAAACATTCAGCCGCGGCCGCGGAGAGAAAACACGCCGCGTCCCCGCTAATGCAAACCCCATTAGCATAGCGTTTGATGTTGAATTAGAAGACGTTTAGGAGCCCCGTGTTTAGCAACTGTGTCAAGTGCTTCTTGCGTCGTTCTGTTTACTTCAATAACGACATCAAATAATGCCCACCTACAACAATGCCCGATTGCCACAGCCTGAGAGAGAGCACCGCTCTTGTAGCCTGTACCCCCCCCCCCTCCCCCAGCTAACCATCTACTCTGAGAGAGAGAGAGAGAGAGAGAGAAATGGACTTAGAGTGCAGAGCACAACAAACACACAACCCTCTCCAGACACCGCAGACCTCCATTAGAGGCCGAGGGGACAGCTCACTCGACGTGAGAGGCGGCGGCGGCTGCTGCGTTCGTGAGATTTATTTTTCTCTCGCGCTGCACACTTTGTTTGTGTATCTCCTCTTCTTCTTCCTCGGTCAGCAGATAAAAAAAAGAGAGAGTGCCAT
>NC_044502.1:45076254-45276254 GCF_902362185.1 Chanos chanos
GCAGTATGGATCACATTCATTCAATCATTCTCTAAGCCGCTTATCCTAACGAGGGTTGCAGGTGGTGCTGGAGCCTAGCCCAGCGCTCACTGGGTGAAAGGCCGTGAAATACCCGGGATAGGTCAGCAGGGCACAGTAAGTAAATATAACTGACCAATGCGGCACAGAGTATATTTGAATAATATGAAAAACACATGAAAACTAGTAGCACGTAGTAATACTTTTCATTACGGATAGAGTGACCAAGAGACTATACACAATCAATCAATCAGTCAATCAATCAATACTCATCTATGTCGACCTCTGAACCTCTGCTTCAACATCATGGTACTGTCCTGCCTTTTAAGGACAATGCAGTGTATGCAGGTAGGTTCCTGCGTGTCTTTTTGGTGGACAGACTTCTATAACTCAACGAATCAAGGACCATAATGTTTTACTGTGGATAAAATGGTGTGTTCTGTCTCAGGACAGTTCAGTGTGCTAATGAGGGAGGACATTGGGTGCAAACTCTATCCTCGAATCAAGGCAGTGTCACACTACATAGCCAGATACAGGGCTCTGGTAGGCTGCATCAGCACTGTTAGCACTGAAAAAAAAGCCCTGTGATTGACTGAAGCCGCAGCCTGTGATAGGTGAACATTGGGCCCACCTCTCTATAGCATGAGCCTATGCATTTTAATCAGACCTACACCTAATGAAGAGAGAGGCATGCAGGGTACGCCTCCACCACTGAAAAATAGACCTTTGCTGGTCTTTAATGCTCGCTCACTCTCTCTCTCTCTCTCTCTCTCCCTCTCTCCCCCTCCCTCCCCCCCCTCTCTCTCTCCCCTATGTTACTCCGATTTCTCTCCTTCTCACTATCTCTCTTTCTCTCCCACCCTGCCACCTCACTCCTCCCCTCTCTCTCTCTCTCTCTCTCTCTCTCTCTCTCTCCCCACCCCCCTGAAGCTCCTCTGAAGATGGACTCACTCCAGGGCTGTTTTCCAATTACTGCCCAGCCTCTTTGTGGAGGAAGGTCATTACAATTAGAGCTCCATTTAGCTTTTTCTGTGAAAGGCAGAAAATAATTTTTTTTTTTTTTTTTTTTTTGGGTGCTGTTGTAATGTCAATGTGCTGCACTCAAGTGCTCCTATTATGGCCATGGATGGCAGGCAATGAGAGTGCCAATAGATTAGCCAGAGGCAAATGGAAAAGACATCTCAAGGAAAAAAAAAAAGAAAGAAAAAGATAGAGGGGAAAAAAAGCTCTCAAAATCAATATCAGGCAGAATCTATTGTACACTCGGCAGCATAGAATAAACTGTGCCTTTGGTAATGATAAGCAAAGGGGAACTTCATTGGAGCTGGTAGAAAGTCTCTTTTAGCCATTAGCAGCACGGCTGTGATTGGAGTAAGTGGATTGTCTAAGAGCACTGTGTATTGTGGTTCATAAACAGGCCACGGGAGTGAAGTGCGTACAGAAAACGCGGGCATTGTCAGCGTTGAGCTGAGGTGTGACTAATTCGCCGTATGGTTTGCAAAGCATGCTCAAGAAGCGCAACACTGGTGCCTCCGCCGGATATGCAAACTGTATACTGGAAGCACAGCATAGCTGGAGGCGTGTGTGTGCGTGTGTGTGAATGTGTGTCTTTATGTGTGTCATACCGGAGTAGATTCATACCAGAATCACATATGCTCAGATATATTTGCACGAGGTCTGTGGGAGAGATGAGTGGGAACGAGAAAGCGGTGGACAGCGCGGCTAATTGCTTTAAGTAAATCGATACGAGATGGCAGCGGCCAGCTATCCCTCGCGGTGCATCGCTCTTCTACTGCAATTAGTGAATTGATTGACCCGGCTCTAATTGACGATCTCATTATTATAGGTTTGCGATATCAAAGGATCAGAGTTCGAGTTAAAACGACGCGCGGTCTTATCGCTGTTTCAGAGTTTTCATCACAACTAATCAAACGCAGTCCAACATCTATGGGTTCACTAGACGTATATCACCTCCATACAGAGAAGCCAGCAGCAGGTTTGCATCACACGTTTAGAATACGAATTCTGTAATAATGTAGGTTTAAAATTATGAGCTGTATAATAACCGTGGGTTAATTACATTCTGATGAAGATCTCTTTTTGTAGATGTTAGTTATTAAACAGACGTGTTTATTGTCTGTGATCTTATAGGCTAATTCGCCGGTAAAGACGATAATTGTTATGGATTAAGAGTGGGCCTAATAGTCTACAGTTGACGTACGGTCATCAAACTTCATGAAGCGTGACATACCTCTAATTTTTCTTTTTAACAGCCTGTTCCTACCCCTCTTTGCTACACCTCACATATATTAGTATCCATTTTATAATTGTATCCATTTGATATATTAGTATCCATTCACAAAAGGAGACTACGACGATTTTTCAGTCTATTTCGTTAGGAAAATATCATTAATATTCGTATGTTTTGAAACCTTTTTTGCCTGCGGTCTTTGCTAGGCAACCGATTTTTTTTTTTTTTTTTTTTTGTATAGCCGCGTTTGAAAGAGCTTGGACTGCTCTGGTACGCGATTGCCGGTGTGAGATTAATTAAAGGGAAATGAAAGTTGGTGTAAGATTCATGGAATCCCGGTCTGCCATTGTTTGTTTTCAACAGGTTATGAAAGAGGGCCTGTCGAGCGCGGCCGTCACCCCGCTGGCTGTCCCTATTGGCTGCCGGCGTCTCCCCTGGGTCTCCGTTAAAATTGACCTTCCCCTGCCTCTCTTTGCCGTGCAATATTCCCGGGAAGAATAATAAGGGCAGCAGACACATTAATTAGACGCTCTATTTAGATAAATGTCTGCGAGTGAACGTGAGGCAGTTATTAAAATTTCATATTAAAATAATTAAATTCAATTTTTCATTTGGGGGAAAATGGCACATCTACTTTGGCAAGTGCCGTTTCCACCCCTCTCCATCCTCGTGTGTGTGTGTGTGTGTGTGTGTGTGTGTGTGTGTGTGTGTATATATATATATACGTCCTTTCTGAGTTCCAATCCTTTCTTTTGCCCACGTTTTGTTGTTCTTTCTCTCACATTGCTCCATCTGCCTTTCTGATTGGGTCAAACCAGCAGCGGCTGAAGAAAGCCCCGGAAATGTCTGTTAATTAAGGAGCTGACAGCTCTTGTGTTGCCTGCTGCTGCTGCTGCGTTGATCAGTCTGTGTTTGCTGTGTGTGCGTGCCAAGTGGACTGACCCTAGTCAAATAGGCGGCATTTCCGAGTAGACGAGAGCAGCTGTGGCGTTGGAGTCTTTTGATCAGAGCGAAATCTCTACGTCTGCAGCGCTCTTGTCTGTCACCCAGACCTGCTGGTCACAGTCTCTGCTGGAGAAGTTCAGCTACAGGAGACGGTGGTTGTCAGGTGTGTGACTGTGCGTGCGTGTGTGCGTGTGTGTGTGTGTGTGTTTGAAACATTACCTCATCAACACTAGCTGGTCCTGGTACACAGAGGTGTTACATGGTGCAGTACGGGCCAGTCTGACAGTTTGTCTTGTGTCTCTGTCCAAACCCAACAGTCTAAATGAAACCTCTGACCTGCTGAGCAGCAGCGTAATAGGTGATAGGAGTGTGTGAATGGGGAGACTCAGGAGACGCAACGGGAGTACACCCTCCCTGACAGATGAAGAGAAAGAGAGGAGGTGAAGAAGGAGGCACTAATTAGACAAACATGTACTGGAGTGTAGTATCAGGAATACACTGGAAGCTACATGCAAATTTTTTTGATTCGAGGTACCGGGCTGTGTCTGTGTATTTAACAATAGTTGATAGGCTTCTCATTGCGTTTTGTCTCCTGGAAAGATGTTTTTATCTACGGATGGTATAAAATCAGAAATACCTGTGAAATGTCATAGATAAAGGCAATAGAAACATATAGACACACAGGTTGTTTTGCATCAGTAACATAACGCTTAAAAACAAAATACTTCCTTAAGCCTAAATTAAAATACTCATGATGGGAATGGAATTGGAGTATATGTACACAAGCTACAGAATGTAAAACTGGACACTAATTCTCTGGCTACTCCGTGATGTGGGCTGAAATACAAGAAGCTTGGTTAAAAACTCAGTAAAAGAAGCATTAATCAATACTATAATCCTTTCACCTTGGTTTTAACTGCTGAAATACTACTAATAATAGTAATTACAGTGTAAGTACACATATATCTTAAATTTCACTATACCATAATAAAGTGCATTTTTTTTAAGTGCAACCCTTACCAAACCAGAAAAAATAAGGCTGAGTGTTGGTGATGTCAGATATTGCTTATAACATCACCTCCTTGCTGATATGTAATCATCAGAGTCCATAGACACTAAATGGAGGTAGATTTGATCCAGATTTGAAACACAATGATGTATGCAGAAATGGGCTTTATACACAACAGCTGTTGATATTGCGTTCATCTTGCATAGCTGAAGCGTTGAATGTTTGTATTTTGTATTAATGTACGAACCAAAGCCCCCCTCCCCTCTGTAATTCAGTTAATTGTCATTTCATAGTGATGGGGGGGGGGGAACTGGGGGCAGAAGATTAGCTATATGTCATGGGTCTAACATGTAAATATTTCTAATTTACTGATTTACCTTCTTTTTTTCCCTTAAATGTGGGGATGGGATGCTTTTTTTTTAGGTGATATCAGAAGTTTATATTTGCTAAGCTGGAGACTGAGTTAAAGTGTACGTTAGCAGTTGGTTGCTCCCACACAGACGGGATGCTGGGATGAGTTAGGGAGTGTTTAGCATGCAGCTTCTCCTGTTCTCTTTTGGACCCGTACTTGGCTCCATGCCTGGTGACTGTAATTTGGATGAGTGCTGCTTGCTTGCCTTTAGGCTCATTAACAACAATATAAACAGTAATTATAGTGATCGCCTAATTAATTCATTAACAAAAAGAAGAGAAAGAGGGAGAAAAAAAAAAACAAAAAAAAAAACATGCGGCGTGGTTAAGAAACGCAGGCAAAAATTTTTTTTTTTTTTTTCCAAGATAACAATTTTCCAGCAAGAGTTTTGACATAATTAGCAATTACATTTACCCAGAATACAACTCGCCGTAATTAAAATGCTATTTAATGCCTTATTATTGATTCCCCTTCCATTGTTTTCCTAAGCTTCGTCCGAGTTCCTGATTGGTGCGGTCTTTCCCCTTTTAATTTCTGCTTTTGCGACTCAACAGCGTTTCTTGGTTGATAATTCTCTTCTTTTCCTCAAGGCTCCGTCTTCTTGCTCTATTTTCCATTTGCACGTGTTCTAGGCCAGGCAGCCATGATTACTGTAAGGCTCTGACCACTGTGGAGAAAGATTAGTCTCATGATTCGGAAGTTCATCAGAAATTATAATTTCTTTAATTAGTCTGTTAATTATTTATGAGCTGAAATTAATTAACATCCGACCAGAAAATGTCATTTTGCTGTGGTTTTGCCTGGATGTGACTATGAAAAGGATTTGAAATCACTTTTGACTCTATTAGGTTACTATATTAGGATACATTATTATTATTATTGCGATTATATTCAGATGAAACAGAATATTTTTCATTTTCTTTTGTTTGCACGCTGTGAGCAACTTGAATTTATTCTTGGGAGTAAAACTGATACTGTTTCTATGCTTCAAGATATAGACCATGAATTTAAAATATAGCTGCATATCTGTGATGTCAGCAAATGCAACAAGGTCACACAAATAACATAGACCCAATTCATTTAAAAGTACAATGAGCTTCAGTAACAAACCGTTTATACTTGTACGGCTGGAATACTCTTCTGAGCATGTTTTTTTTTTTATAGAAAGGTAAGTGTAAATTATTGTGATTATGGCAGGAGAAAAATAAGTACTTGAAGTCACTGGAAGCCTTAGAAACATGTGACCTTTTTATTTTTGGACTCTCTCGGGTCCAAATTTAGGCAAGCCAACAGGGCCCCATTAACTACCAGTGGAGGAAATACAATGGAAACATGTAATGACTTAAACACTTGAGGTCAATACTGACCTCATTCTTCTCCAATCAATATTCTTTTATAAAGAGAGGCACTTCTTCAGTCTTGATTTAGCGCCATCGGTCATGCCATAGTGTCCCTCGTTCAAAGGCGGCGTCAGAATGCACAGTGACGCTGTGTTATTCAGGCTACCTGTCGGCTACAGAGCAGCTTGTGTGTGTGCGTTACGTGTTCTGTTGTGCTACTTATTGAATGGGCTGGATCTCGTGTGGACGTTTACATGGATGTGCCAGCTGACAGGGTGCCAGCGACGGAAACTTCCCACAATTAACACAAATTACTGACAGTCTGCCAGCCATCACCGCCTGGCATCAGACTCAAGTTTGGCTGACGAGCAGAAAAGAGAGGGGGGCTCTGTATGTGTGTGTGTGTGTGTGTGTGTGAGTGTGTGTGTGTGTGTGTCTGTGTCTGCAAAGGCATTAGCCCCATGGACATTGTGTCAGATAAAATTGTTTTAATGGCAACACATGACCACCGCTGACAGTAAGAGGTTTTTTTTGACAGTGTGGCCTTTTAATGCCATTCATTCCACAAAGAAAGCATGCCTTGTTTTGTTTTTTTTCTGAATGACGTCTCAGTACTAATAACAGTTACCATTACGGACCTGATTATGGAACGTTTTTTTCCCAATTAATTATGTCTTCGGTATCACAATGGCCGCTGAATTAATCTTACTTGAGTGCTAAAATCACACGTATATGTGTTAACGAGTGCCTGCCAAACAGTGTTAGAGCTCCACCTGCTGGTTACATAGCAGAGTTTCAGTTCCATTTTTGTTCTCTGATGCTGAAACGTCTGAGCATTTTTTGCACGCTTACCTACAGGGCGTTCCGTAAGGATAAATGACAAAATATCAAGATAACCAGACAGACCGACTGACATATAAAGAGATGAAGTCATTTTTTAGGCGGACAAGGCAGACACAGCGGTGTCGTCTGATAGCTGCATGGAAATGTATCAGTGAAACTGTCACTACTCAGGAGATTAGACTGTTGATTGGAGGCAATGACCAAATTAGGAAAACTTTGGTCTTTACAGCTCAAACACAGTGAGTATTCTTGCCTGGACTGTCAACAGTAACTACTTAATAACAATAGTATGATACAGACAGAAAACAGTATAACTTTAATAAAAAATAACAATCCAATTGCTAAGTGAAAGAACTATGTTTTGATTTTTTTCTCAATTTGTTTCTTATTTAGACATGCTGATATTATTTTTATGCAGGGATGATTATCAAATGTTAAGCAATTAAATATTTAATTTAATATGTAATGCAATTAATTTGTACATTTGTTTCCTATTATGCAATGAAACGGACGGTAAAATAGGCCTACTTCTCAAAACACCTTGTTTGCAATCGCAAAAACGTTTCAGTGTAATGCTTTATATATACCACAAGATGGCAGTAAAGGGGTGTGAATTTAGCGGACGCTGGGGAAACGCGGGCAACTTTTAGATGTACTGTACTACCGCAAACCTTTTAAACTCCCCTTCTCGGCCAGCAACATGACTGGTGAAACTGGTCACTCTCAACATTCCGAACCACCAGTGTGTTGATTCTAAATATAAAACAACCCTGCAAAGTGCACATAATTGGACCGTTATATTTCACATATATCACAGCAAGTGACAGACTTGAAAATACAGCTTAAACTCTTAATTTACATTTCCTTTCTTTTACACCATTCCCCCTCACACCGAAACTGACCAAAAAACTAATTCATATTTCCTGTAATAGTCAGGACATGGATTGTATCCATAACGTAACAGTTCTCTTAAGAAGCCTCTTCAGATCTTCTCTGAAAGAGTTAAATAGAATAGGAATAACTGGGGAGGGGTGTTTAGATATACGACCAAAGGTGAAACGCAAGAATATAATTGTGTGAATTTGTGTTGGGGCTGTATTCCATTACACACACGGTTCAGATGGCGCTCCGCCCACAGAGCGGAACGCACGCTGACGTTATCAAAACACTCTAAACTCCATCCCCGAACGGCGCGAGGAGGGAGTTGGAGTCCGTCAGTCGACTTTTTTTCACGATTTATTACCGTTCTACGTCCAGTTCAGACAAGAACGAAACCTTTCCGATTGACTTCTCGAACTCGCTGTTTTGCCTCGCTGACAACGAGCAATCAGGTATGTGTCGTTACCCTCTGTAAAGTTTTCAAACCGTAAAGGAACTCAAGGAAACAGGCTAATTTTTTTAGCAAGCGAAGTACATCGCTATGTAAATTGTGTTTTCTTCTCGTGTAATATGAAAGTAGCTAATGAATTGGTCTCTGTAGTTTGATTTTTTCATCTAATACGTCAGGTTTAACATTCTTCAACTCCTCATCATAACACTAGCTAAATGAACAAGAAAGCCGCTGGTTTCAGTCAGAGCAATAGCTGGGTAGCTAACATTATTCCATCCCGCTGTCTGACTTTGTATGTCTGCTTGATGGTTTCTTTTTTTTGAAACCGTGAAGCTGCAGTTAGTGTGAAAACATTTCGACAAAATAGCGGGGAGATTTGATGGCAGTGCGGACAGTGTGCCACAGAGACAGTTTGTCTGATTTCAAAATCGCTCTTCGGTTTTCTTGCATTAAGTAAGCCAGAGTTATCCTTAGCTAACCTTGACTAGCAACTCTGTATTTTCTCAAGTGGTAGATCAGCAGGCAACAGGTGAACAGCGTAAGACAATTCACGAATATTTACGTATATGTCTCCGCTTCGTGCCCCGATATTCAGTGTTAATGATCCATCCATCTAACCGTAATCTACTTCCTGAAACTTATTGCAGAGATCTGAACCGCCCCAGAGATTCCGAATGTTAAAATATCGTAACTTTTTTTTTTTTTTTTTTTGCGTAACGGCGTGTTATTTATGACTTGCCTACCTCGATGAAAGAATTAGTAGTGAAGGTAGTAAGAAGGTAGAATGGTAGTGAAGACCTAATTATCGTCTCGTATATGCTAAACAATGAAAGACATTTTAATTATAGACTGTGAGTGTAGTTCTTACGCTTTTATTTGAAACTTAAATGTATCTTTTGCTGGTAGTGATAGCGCAAAAGAAGCCCTTAAATGCTAGACATTGAGATTTTAGTCTTAATGATAACTCAGAGCTTTGTAAAGCAGCAGGTTTTGAGAGTTTTAGCAGTGAATGAACCCAAGAGGTACCCCTGGTCCTTATGCGAACGACCTCTCTGTGTTGGCTACACCTTAGTCTCCAGGACTGGAAATTACCTCTTTAAGATGCTATTATTGATGAAGAATTTCCCCTGTTCTGGTTTATAGAAAAAAAAACTCTTTGATTGATTTTTCATCTGTGCAAGTTCCCCTGTTCTTGAGTCTGACAGTGAATGGTGGCATCCTTCAGATCTCTGCACCAAAGAGAAACGCATGGAAAGTTGCAATATTGATGCAGCTGTGTTGGTAGCACCTAGAACTCAGTGCTCCTTTTCTCTCTCTCTCTCTCTCTCTCTCTCTCTCCCTCCCTCCCTGCATTTGCCCCTGCATCTTTCTCTTTCTCACTGTCTCTCAAACACACGCACACACACACACACATACATACAGTGGATGCACGTCCTTTGGTTGCTGTTTTGCTTAACAGAAAGCTTGAGTTTGCTATGACATGGGGTCTTCCTTACGAGGTGTGACCTTGCTCCCGCGGGTCAGCACACTGACCTGTCTGATTGGCACCTGTTTGTCTGAACCACACACAGCACGCCCCACAGGCTGTTTAGCCTGATATCACAACAACAAAAACACGCACACACACACACACACACACACACGCACACACACACACACACGCGCACACACGCACACACGCGCACGCGCGCACGCGCACGCGCACGCACGCACGCACGCACACGCGCACGCACGCACGCACGCACACACGCACACACACACACGCACACACACACACACACACACACGCACACACACTGTCTCTCATTAACACACACGCACACACGCGCGCACGCGCACGCACGCACGCACACGCACACGCACACGCACGCACACACACACTGTCTCTCATTAACACACACACACACACACACACACACACACACACACACTGTCTCTCATTAACACACACACACACACACACACACACTGTCTCTCATTAACACACACACACACACACACACACACACACATCCCTACGCACACAGAGACACTTGCTCTTGCACACACACACACACACACACAGTACATTTGAAGCGGGTTGCAAAATGTAAGAATAATTTTTCCTTCAAGGCTGCTGTTGCTTAGATACAGGTAATGGACTGTATGAAACTCCCTGCTGTCTCTCCCTCTCTCTCTCTCTCTCTCTCTCTCTCTCTCTCTCTCTCTTTCTCTTCCCCCCTCTCTCTCTCTCTTTCTCTCTCTCTCTCTCTCTCTCTCTCTCTGTCCTTCTGTCTCTGTGCATTCAGGGTTTTTTTTTTTTTAACTCATTATACATTCAGTCTCTTGGTAACATCTGTCCTGTGTGAGAGAGAATGGTGAGTAGTGAAAGGCCAGTGAACAGGGCTGGTGCTTTGTGAGCATTAGTGTCGTCTGTGTCTTACAGGTCCAGTGGACACCTCCTGCTGTCCAGCTGAGAACCTGTGAGCACGGTGAGAGGACAGGCTCTGCTTGGTGTTGGGCTGGGTTTAACATCCTCTAGTGACACCAGGTTAGCAACCAGAACATTCTCGCTCTCCCTCTCTCTCTCTCTCTCTCTCTCTCTTTTAATCCCAAAGAAGTGAGTATTGTTAGTAGGTGGATTTTCAGATGGTCTTTGTGATTTTGTGACGTATGTTTGGCAGAGGTTTACGTGCTATTTGTTTAATGTTTTTTTTTTTTTCTCTTGTTTTAGTTTTGCTTAATCTGAACTGCATCTGGGCTGGTTACAAGTAACTGAAGCCTTGTCACTAGTTTAAAACAGTTACAGCAGGGAATGGTTGAAAGTATTCTGTTTTCGGCAGAATGCATGTGTGTGCGTGCGTGCGTGTATGTGTGTGTGTTTGCGCGTCATGTAGATCTACTGTGAAACTTTGCCTTCGAGCAACGCATGTAGTGATTTAAGCTTTGAAATGGCTTTGTTGCCCCCTCTGGTAGGTGATCCTTTGCCACAGAGTGATTGTGTGAGATGTGCCTGCCAAACTCCAAGCCTGCACTGCCATGATAAGCCCTTAAGCCTTTGGTAACTGAAGCTGTTAAACCCTCTGTTGTCCACTGCTGGCAGGCCGTATGGATGGCACGGATTCTTGGCTCCGTTTTGCTTCCCGTTCCATCAGCCTGGGAAAGCTGACGGCGAAGAATCAAACTTTCGCTTTGTCGACTTAGTCCATTGAACACCAGTAAATTTGAGGAATTCAGTGTCATGAATTTTAAAACGTAAAATGACTATTTACGTCATCGTTGCATGGGTAGATTTCACGGACGCGGTATTTTAGCTGCATTGTTTCGTTACGGCAGTTTAAGAATCCCATCTGTGCCTTTGCATAGTGGTTAAGTTACACAACGCCGCTTTGTTTTATGGTGAAAACCAAGGCCTGTCAGAGCTGACCGCTGCTTTGTGTTTGGCAGGTGTGATGAAACAAGCAGTACTGTCGCTCCGATTCTTACCCCCCCCCCTCGGTTCGGTTTGGCCGTGCGAGGCCGACCTCCGCCGTCAGGAGAACGGAGCCGTCTCGGGTCCGGAGTGGGGCGGTCCAAAATTGGTGCGCGTTTGATGCCTGACGTTAGCTCACACTGAGATGTAAATGGGACAGCTATCTCTCCACGTGTTCTAGTTTTGATGGCGTACCAGTGGGCTCTGATGCGAGGGACAGGATTATATTTAGCACGGCTGCAGTGCAGCGGCTCCTGGTTAGGATGCTGTCCGTCTGACTGACAGCCTGAATTAATTGAGAAGTTCTAGTTCTAGCCTAGCTTTCAGTTCACGCTGTCCGACGTCTTAACAGCCCCCCCCCCCCGTATGACCATTTCACCCTGTTTCACAGTTCCCACAATATTTGTTTGGTAGACTCGGCGGTCAGGGAAGCAGGCCGGCTGCACCTGAAGCAGAGACATGCGAAAAAGCCACATCCCCCGTGTCCTATTCAAATGTCACGTCTCGGTACCAGCTGCGTGAGATCAATGACCATCCAGAGGTCCAGACCGGCGGGTCAGCGGCAGGCCTTTTATAGCAGAATGACGCGCTGCGGACAGATGCTCCCCAGAAAGGCTGGCGTTAAGGGTTTGCTTTTGTCTCTCTTTGCTGTGTAGAAAAGGGCAAATGGTAGGAGATTTGTCTCCAGAATCTGGTTGCGACTTGGAACCAGGTCCGACTCCAAACAGCCCCTTGTGATAAAGTTAGCTGGAGGCCGCGGACTCTTACAAGCACAAATTGATGAGCGAAAATGTGGTTGTCCTCTGTTTCGCTTCATCAGTACATCAGAATATCGTAAGAACGGACAGATTTTTCCATTCATCGGCGCTTTGATAGTTCAGATTTGCACATGGCACTCCGTTAAGTTGCTCTCAACAGTGAAGAGGCTTAACTTTGGCTTAGCATACAGCTTATTAACCCTTCCTCAGAGTGATCGCGCTGCTAATGAACAGCATGCTAATCATGATTACTTATGGTAATGTCTCAACGAGTTGTGATGTCCAATTATAGCACTTTCATTTGATTGATAACAGGATGACCGTATTAACCATCTTCTACCTCCTTCGCAACACGTTTAAATACTGTTACTATTGGCATCTTAACATCTAACCAGTTTTTAACATCACCTGAGGGATTGTGTTAATCTTGAAGGAATGGTTACCCTGTTTTGGGGGTGGAATATCTCTTTGAAATGGAGCCAAAGTTTCCCTGTTTCCCAGCCATTTCATCAGCAACATTCATGCCTCGTGTAAAGATGTCGAATGCAGTGGTGGTGGTTGCTGCAGGGTGTCACTGGAGCAAATCTAGTCAAAGAGAAGGGAAGTATTGCAGAGGTTTTGCAACACAAACTAACACCTCATGACCTGCAGGAAACTCCCATCCAAGCCCCGGAGCCCTGACGCCTTGGCACCGTTTGTAGTTTGACTCGCTTGAGTCTCCAGATGCGAAAACGTTCTTCATGCAACAGGTTTGACGTATTTTCTCCACCATTATTGTGTCATGACGAGCAGATCACTTCTCGTCTTAAAACGATTCCTGACCGGTAGACTGACACTAAATAAGAGTAAAGCATTTACATGGATTTTCTGTGAAACGGTACCACACATACTAGATCTGCAAACCCAACTTGTCTCTCTGTCATGCTGGCGAGGATCTCCGACAGGTCTCAGGACACCGACCCGTCCGTTCGTGTCCGTTTGGTGGTGGTTCTATCTCGGGCGGTCTTCAGCCGACTGATTCGCGGGGATTGGGTGTGAGGAGGTGACGGTGTGAGACCGATGTGAGATGGAGCTGTGGTTATTGATTGGAAAAGGGTGACTAAGCTGTCCTGACAGGGTAGGAGTTCCCATGTGCATCAGGAGTGAGGGACCCGCTGGTCATGCTGATGGAAGAGGCTTTAATGTTTCACAGCAGCTGACGACACAAAGCCAGGAGTCACTGTGGCTTTAGTGACAAACCCTTGGACTGTAGCAACAGAAACACTGGGACATATCTCGGCATTGGATTTAACATCATGCAGGATTTGTGAACAGTTGAACTTGAATGTTGTTACCTCCACAGTGTGTGTGTGTGTGTGTGTGTGTGTTCTGTAATGCAATCTGAGGTTTTGTTTTTTTTTTTTGACATATCAGTTAGACCAGTTTAACTTCATAGGAGCAATGAGGTCATAGGTTTGCCTTCGGGTACAAGATGCGAAGTCTTACACTTTACTGTTTCCAAAACGCCTTCAAGGTTTCAGACGTCAGAGCTCCTCAAAGGATCTTTTAAATCTGAAATGTTCCAACTGGACCTGTAGTGTGTATGTTTCTGCCAAGCATGCCAGTGTCCAACCCGTCTTACATGAAAGCCCTTTTAACACACGCCACATTTGCTGAGTTAATCAGGCACCAAAATCACTCGATGAATTATGTTGACATGAGGTATCAGGTGACTGACAGTTGGTCTAATGTCAAAGAGACGACACCCGTCGGAACACGTCAGCTGGACAGACTCAATCTTTGCCCGTGGCGGGAGAGCCTTTGTAGGCGATTTTCTAGGGGTCTGTATTGTCTGAAATTGGAGTAAGCTTGTTTCCTTTGACTTTGCCTTTAAACCCGAGAAAATAAACTATAAAAAGAGATTTTGCCCGCTCGGTTTGGTTTCGTGTGGGGATTTGGAACTCCGCTGAGAACCATCATTCCATTGTCGCATCACCTGTCGGCCGTCGCAACAAGGCGTGGTCGGTAGGGACATGCGGTTGGATTTGTGAAATCTACAGTAAAATTTAACAACGATAATAAAAGCGGTAGTCCTCCATAGCTGTCGAGCATCTCCACGCTGATAAGAGCTGAAGGCAGGATGCTTCTCTCTAGTTGAGTGGGTTGAAAATCGTGACAGTCAGTCCGCTGTAAGGAAGAGAAATGAAAACCCACGTAGGAGTGAGCGCTACCTCCCCCCCCCCGCCCCTCATGAACCTACATGCTTCTATAGCTGCCTACCCTGTGCCCTGCCGCGCACCCACCATGCCATGGACGGTGTCCAAGCGTGCGAAAGCGCGTTACAGCCGCTGTCTTCTCTTTATGTCTCTGCGTCCGTGGCGTTAATGGCCCATCTGAAAGAAGCATTGTGTTCAGTCTCTGCTCGGAGCCCAGAGAGAGACGGACTTGGCACGGAGGCCGGCCGACACGCAGGTGTATCAGGGGGTTCCCACCCCCCCCCCCCCCCCCCCCCCCCCCCCCTCTTTTTTCTCTCTCATTTTACCTATACATGTTAGAGAGCCGCTGTAAAACTGAATCACCCGAATGCAAACTCGCGCTGAGAGCAGATCCAACATTACCAATGTTTTGTGACTTATTTCTTGCCTTCTCTTCCCTCTCTCTCTCTCTCTCTCTCTCTCTCTCTCTCTCTCACTCTCTCTCTTTTTTTTTTTTTTTTGTTTGGTTTAACTTATAAAGGAGTTTGAAATTTGAGGGGTTTTTTTTCCCCCCTCAGAGTTGTGCAGCATCTAAGTGTTTCGGTTCAGACAAACCCCTGTCTCTTTGTGCTGCTCTCTGTCTCTCACACACGTACATTGTTTTCAGTGGTAAATGTGGATTTCTGACGTAGCCTTTAATGAACTATATGATCTCGCTGTGAAACGGTTTGTGGTCACCAGCGCTTGCATGTGTCTTGTTTCTGCATTTGAGCTGTGGACAGATTTTGTCAACACGCATTGAAATGCAGTGAGGATCGCTTGATAGTGAGAGCGACCCTCATTTGAAATTCACATTTGGTATGTTGAAATATAAACCTACACAAGTCAAATTTAGTGCGTCATTATTATGTGTGTGTGTGTGTGTGGCCGGAAAGAGACATTAATATTGAGGAGTTATTAATGACTAATATTGATGATCTTTCACTTCTTAATTTTTGGTGAGGGTGTTATTGTTTGAAGTGATTTCTTATTCCTAACTGCTCTAAGTCGCAGCCAAGTCTGTCTCTCTGCCCTAGTCCAGACTGGAGTTTGTCAATGTTATTTATTTATCTTTTTAAATTTCTTGCTCTGCCAGAGAGAGTTGTAATGTGATGGGGTTTGCGATTGCTCTTTTTTTTTTAAAGGTCACTCTTGAATTTTGATGATACAGAAATGTCAGACAGATGCCATAGCATGTTTTATCTGTATAAAATTGCGTGTGTTATTTGGACTTTGGTCCAGTTTTCTGCCGTTTGAAAAGAAGTAAATGAGTATCAGTCTCTCTGGTGCTGTCAATCACGCATAGGTTAGATCTCAATCAGAGTTCGGCGGACTCTAGCCAGCTCCAATCAGTGGACAGACTCTATTATTAAATAATTTTTATGTGTATGTATGTGTGTATATATGTATGTGTGTGTGTGTGTGTGTGTGTGTGTGTGTGTGTGTGTGTGTATATATATATATATATACACACACACATAGGTATGCATACAGTTTATATATGTTTGTATGTATATATACACACACACATATATGCATTTATGCATATGCAATCTTTTTGTTTTTTAAATGAAATATACTTTAACATGAGGGACGTGAATACTTGGACTATTGCTGTATCATTGGACGCAGTGGACCACTGTGTGAAGATACTGAAGTATATGTATGTATGTGTGTGTGTGTGTGTGTGTATGTTTGTATTGTGCAGAGCACTCTTTGAGTGGTGGACCTGGTCGTCTCTCTGCAAGCTCATTTGAAAGTGATTTACTAGCGTCGTCTGAAGGGACAGGCCATGTTTGGTGACTGTTTGGGGAAACGGTATGGGGCATCTGAGTGTTTCTGGAGCAGTGGGAAGTGCTGTCAGATGTGTGTTGTTCTTTGGGGCTGTTTGTCTGTGGTCTCTAGGCTCTGATCCACTGGAGAAACACTCGACTGAGGCTCCTGAGTGTAACCATGCTCTCGATGACTGGGCCGATGAGGAAGGAGGATTCAGAATGCAGCCAGATTGAAAACAGAAAATAGGCTGTTTTATAAATGTTTGTTAAAGTGATCACATTTTTCACGGTCCCTTATGGATAGATGCAGAAAGAACATTCCAGATTGCTTACTGAATACATTTGTGATGGAATGTAATTAGAATTAAAGTGATATGAACTAGATCCTTTTGCATTGTTTTTAATCCGCATTGTAGACGGCCGAAGAGTATGTCACAAAGCAGGATTTCTCAGTTACCTGTAAAGCGTGAGCCAGAAGACATGAGTGTCCAATCAGTGAACAGGTAAGCAGCGTTCCAACTGGACAGTTTTGACTTTTTGGCTTGAGTCATATGGAGTACCTGAGAAATCCCGCTTTGTGGAAAAGCCCTCAGGGCGTACAAGACCCAAGTGTTTGTTTAACCGACTGTTCTTAGGATATGCTCAAGTAGGCTCACTGGTAGAGACTGGATTCGACTCAAAAACACGGAACAAGGTTTCTCCTGACATAGACCTGGACAGCTGTCCGGAGTTCAGTCCCAGTCTGAGTCATGTAACAGGCCGAACTGGATTGGATCCGAATAGGATCCGAAACGAGTCTGTTTGAAGAACCAATCTATTTGAACTTGTTTCTGACTGGAAATTTAAAATAAAACAAACAACACCCACCCCGCCCGCCCCAGAAGAACAGTTTCTGCCCTGAGTGGCACGCGATCTCTGCTTTGACCCCTGGCTGTTTGCTCCGAGCCCTGTGCCTGTACCTGGGCAGGTAGTAGGAGGTTTGTATGGAGACTAGGGGAGTATGAAGGTGACTGAATGTCCCTTCTGTGACTCTGTGATCATTGATTCCCATGCAAATCACTCTGCATGCCGTCCAGGTTGATTCGACCGAACGAAACCGCGGCAGCCGTCCGTGGGCCCTTTGGAAGCCTGTTAATCTGACGCTCAGCGGCAGACACGCGTGACAGATCCTGTCTCTCAGGCCGCAGAGGTGATGTCCAGCTTTTTCTGTAATGTCGTCACGCTGTGTGGTCGACTGCTTTTGATCATCGTCTCGTAACTGGAAGCCGTGTGCAGGCGCATCTGTCACAGTTCCCACACTACAGAGGTATCAAATCAAAGGATGCACTCTGGCCTGATTGTCAGCTTGGTTTTTTTTTTTTTGGTTTTTTTTTTCGGACACGGTCTGTGTTTTTTTTTTTTTTTTTTTTTTTTTTTTTTTTTTTTCTTTCTGTGAGTGGTTGCAGAGGTAAGTTTGTGACTCTTTTGTTGTTTCTGTATCCCAGAGACACTTTTACGGTGACCAGTAAAGCTGTCGCCTTGTCTGGCTGCAGCTCTGCGGCTGGCTCTGGGCCCTTTCAACCCCCCAGGTTAATAATGGATGCTTATGTGGCTCCCTCTTGCTCTTTTTTTTTTTTTTTTTTTTTTTTTTTTTGTGGTGGCGCATAACAGGACAGTGTGGTCGAAAAGGTAGAACAAACAGGAAAAACAAAAAAAGAAAAACGGTTTCTGTTTTTGTTCCAGCCTCAAAAATGTCGCGGTACAAAGTTTAGTGTGATCAGAGGAGAAACAGTCTCCAGCGATCAGAGTGAGAGAGAGAGAGAGAGAACCAGGCAATAATGACGCGCTGATGAATGCGACGGAATCCGGGAAGACGGTTTGTTTGGAGTAGCCGAGCTTAAATTAAAGAGGTGTTTGTGTGTGTGTGTGTGTGTACACAAAGCACTGTAGGGCCCTGCACGACCATGTACAGTCTATCTCTGCATCACACAGCGATGCGGAAGCTAAACATTTTCCAAACGGCTCGGTCCATCAGTAGGATCTTAAAGCAGTAAGCAGCTGATTATGATGCTTTGTAATGCAGTGTCACTTAAAGCACATTATTATTTATTGGGGGGGGGGGGTGTCATCGTGGAAGCTCTTCCCTCAGCTCCTTTTACGGTTGCGGTCTTTCCAGCTCAACTCTTGAACGTGCATTTACCAATCTCCCAGTGCTACTGGCCAGCTCTGCTGCTCTCCAGCCAGGCCTGTTCTCTGCCAGCCAGGCCTGTTCTCTGCCAGACTTCTGGTTTAGTCCACAATGACAAGTTCAGTCCCTCTTTATTACATAATGAGTCATTCTCCCATACTTGTTGTTTCTTAAGAGTAATGATGCAGCGGTTAGGAAGTTGGCCTTGTAACCAGACGGCGGTGGATTCAAACCCTGAGCATGATGGTTCACTGAGTAAGACACTTAACCACAAGGGTTCCTCCAGAGGTCTTTGACTTCTGATATGGATAGTCATAACTTCAGGCGGCTGCAGAGTGTTGACCAAGTGAACAAAAACCGAACTGAAGTTACAAGTTTATATGTATTGTGCCTTTCACAAATGACATTGTCACAAAGCAGCTTTACAGGATGATGGACTTGACGTTGTCTAGTGAGCTTGGGAGTTTATTAACAAGTGTTGCCTTCTTAGCAAGGGATTTGACCTTCAGTAATCCCAACTTTAACCTGTCATAAACACTAATCTTATCGGCTGTTTGGGCTGTGCTAACATTAATTAAGTTGTTAAAACTGATACGGTGGCACTGAAGGCTTTTGTGAGCCGGGAACAGACGTGGTCTCAATAACAGGAAACCTGGGTAACGATTCTTTGTAGCTGGCAGACGCTCAGTTTAGCTTGTTTATTTGCTGCCTGGACTCGGTGAGTCAAAGATTTGATTGGTTAAGACCACAGTCCGAATATCTAGATATGAGAGCTGCACCCCTCCAAGAGGGCTGGAAGTCCAGGCCTCTCCCAGAACGCTGAGCAAACCACGCATTGCGTGATCATCTTCAGGATTTGAAATGGAGCCAGAGCACATTTACAGATCGAAACGTCTCTTTTGCCAAACTTAGACACCTCCAATGAAATGACTTTTAGTGACCTCCAGTTGGCATGACCAGAGATCATTAGCGCTGGCATAAAACACAAATGTAGAAAATTTACAGTTACCTTTTGATCTCGGTCTGCTCTTGTACCCAGCAAACATTCCATTAGGGTCGTTGATGCTGCTAGCTTCGCGTTTCTTCATGTAGAACTGGCAGTTATCAGAGCCCTCTGAGTAGATGTGTCTCAGCAGGTGTGTCACTGAGCAGAGAGATCCTGTCGGTAACCTGTACTGGGGAGTGGTGGGGCCCATGTGGGATACATTTAGGTTTGTGACTATGCCTCTGAATTGTTAGCCATTCACCTTGCTTTGAAGGCTCTGCTGCAGGAGAAGTAGGGGGATGACTAACATTAGCTACCACTGAAACATCCTGCGTCACTGAAAATGACTCTAAAAAAGTACCCCCCCCCCTCCCCCCCTTCTGTAATCTCACGCATTGTCTGCATGTACCCTTCTAGTTCAGCAATCTTCTCCATCAGCCTAGCAATTCATTTCCATTCAGAAGCAGAATTAGTGAGTGAGGGTGCATAGCAGATGCATAGCCAAACGTATTGAACTCCAAACAAGAGCTATGAGGACAGTCACCGTTCTGAGGCCGGAAGCCAGAAGCAGAACGTTTCAGACATGTGATTGTTGGCCCCTCGCCATCAGAATCTTACCCCGAGAGGGTTCTGGTCTAGTTTGGATCTAATGTGTGTCCATAAAGCGTTGTTTGCCTCTGCAGAATGCTGTAAGCTTGGCGTGATCTATCCCATGATATCCAGTGAAAAGGGGAGGGACTCATCGATGTATGAAAGACTTGGATGCTTTAACGCTAACTCGCCCGTCATTCAGTGTTCATGTTCCAGACTGACGCTGGCGTTTGTGCCTGGGGACGGTGGCTTGGGTGTTTATCGCGGATGGTGATGGCTGCTAGGACATTCGGACGTAAAAGCCACCTCAGCTCCACCTCCTGTTTGACACCTATTCACACACAATGATGCCAAACATCCGTTAGATAAACACTTGCCTCTGATCATTTGGGTACACGCTGTTGACTTTTCTAATCGAGTGATTGAGTGCTGTAAAGCGCTTTAGAGCACACGCCTTATCTGAATTGTAGCGCGTTACCTTCCGTCTGTTGAGAATATGTTGTTGATGGTGTGTTTGTTAAGAAGCTTTGGCACAGTCTTTTACTGCGGACTGATATCAGACAGAAAGTGTGAGTTGCACCTGTGATGGAAAAGGGTGTAATACGTCTAGAGGAACTCCCTCCCTGTCTGTCAGGCCTCACGGCAAAGCACAGGCTTTGAGTCCAGCAGCCGAGCCCACCGAGAATACAGAGTGCAGAGTTCCTTTTATCTCTGGCTGCACGTGAAGTCGTTTTAACCTGAGAATGCCCTCACCGGAGAAATCACTCATTCACTCATTCATTCATTCATTCATTCATTTTCCAGGCCGCTTATCCTAATTAGGGTCGCGGGGTGTTGGAGCCTATCCTAGCGCTCGTTGGCCGAAAGGCAGGGAAACACCCTGGGAAAGGTGCCAGTCCATTGTAGGGCAGACACACACATGAACACACTCACACCTAGGGGCAATTTAGTATCTCCAATTCACCTACACTAACATGTCTTTGGACTGTGGGAGGAAACTGGAGCTCCCAGTAGAAACCCACGCTGACATGGGGAGAACATGCAAACTCCACACAGAAAGGACCCTGGCCCGGGAATCCAGCCCAGGACCTTATTGCTGTGAGGTGACCGCGCTAACCACTGCCCTCCGAAGAAACCGTGTGATTTAATTATATTTACCCTAACCCTGACCTTATATTAAAACACTTGTATTTTTAGTTAGTTTTAAATGCTTTTGAAATGTATTGTTTTCCCTGATTGCCTCAGCTGTTAGGAGCCACATTCTACAGTGTGGAAGAGTCTGGTCGTTTGGGAGGCCAGTTTCGTTGTTTGGGAGGCCTCCTGTTTCCTTTGGCTCTGCCAGATGGTTTCATGTGTCATGTGTTAAAGGTCCGATTCCTGGGGTTACACCTCTTAAAATGAAGATTGTTGTCTTGTCTAAAGATAACTGCCTCTAACTCGTGAGCTAGAATCAGATTTGATTGAATGATTTAAAGGTTAAACACACGAACATAATGTGCTCGTGTTTTTACCGAGTTGCAGGATCAGGTTGCCACGGTTACCGCTCCACTTCCTCTATAAGCCCATAATAAAGATGCAGAGTAACTGGATCAGGGTGCCATGGTTACTACTCCACTTCCTCTGTAAACCTGTAGTGTGAATGCATTAGAATTGAAGCAAATGGTCCTGTAGATGTAGATAACTGATCAAACACGCTGAAACGGTATTTCATGACTTGTTGTCGTTGAAGTTTTTGAGTGAAGTATGTCATATTGGCATGAGCGTCTCTCTCTCTCTCTCTCTCTCTCTCTCGCTCTCTCTCTCTCTCTCTCTCTCTCTCTCTCTCCTCTCTCCTCTCCTCTCCTCTCTGTCTGCACAGAGTGCAGTCCAGGCAAATGGTGCTAATGTGTCATTAATTAGGCCTCGTTAGCACTAAAAAGCTGCTGTTTTTCTCTCTGCAGATTGGCTGTGTGCCGCGGCAGGAAGGGGCCACCCCTCAAGCTAAGCGGAACATATCGGGAGTTCCATCCAACTGGGCGTGCGCGCGCGCGTGTGTGAGAGAGTGAGTGTGTAAGTGTTCTGTTTATTTTTCTGAGTATGTGTACATAAATCAGATCTCTTACTGCTTTACAGCGGTGTTTGTCACTGGAGCTACAGGAGTAGGGCGATAGACCGTCTGAGGTTCCGTAAATACACTCTGTGGTGTGAATTGTGTAAGTGAGTGTGAGGACTGACTCATGTTGATTAATAAGAGCTCATGCCACACGCTGCTGTAGTATTCGTCTGGGCTTCTCATCGCTTCGCGTCACCAGAACGGTGCTCCACAAGCCGTGTCTTGAGTTCATGGCTGCTCTGACGTTTTTTGCTTGTGGCTCACGTATGTCAGGCCATCGTTCATATGAATGCCATAGAGTTCTGCTGCCTGAGTCCTGTCGCAGCTACAGGGCTATTCATAGTCTCTTATGGGACTTGTAATGTATGCAGAAAAAGAAATACTGCCCTGTAAAATCTTTATAGACAAACCGCGCAGTCAAATCAATCACACACTCTTGGCATGTTCCCTTTGTGGCCCGTTTTTCCTTCAGGAATGACTATCTTTTTTTTTTTTTTGTTTAGACATGTGAGTCAAATAAAAAATCCAAGATAGATGTTGAATTTGGTTTGAGTAGTTTAGTTGAGTTATTTAGTTGAGTTAGTTTAGATGATGAGATGGCATTCTTGTTTTGTTCCTCTCATGCCTCTCCTGGGGTGTTTCTCCGGAGCGCCGGCATTGCAGTTGGAGCTGGAGTACGTGTTTCGGTTCTCTGTTCCTCCTGTGTGTTTTCCCCTGCTCTGTGCTGCACTGACTGCCCTGCCGTGGGACTCCAGAGTCTGACTCTCCGTTTAGAGTGTGCTCCTTTTCCCATGACTAACGGAGGCTCAGTGGGAGGGGGGTGGGAGGTGGAAGAGGAGGAGGGGAGATTCCACGCCAGCGATTCCCATGCTCCGAGATTGTCTTCGACCTCGGCTGCTACACACACTCATCACTCAAGTGTGCGTGCATGCGCGTGCGCGTGTGTGTGTATGTGTATAGTCCTAGTCCCACTAGGCTTAGATATTCATGTTCAAGGACTTTCTTTGTACACACACACACACACACACACAGAGTGAGCCATGGATGATACTTGTTTTCTGAAACCACTGTAAACTGTTGATTTTAGGAGATACCAGAAAAGTGTGTCTGTTACGTGTGTGTCACAAAAACGATACCCGTACATTGACAATGGCCCAGCAGTTAGATCCTGTTGATCTAACTAATAACTGGATATTTAAAAACATTTTTTTCCTCCAATATTTTAGGCTGGCGTCCAAGACAGACCATCAGCAGTAAGCCCAGAAAAGGCACCTATCTTAGTTTAATGAAAAGTGTTTTTGTTTAAGGTCTCTCTCTAAGAGCGGAAACTGAGGGTCAGATAAAACACTTTGCTAAACCAAACGCTTCATTCATCAAAGAGTTCCTGGCAGGAACAAGTCATCTTCCACTGCTCCCATTCAACGGCAGGAAAAGAGATCCTGCTCTGTGTGTCTTTTTGTGTGTGTGTGTCTTTTTGTGTGTGTGCGTGTGTGTGTGTGAATTTAAGTGGCGTATTAAACTCTGTTAAATACAGACCCAGTAGTGAGGCGGTAATGTAGGGTTTAGTTGGGCTGTGGTTGCAGTGTTGACAACCCCCTGGATTCCAGCCAAGGGTACCCCTCTCTCTGTCAGCGTGAGAGCACCATCCCACATTCCACCGCCGTGACGACGCACTTGGGCTATGAGGTAACTCCTAAGGCAGGGTAGGTTCGGCAAGTGGTGCTTCAGGCAGCCGGAGAGGAGGTGCAGCCAAAAATACAAAAGTCAGTTGAGATGCAAACGTCCGAAAAAATCTTAGTTTAGATTCAAATACAGTAGTTTTGTTCACAGAAAACACCTAGGCTTAATAATGGGGAAGGTTAGACTCTTTTTGTACCATAGTCTTACATACTGTTTCATTAGGTCATCTGTGTAGGGCTGGTTGTATATTTGATGGAATCCGATTGGATTAGCCTGTCATCCATGTAGAGAATACATCAAACACACGAACATATTCGTAGAACCTGCCATAGATGGATGGATATTTTAAATTCTGATAATGAGGATTGTACAGTGTTGATACACAGTGGTGGGTGGATTGCAGTTTAAATGCATTGTTCCATAAAGGACAGCAGTGGTGTTGTGTTGTTGGCATTAGCAGGACAAACCTTCCTTCCCTCACTGTGACGGTGCTTGGCATTAAAGAGTTAGACACAGGCATGTTGTTAACGCTTGGAGGTTACAGAGACGTGTGCGAATGTGAGTCACGTCATTCTGTATGTAACTGAAAGGGGAGGAAAAAGTGACTTTGAAAAATGAACCAGTCACTCACTGAGGTGTCATTAGGACTTGGTGTTTATGAGAGCGCGGTTTCATGGAGGATTGTACAAGAAAATCACACACAAAAAAATCCTAAAGCAAAACAAACATGTTTGCCTCATTTAAGTAAGTATCATTTTTTCCCCACTAGTGTGTATGTGTATGGGGTAAATTCTGAAAGGCTCATTTCGAATTACTGAAGCATAAACATGGAATTATAGAACGAGAAGATGTTCTTTTGTGCAAGGTTTCTAGTTCCTCTCCATGACTGGAAGTTTCTTTTCTTTTCTTTTTTTTTTTTCCTTTTTTGGTTGGAAAGAATGTTTAATTGGTTTAAACTAATCACTGCGATTCACAAGGACAATAATTGTTCCACTAGATAGATTCCTCCACCCCCCCCCCCGTCTGATTAGCAGTGTGTGGGTTGGTCTGGGGGAGGGGGAGATGAATCAAATGGAATTTAAAGGAGGAGGGGGTATCTCTTGGCAAAGCTAAGTGTGCAGTAATGAGGAGAACTATGTTCATTTCCTCTCTGGAGGCAAGCTTGAGAATCCACACGCTGTCCCATAACGGCGGAGCCTGCACCCCAGGTCTGTCTTACCTCACCCAGCACCTCCGTCCCCTCCCCACGCTCACATAAAGCAATGCAGATCGTATGCCTCTGCGCTGTGGTCTCTGTTCCAACCACTGTCACTCCGCTGTAATACCTTCAACACAAACTGATCTGTTTTTCTTTAAAAAGTCTTTCTTAACTGGTTACGCTCGTTCGGAGTCCTTGTGACTCGTTGATAATGGACAGACTTCCTCCGTGTGATTTCGTGAATGTTTGTCTGCAGATTTACTGCCGGTTTTGGTGAAGTATGGTAGACTGAACCCCCCCTTTTTGAATGATCAGTTTGGTTCGTGGGCTTGTCGTTTGATTTCCTCATAGCTTTGGAGTTGTGTACCGTAACCTTTCCAGGGAAAGGTCAAATGTACCCACTTTGCACACACTGGACAGTGTAATGAGGTCATTTTGGCACGTTATCAAAAACAAGGTGTGTGTATGATGTTTATGTCTCATTAACACATTCTCCACGTTGTCTTAGACCCTTTGAACCTTGTAATTTGATCAGACATTGACTCGCTTTTTAAATCCAAGCCCTTTAACCTGTAATTACAGAAGAACATATACATACACACACACACATTTACATACTTGGTATATAAATCCATCGACTGACCGACCAACATGGAAGGTGGTGCAGTCTCCTCTTATACGAAAGGCAGTTTGGTATAGAATATAAAACTTTGCGTAGTGAAGCCTTAATTCAGAATTCTGTTGGTCGAGCTTTGGAGTGATGTAATCTTTGCCCAGGAAGTGATGGACACACGTCTCTCCTCTCACAAAATAAATGATTTCGCCTGTCTCTGTATATTTGGAATTTTTATTATTAAAAAGAAAGAAAGAAAGGAAGAATGTTGATTTGTGGCCTAACGTGCAGCTGGTCTGTGAGTGAATGACTGTTGGGCAAAACAAACTCTCTGTGCTGTGTTTTCGTGGCTGATTAATAGCTTTGTGTTGAGTGCTTAAGTGCTCAGAATTACAAGCTTGGACTGTTGGAACCCAGACTTCCACTCATTTTTAGTCTTGTTTGATCTGTTGTTGAGTCATTAGTAGTGCTCTGATTAATATGATGTTTTTGCCAAACTGCTCCGCCATTATTTTCCCTGTGAAAGTATTCTTCGTATTTTCTCCTCGTCTGGAAAGCTCTATATATATATATATATATATGCTGCCTGTCCCACCCACATTTAAACGATCCTTTTCATGGAAATATTCACATTCATTGCCTGACAACCACATGCGCGCGCGCGCACACACACACACATGCACACACACACGCATTTCTTTTTGCTTTCTGTTTCTGAGCTCTCTCCAGTGTCCCTGTTCCCATCTGAGTTGTTTGGGTCTCATTTGTCCATGTATGGTCTTAAACAAACATCCTCCTTTCTCTCTAACCCCCCCCCCCCCCCCCCCGCTCCCCAGCCCTCACCCCTAAACTCTTTTTTGATCTAACCCCCCCACCCCACCCCCAGCCACAAACCCCACAACCCACCCCCTCGCCCCTTACCCCCAGCCCCAGGACACAGCCCTGCCATGTGGAAGGTCCCTCTATTAACGTGACCTTGCCCTTCCGCCTCCTCAGTGAAAGCCCGTCCATTTCAAGGGGTTCCATTGCCTTTATATGACCATCAGTGCAGGTAGTCAAATGAGGCCCACTGCAAATTCTTCCACACTCACCGTCTCAGAGGAGGAGGGGGGGGCGGGGTCGGGGGTCGGGGGTCGGGGGTCGGGGGTCGGCAGGCCAGGACCAGGATGGATTGACCTAGGAAACGGTGACCCTTTGAAATGCCAGTGCGTTTGGCACCTAATCTGACTTCTTGTGCCACCGTGGCACTGTCAGCGCTGAGAGTAACCCCTCGGCACGACGGGAGAGAACCAGGGCTGCCACGCCTCTCGGCACAGAATATTGTGTTTAATTTGGCTTTCCACTGAATGAGCTCCAACAGGGTCTCAGAAGCATCAGTGTGTTTGCCTGTGATGTTCTGCACCGCTACGCTGATCTTGTGAACTGCTGCTGTGGTTTTTAATTGAGACCTGGAGACTAATTTCTTCAGAGAGGCTGTTTGCCAACTCTGCAGACGCGCTCTCAGATTCATTTGTTCTTCACACAAAGCGTGTTCCTCTTTTGACTCTTTTAACAAATGCATGATTCTGTGAGCTCCGTAGCCAGCATCCCTCTTTTCCTCCTCTCCCATCATGGTTTCCAAGGGAACACTCGTATACTGGACTCGGCGTAGTCTCAGTTTTCGTTTTTGAGTGTGTTGTGTTGATGTCCGATCGTTTTGAACGTTTCTCCACACCAACAGAATTCACAGCCTTTGATGAGAACACTGTTGTTCTCATGCTACAGTTTAATAATAATGATGATAATAATAATAATAATAATAATAGTAATAATACACTTAATGTGTAAAGCACATAAGTCCATGGTGCTCTATAGAGGACAGCAGTTTGAAATGGATTTTAAAATGAGAAATGAGATGTGGAGAAATACAATAAAAATGAAGAAAAATACAACTCATCGAAGACAAAAGACCACGAAATGGTTAAAAAAAAAAAAACGCTTTAAAAATGAAGAATTTAAAACAGCACCTTTGCGCTAAACCAGTGCTAAACATGTATATGTTTTCAGGTCCTCGCTGAGTGAATCCATAGCTCCGTGGTTTTCTGGTGGTGAATTCCACGACGGGGGTGGGGTGGGGGGGGGGTCATGGTAACTAAAAGCCAACCCCTCACTCTGCAGTCAGCCTTTGGGAGTGATGTTCATCTTATGAACTCAGATTTCTTCCCTACCTCCCTGTTTTAGCTTCATTATGAGAACTGTGTGTAATTTCTCTTTAAAGCCTCATGGGGAAATCTTGACTCGGCACAAGTCTGAATTGGTTTCTGTGTCGTCACTGAAAATCTGTCTAAAGATGTCCGACTTAACCTCAAGCTCACGTAACTTCTCAGGACAAAGCAGAACTGCCCCCCCCCCCTCTTTTTTTGTTTAACACAACAAATATGTTATTGTGAAATAGCTGTTTGCTGAAATGCTTCAGAGTTGGATTAACAGTTCGTCTCTTTCATGGGCCATCTGAAGTCAAAAGCTGGTTTCACCGCAGGTCAAAGTGCAGTCAGCGGTTCTTTCAGTGCATGGTAGGGTGGTGGTTTTTTATTTAAATTTTTTTTTACACTGTGTGGGTTGAGTTGCTATTTTTAAATCACAGACCCTCCAGACCCAGACAGAAAATCACATAGTAGAAATAGTCCTAAGTATCAGAGAGCCATGAATGTCTTCTTATTTTCAATGGAGGTTGTTTTTTTTGGACCAAGGAAATAGGATGAAATATAGTTAAGCGTTCCTTGATCATCTCTCTTTGCACTCTCTCTCTCTCTTTTTCTCTCTCTCTCTCTCTCTCTGTCTTTCTCCCCTCACCCCACCCCCTCTTTTCTTCATATTCCTTTTTTCCGCATCCCTTTATCTCTCTCTCTCTCTCTCTCTCTCTCTCTGAACCGAAGAATCGACTGAGTCGTGAGCGTCTCTTTCAGTGCCGTGTGTGACAGATGACCTATTGAAATCGCTACAGAGCGGTTCGCCTGTTACCACGGCAACGCGGGCTCGCTTCTGCATTTCATGTGACCATGTGACCGCCGGCTGTAGCGTCAGCCGAGGAGAGGGGAGGGGGGGGGGCGGTTAGGTTTTCGGCTGCTCGGGGCTGGTAGGAATCTCGCAGACTTGTTGAGTTGTCACTGCCGGCCTCTTCCACAGCTTGGTGCCAATACTTCTCCTCGTTAATTTATTTGCTTTATTAACGTAACGGCGCGTGGCCTGTTGCCGCTGGTAACCTTTCCCACTGAAGGTGGGCTGAGGTGATGGACTGCTGAGGCCTCTTAATTCATCAGAAAAACAAAAGAAAGAGGTGAGTCATTCTGCCCTTTGGTTTTTTTGTTTGATTTGTTTGGCGTTTTTTTTTTTTTTTGTGTGGGAATCCCTCAGAGTGGAAAACAACGGAACGTCAGACTGTGTGTATGGAAGCCCATAGGGGCAAAAAGAGGTCTGGTAAGAACCCAGGCTCCGTAGTTGAATAGTTTCCATGCTCCGCGGGGTATCTGTTGTGTGCTATCGCTTTCACCCTCTCAGTCTCTCTCTGTCTCATCTGCCTCCTAGATGAAAGGAGTTTGCGTATGTCAGGAAGAGAGTGCGTGTGTGAATGTGTGGGGGAGAAAGCAAGCGTGTGTGTGTGTGTGTGTGTGCGCGTGTGCGTGTGTGTGTGCGTGCGTGCGTGCGTGCATGCATGCATGAGGAAGAGAGTGAGAGTGTGTGTGTGTGTATGTGTGTGTGTGTGGGTTGCCGTGGAGCCCTGGAGCGGCGAGGTTAAGTCTGTGATTGAGAGTGGAGATGCAGTTCACAACCCACTGTTCCCTCAGGAGAGTGCACTGATTACAGCCCCCCCCGCGCTTCCGTCTCACACTTTCTCCCTGTCTGTCATTCTATCACAGTCTTCTGTGTTCCTCCTCTTCATTCCTCTCCTTCTCTAACTACACCGATTCTCTTTCTCTATTTTGTCATGTAATCTCCAGAACTCTCTTTCTCCCCCCCCCCCCCCCCCCCCCCTCTCTCTCTCTCTCTCTCTCTCAATCGCCATGCAGTTATCTGTTTGCAGGACAGACAGGAAGTGAGGGAAGTCAAATTCCCATAGGGCTTGTGTAATAGCTCGCCCTGGAAATCTCTGTGTACTGGTGGCTGTAGTCTGGAGAGTGGGTGAGGGGAGTGATCACAGACCAGCTGCTGCAGACATGAGTAAATAAAGTAGCAAAGAGAGTGTACGTGTACGAGGGCTATCATATCCTGTGCAGTTTGGGGGGGGGGTTTTTTGTTTTTGTTTTTTTTTTTTGTTTTTTTAAAAACGCGTACATGAGAGTAAGCACCAGCCCAGCGTCTGCGGCCTGGTGTAGTCACAAAGGAAACGGCAGTAAACCTCGTGGGAAGAAGAGATATATTTTGTCTACCTAAGATCTCTGGTTGAATTTTCTCTCTCTCTCTTTTTGCTTTGCCTTAAGTGTCATCTTTCCCTCCCACTCTGTCAGCCTCTCCGCCCGCCTGCATCTCCTCAGCTTTTCACTTTGCCAGAGGTTTCACAGTTTTCTCTGACTATCTGCTCTGAAGGCTCGACATGTAGGACGTCTCGTCTCTGCTGAGGGGGCTTTGTGCACAGAATGCAGAAATGTTCTGTCTTTCTTTCTTTCTTTCTTTCTTTCTTTCTTTTTTTTTTCTTCATTTCTCTTCTGGATGCAGAAGGATGAAAAATCTTTGCAGTTGGGCCCACAGACAGCCTCAGGAATGTCAGTTTCCAAACTTCTGTGTGAAGTTCGTCGTTCTGTGACTCTAAACTACATTCATGAAGAGTGTTCTTCTCTCTTTGGTCTTACTGCTTTGTCCATTCAGGTTTATGCCAGTGTTGGGTCATTGTGCTTAGGCGTCTCTGAAATTTCTTTCTTTTTCTTTCTTTTTTTCCAAGACCGTGCACATGAAGCCAGACAAGGATGAGTAAGGCCAAAATTGATATTTTATTCTGTGAGTTGACATCACCTCACTCTCTCTTGGTGTTTAGTGCATTTGGGGTTTTTTTGGGGGGGGGGGGGGGGGGGTTGTATGACTGGTCCTTGAAAGGCCACTGCAGTCTCTCTGTCTCTCTCTCTCTCCCCCTCTCACTCCCTCTCTCGATCTCTCTCTCTCTCTCTCTCTCTCTCCAGAGAAGAGGCTGGTTTGCTTTCTGTGATCAGACGCAGTGGTGGCAGCTATGTCAGCGTTAACCCACACGGGTGGGTGGAGATTAGCTTCGGCTGCCACAGCCGCTGCTATTGTGTGCTATCGGCGCAGCCAGAGAAGTTTGTGTGTGTGTGTGTGTGTGTGTGTGTGTGTGTGTGTGTGTGTGTGTGTGCGCGTGTTTGTGCATGTTTGTGTGGGCAGCTGCGGAGGTGGTGTTTCAGTCTCATGTCAATCCATTAAAAATGCCTACATAACTGTTATGGCAATGTCAAATGTTGTTCTAAACAGTGCTGGCGTTTTGAGGACGTTATATTTGCCTTTTTAATTGTGCTCTGAGTTTGATAATCAGCCCTCCCCCCTTTTTTTTTTTTTTTTTTTGGTAACATTTGAAAAATGGACTCTAGCTGACAAGCAAGGCTAAATATTCAAAGCTGTACTTGCTTTTTGAAACACATCGCGTATCAGGTGAGCTAGCGCGTGGGGCTCAGTTTATATAATCAAATTTATGAGCAAGCATAAATTTAAGAAACTTGATTTCAATTTGGACAAGGCTCCTCTCAATACAGCTGCAGCGAAATGGCTGTTTTTAGATACCATGGATACGCTACCATGATGGAGTTAGGGCAGTATTCGCTTTGGATCAGTTCTTATGTTTCATCATGCTGAGGTCTTCACACCTGCTGTGCACAAGCTTTGTCCCCTGACAGCTAGGAAGAGAGCCCCCCCCCAAATAAGCCAAATAAGGCCTTGCTTTACTTTCTTTAATGGGCTTAACCTCTGTCTGGCAACAACACTCAACAGGTATAGTGCAGGACAACTGATCTGCTGATTCATCTGTGTGCTCTCTTTCTCCCTCTCTCTCTTTCTGTCTCTCTCTCTCTCTCCCCGTCTCCCCCTTCTCTCTACACTTCATATCTATCTATCTGTCTATCTATCTGTCTGTCTTTCTCTTTATCGCTTCCGTCCGTGATCTTTCTGTCCTTTGCATTACTGTTGTCTTTGTCTCAGTTCGCCTTTCTTTGCAGTATGCTGCATCTTATATAACCGCAGAGCCAAGCGTCACTCACTTTGAAACTGAAACAAAGCTTAGGTTTGCGTGGAGGTGGTTGGTTTAGGCGTAAAACAGATTTGGGTTTAGAGTTCGGCTGGCTGGAGACATGGAAAGTGCTCCAAGTTTGTGGATAAACATGAATTAAAGAGCAAACAGAGGGTGCTGTAAATCCAGCGCCGTACAGCTGGACCCAAACAAACACATACTTGCGTTTCGTGCAGAGGATGTATTGTGATGAAGCTACTCTCTCCAGGACTGGGCAGAACTGTCGAGTTGTAATCAGTTCTCTCTCTCTCTGTCTCTTTTTTTTTCTTTCTTTCTCTCTCTCTCTCTCTCTCTCTCTCTCTCTCTTTCTCTACACTCTGCCAATGCACTCTACCAATGAGATGCCAGATGGATTCCGGCTTCTTTCTGCTCTGTCCCTGGTGGAGGCTGGGTGTTTTTAAAAGCGTGTGGCTGGTTTGAGGAGCAGCCCTCTGTGTTTCTCCCTGTCTTTACGGATGACCTGGCCGCTCCATTTTAGGCCAGGAACCATTTGACACAGTTCTCAAACTGATGTTATTATACCAAAGGTATGAGTGCGCAGGCCTGCGCCAGATACAATAGTTTGCAGTTACAACAAGTCAAGTATCTGCTGTTATGACCAAATGCAAGCAGGCGAATGGAACAGCCTTTGGAGAACGCTTTTTGGGGTTTTTTTTCACCCCTTCACGGTAAAGAGCTTTTTTTTTTGGTTGTTGTTCTTTTTAACAAATTACCCTTCAGCACGCTGTCATGGACTGAATGATCAGAAGCAGGTTACAAAAGCATAACAAATCATTCTTTTTCAGCCCTCATGACTGAAAGAGGTTTTTTTTTTTTTTTTTTTCTCCCCCATTATACTAGTGTGAGCAAAGTGCTGAAGTAAGTGATGAGTCACCCCCACATCTCACACACACACACAGACACACACACACACACACACACACACTCACACACACACACACACACACACAATCAAACTTTGCTGAAAATAACTCAGGCATCATGAATCGGACACTCGTTATTGTGCAGCCTCTGTGTAAACTGGGTGTTCCTGAATGGTCGAGGGTGGGGGGTTGGTCTGCCCCCCCCCCCCCAGGCTGTCCCTGAAGACAGAGACCTGTCAGCGTTGGTTAGGTCAGGGACAGCTGTGGAGGAGTCTCCTTTGTCTGACTCTCAATAGACCCTTTTACGGTGCGGGGTCAAAGGGCAGCTGGGCACCACCCTGCATGGGGTCCATTGTGTGGCGAAAAGGCCCCAGATTTTCTCCGTGGACGGAGAGACGAGGCAAAGTCTCGACCTTAAATGGAATTCTCCGGAGAAAGCCTGGAGGGCCCTGAGATGCTGAGAAGCAAGCTGGCAGACCAGTGGCATGTACTGATGTCACAGTCAGTCAGCATCATATGGGGCAAGGCTGGGGAATGTTTTCGTGGCTGAATCTGGAGGAAAGCAGTCAGTGTATGTCGGTATGGGAAGTGTGCGTTTTAAACCCGCACGGGATGTTAGAGAATGCAGTGTTGATTTTCTCGACTTCAAGGAGGCTCAAGTTTATCGTAATCCCTCGAGAACATTTTGTCATAGTCCCTTCCTGTCCTTTTCGCGAGGTGATACACAGATAAGGCTAAAAAGATTATGCAAATGCTTCACCCCCCAGACTGTTTTCAATACGCCTTTACACAGACACAGATGGGTGGGTGTGTATCTATAAGTTAAGCAGTTTTATGTGTGTGTGTATATATATGTGTATATATGTGTGTGTGTGTGTGTATATATATATGTGTATATATGTGTGTGTGTGTGTACGTGTGTGTGAGAGAGAGAGAGAGCGCATGTGTGTAAAGTTGCAGTATGATTAACATTACACTGCTAAAAGCTGTGCTCTCTCTCTCTTTCTCTCCCTCCCTCCCTCCCTCTGTCCTGTGGGACTCTTGTGTAGCACTGTGGCATGGTATGGATGAATTGACCTGCTGTCTGGTCCCCCTGCTCTCAGGATGTCGTTCACACAGACTCCTCAGGGTTATGCATTGGACAGAAAATAGCTCCACACTGTGAACTAGGCACAGCTGCTCCTCTATAGGAGCGCTTCGATCCCACAGACAGACAGACAGGCAGGCAGGCAGACAGGCAGACGGGCAGACAGGCAGGCAGGCAGGCAGGCAGAGAGAAAGAGGGAATGTATAGAGGGAAGAGGGGAGACTGTGTCTATCAGAATATTTGCTGTAAAAAAAAGAAAAAAAACCTCTTTTCAAAGCAATTCCAGTCAGAGCCTTCAGTCTCAGAATAAGACATTTTCCCCAACCTTTTTTTGTCTGATTTGAGCGTCTGACATGCTACGTAACCTCTAAACTGTGTAGTTTGCCCTTAAACCGAAAGGACAGCGTTTGTCTTGAGTACCGTCATTCATATGACTGCTGGAAGCACTTATTTATTTATTTGTTTGTTTATTTATTAGTTAGTTTGTTTTTGTTTATTGACTCATATGTTCCGTTGAGTGCCTGTGAGTTTATTAGTCTGGTGGTGTTTTGACTTTTCACTGCACTCCACTTTCTCTTCAGGTTTGATTTAATGAGTGGCTTTGATTTTCATTTTCTCTCTCTTTGAAGAATGGTAGGGGGTGTGCCCATGGGATTACCCTGTTATTATGAAAGAAAAAACAAGGACATCTCTCAAGATTATCCAGATTATCAGTCGACATTTTGTTTAATCTGTAATCACCGTAGTCAGGGATTACAGACACATCTCTTCTGATGTGTAAATTCTACAATAAAAAAAATTCTGCTCCTTTTTTTTTAACGATGTTCGCCTTGCAATTTTCCTTTCTATTTTTGTTTCGTTTTTCCAGACGGGAGAATAAAATGTCGCTCTGAATTTTGGAGCAGGGGAAACTTTAGTCGCGGTCTTAAAATGGCGCCAACGTTCGATTTCTCTTTGAATTCCCTCAATGGTTGCTGAAATGCTGAAAACTGTATGTTACGTGTGCTGGGATTTTCACTGGTTTGTCAGCCAAGCACAGCACCCTCATGCTGAAAACATGAACTAAATGTGAACTGTGAAACTGGATTCTGTTTTAATTCAGTTTGCAGTTTGCCCTGTTATGTGTCGGACGGAAGTGTGAACTTTCGTGTTGTTTTGTTAATTTCTAGCTTTCAGACTGTGGAATCCTCTGCTGTTTGTTGCCAGCACTGAACAGACTTTTCTGGTCGACACATTTTTCTGTTTGTTTGTTTGTTTGTTTGTTTGAATTGTGTAGAATCGTGGGAATAGTGAGGAACATAAAGGAGCAGTGAACGTGAATCTGGCGAGACTAAAATCTTCGGCTGTAGATAAGGCTGATAATCAGTGACACACACAAGGTTAACTATTTTTACATTGGCACACATTAATATTCCTTTGGGCAATACCTTTTGTATTTACTGTGTGTGTGTGTGTGTGTGTGTGTGAGTGAGAGTGTGATGGAGTTTCCCGTCATCTTGGTCTCATGTGCTAATCCTACAGTCCTACACAGGAGGCACAATTACATCCCAGCACTCATTATTAAAGCCCAGGTCACTCTCATATATAATCACACCCCAGCACTCATTATTAAAGCCCAGGTCACTCTCATATATAATCACAACCCAGTACTCAATATTAAAGCACAAGCCACTCTCATATATAATCACACCCCAACACTCATTGAGAGAGAGAAAGAGGGAGAGAGAGAAAGGGGGAAAGGGAAAGGGGAGAGAGACAGAGAGAATGAGACAGAGACAGAGAGAATGAGACAGAGACAGAGAGAGAATGAGACAGAGACAGAGAGAGACTGAGACAGAGACAGAGAGAGACTGAGACAGAGACAGAGAGAGACTGAGACAGAGACAGAGAGAGAACGAGACACAGAGACAGAGAGAGAATGAGACAGAGACAGAGAGAGAACGAGACACAGAGACAGAGAGAACGAGACACAGACAGAGAGAACGAGACAGAGAGAACGAGACAGAGAGAACGAGACAGAGACAGAGACAGAGACAGAGAGAGAGACAGAGACAGAGACAGAGAGAGACAGAGAGAATGAGACAGAGACAGAGAGAATGAGACAGAGACAGAGAGAGAACGAGACAGAGACAGAGAGAGAGACAGAGGAAGATGGGCAGAAAACAGGAAAAAACGGGCAGATCTCTGATCTTAATCTGTGCTATTTTATGTGAATTATAGGAATGCATGACGTACATGGTTTTAAGGAATAATGTCAACAGAGGAACTGAAGACGGTGAAATAATGTAGTCTATGACAGCAGGTGAAGTTCTGAGTAAAAAAACAACAACAACAACAAAAAAACCCCAAAAGTTCTAGATCAGACCTGTAAAAGACTAGCGTATGTTTTCACTGTGTTTAAATGACTGCACTATCCCATCACTCTTAGGCTTATAAACACTAATCTTATATTGTAACATTAGGGAAACAGTCATAAAGTCTGTCTAAGACACTGTTTGGTATTTGCTTCCTCAGTCATGTCTGAATAGCCACCTGCAAGGGTAAAATTGCACAAGTTAAAGTAGCCATGTAAAAGTGTTAGGACAATCATTTAAATAGCTCCACTCCAGTTACTGCCAGGTCAGTTTCACAGACGGGTTTACTGTGTGCAGGGCTATGGTTAGAGGGTTTGAGTCAGAGTTAGGGTAGACATTTGAGGTGATATCAGCCTTGTGTCTGAACCTGTGGACTTGTCTCTTGTGAATATATATCTGTCTGGGTTAAGCTCACTTCTTCCATAAAGTCTTCATTGTTTTGTCACTGTTTTGTATTAATTAATCTACTATGAGTGTAGTTTATAGGAGCCATTTAATTCACATTAGCATTTATGTGATGTCTCCTTTGTGCAGGTGTTTATGGGTGGGACTAGTATGCAGGTGTTTTTGTGGGTGAGCAGGATGTTGTTGTTTTTTAAAAAAAGACGGAAAATAAGGCAACACATCCTACCTCGGCTCCATATCCCTGAGTTTTGCCCACAGTTAATCAGTTAGTTATAGCTTATACTCTTAGGTGGTAGATGTCACAAACAGGTCTCTGTGGAAGCAGTTTGTTCTTCATCTGTTAGATTCAGAGTGAGCCGTTTGAATGTTGGGCTTGCCAGAACCAATCTAAGATTTTTTTTTTTTTTTTTTTTTAAGCCAAAAGGTTTAAAGGCTGTGAAGAGTTTCCTTTTTTCTTTTGGGGTATGCGAAGACAAAACACTGATCCTTTTTTAATGTCAGAACCTTTTAGAATTCAGCAGCAGTGTCTCTCCGCTGCTTGGCAGTCTGCATGTGTAACTGCAGAAGAACCAAAAGCATTAGCAGGGGAGTGGAACACAACAGTAGCGAAACCATGAACATGTCTTAAGAGAGAAATCAAAAAGGAAAACTTTTCATTAATTTGGAGAAATGGAAATGTGAAATGAGTTGGGTTGTGTTTTTTTTTTTTTTTGTTCTCTTTTAACGATGAGAGAATAGAAACCAAACAGCATATGATCACGGTTTTAAGCCATGGCTCAAACGTGGTGCATTTGGCAGCGGTTAAATGACTAATGAAACTGTCCTTTATGTTACGCCAAAAAAAAAACCCCTCTCTTATCCCAGGCCAGATCTGTAATTCTTTACGACACGGAGAGCTTTTTCTCTTTAGAATGATGGTGGACAAACCAACATGGCAGCGTCTTCTAACGCGAGACACAGTGTGTTAATTCTAGTTTCAAGTTTATTTAGAGCCCAATATCACTGTTTACAGTCTCAAAGGGCTTTACAGGCCACAACAGTCAAAATCAAAATCAAATTAATTCTGGCCTTCATTAACTTTCATTTAAAAAAAAAAAAAAAGTAACACATCCTCAATGGCGACTAAAACCCAGAGCGAACGAACTATCGGGGTTTTTTTTTGAAGATCACTGCAGTGTTTGGAACCAATGATGTATCTATTTTCTGCTGAAGCTTCACGTCCTGTTTTTTTTTTATTAATCACCTCCATGTCTGGGGCCTGATAACTGAGAAGTGAAAAAGAGGGAGGTGAAACAGAATGGTGATGAATAAAAAGTCTGGAGGGAGAAAAAATAAACCACGTCGAGGACAGCGGAACCCGTGGCAGCGGCCCGTCTCTCTGTGGGCCCGGGCGGTGCCATCCTCAGGGAGAGGTCCGAAGAGGAACGCCGTGCTCAGACGGAATGGAAACGTGGTAGACGGGGGTCAGGATGCCCCGATAAACCGTTTCCTTTTCACCGTTTCCTCCTGAGGCATCGTCTCTCGTCGCTCCACTCGAGTGTGAGAATCCGCATGGCATTCTAGCGGCAGATGAACGTGTTCACAGGAAATTAGGGTAACACAGGTGTTCGTCGTGTTTATCAGTGTTTATTGTTCTCCAGAGATAGGTGCCTTAGTGGACATACTAGATGTGAGAGTGGGTTGAAAAAGGAGAAGTATTACTGCGAAGACCTGGCAACCACGCCCAGGAGCTGGTCTGTGTACTATTCCTCAACTTGCTTTCGTTTTTATGATGAGTGGAAGTCTGTTTGCCATAGTCACCTTTTCCTCTAAAATGAGATGTGAGAGAGAGTAGAGATGAATCAGCAGATGGTCTCTCGTACACTGAGCTTGTTGAGTATTGTTTCCAGGCAGAGGCCATTCAAGTGTGTGAAGCAAAGCCTCTGTCAGTCTTTTACGGATTATTATAAGGGGTGGGGGGGGGGGGGGGGGGGGGGGGGGGGGGGGGGGGGGGTGAGTCCGTTCTGGAGAGTGTTCTCCACCTGCCTGTCGGCGAGATGAATGACTGAAGAGCCTGTAGGATTTTTATGAGAGAGAATAACCGGCCTTTTAACCCTGTACTTCCTGACCACCTAAACCTCAAAACTGACCTTGTCTCTCACCTTAGAGCCAGGTCACCCATAATCCTGGTCTTTGTCTTAGACACAGAGTGGGGGTGGTGTTACTTCCCTGTGCTAAGGCAAACTGAAAAACCCTCAATAAAGCTACGGGAAGTTGTTTTGCATGGGGAAGGGTTGTGCAGACCTGTGCAAAACTAAAATATTTCATTTAAGCTGTGCTTACTGCAACCCACCCGTGGGATGGTGAACCAGTCCACTAGAGGAATTTCCAAACCCTGCAGATCAAGTCTCGCTCTGTGCGTTTGTCTTGATACTGAACTAGAACAGCTGGTGTGGATTTTTGTTTGTCAGGGGAGGTGGGCAGTTAACCAGTTTCAGAGCACCGGTGTCGATAAATCTTGTTTCCACAGCGATTCACTCAGACACTTATTTTAACAGCTGATGCATCTTTTCCATGCTACGTTTTTTTTTTTTTGTTTTGTTTTGTTTTTTAAACACGATTGAACCTAATGACTTGAGCCAGCAAAATGAATCAGTTTGTGTAACAACCCTTCACTTCACAATCGGAGCCATTGGTTGAGTCAGCTCCCCCTACATGCAGACAGAACAGGGGCAGTTGATTGTTACCTGGACACAGGTAAAGCAGCATAAAGATGCTCTGTCCAGTTGGTGCTCCCCAAGATACTGCACACAGGGTGCCGGAGAAATGAGTCACGACCTCAGAGGTGCAAGGCAGGAGATGTTTCCTGTTTATATCACCATCATAAGACCTGGACCGCGCTTACTCACGCAACACTAACGCACAGTAAGCAGGCGTTGACCTGACCCCGTGCGCACTCGGCCTCCTCTCTGAGGTCGGCTTGTCTCGCTTTTTGTTTTATTGGGGTTTTTTTTTTTTTTTTTCTGGACGAACTGGATGACATCTCAGCGGGACTGGATATTTTTGGAGTTGAGTGTTGAATGCTGAGACTCGGAGGCTCGGTCACACGCGGATCTGGAGGACGTATTGACCGATGGAGAGTGAATGAAGAGCGGCAGATCTTTTCACCTCGTAGTTTTCTATTCCCGCCTGGGTATGACGTTATCGATCCCCCCCTTTTTTTTGTCTTCTTCTTCTTTTTTTTTCTCCCTTCACTCTCTCTTTTTGGCTGCCACCTGCGACACTACCCCCCCCCCCCCCCCCCCCCCCCCCCCCCCCCCCACCCGGTTCTTTTATTTTTAAAAGCTAAAACTGAGTGTGATGCTGCATGTTTGATGACTGTTAACTCAAACTCACCAAGTGCCCTAATGACATTATTACTTCATCCAGCCATACGTGATGGGATCTGTGTGGTGGCAGAACTTCTGTCTGCAGCCGACAGGGGGAGAGGGGGAGTAAGGGGGGGGATTAACAGTAGTCTCTCATTGATTTATTGTTTCTCTGCTCTAACCAATGCAGCATGGAGTGTCTGTTTCCATAGCAACGTGGTGAAAGGTCACAGAGAGTCATTATTACACATTAAGAGAGCATTGCTTCGTGGGGAGAAAATAAAAAAGAAAAGAAAAGAATTAATCTCTTGTTCTTTGTCTCCTCGTTTAAACCAAAGGGTTCGAGAAATAACAAGTGCCGATGCTTACCATGCGGCTGTCAGACATAACGCTTTCAACTGTAAAACACAGGCCTCACTGTCAATCGCTCTGTGAAAAAGACTGCCAAAATAAAGGAAACACCTGACCCAATGAAGAATGCAAAATACAGGCCTATTGATAGCATGTGCCTACCGACAGGTATGTTTCATGAGTCCATTAAGCAGCTAAGGTTCCATCCTACTTACAGTTGTGTACATAAACTCTGGGCTGGCCCTGCCGTATGTTATTTTGGCCACCGTAGCCAGAGGAGGAGACTTGCATGGTTCTGGAAGAGGGATAATCGTCAGTGCACGTTTGGCAGGAGCTGCGTTAGCACGCTCATCCTTATCATCATGTTTTATTTGGAGCAGTGGAAGAACAGATGTATAACTCTGAAGAGGAAGAACAGCGTCAGCTAAATTTTGTTTTTTTGCTCGACCGTGATGGTCCATGCATTGGTTTGAGATATAAACCAAAGCAGACTGAGTAACTCTGGATGAGTGGACTCCATACGTCTGTGTGGGGTGTGAGGAGGAGTTTATGAAGAATGATCCATGTAGAAAGTTAACCCTGAGGAATAAGTAATGGGCCCCGGTTGCAGTGCATAAACCTGTTATTACACTGAGAAATACATGGATTTACAAGTGGCTCTTTGTGCATAAAATATTGTCTCGTTCTCCTAATTTCCACAAGGTTTCGACTTTTTTTTTTTTGAGTGCACGTGGCAGAAATATGCAAGTTCCCACTGAAGAGCTTAGAGATGAATAAGGATCTCGATGTCTCTGTCTCTGCCCTGCACTATCTCTCACAGCTGCACTTAGCCAACGTGAATGTAGTCGACCAATACGGCACTTAGCTTTGAGAATCCTAAATTAATACCCTGGGTTTTTTTTTAGATGTATGTTCATGGACAGAATCCAAACCCAGAACTGAGCCCTCTTCTCAGTTACAGTTGTGTTTATTCCTCTTTTTTCTTTTTTTCTTTTTTAAACCAGACCGGCTGTTGTCTGTAATGTGCAGACAGTGATGGCTGTAAAGGAGTGTGGCAGCTGAGCACCAGGTCTTCTAAAATGACGTTTCAGTTACTGACCTTTAATTTCAGATTCTTCTTTTAACAGAATAGAGTGAATTTCTTACAGACCCTGACAGATATTTGGATTTGTGGCGTCGTCCTTGAAAGCTATCGCGTCGCTCTGTCAGGTGCTGTCGGCTTGTACAATACTGTGAGCTTATACTGTGAGGCCCCCCCCCCCCCCCCAAAACTATTCCTGACTTGTGTTCAGAAATGACAGGAGGGTGTACATGAATTCCCCCCCAAGTCATCCTAATGACTCCTGAATGGCCGGCAAAGTCTTTGGAGGAGATTTCCATGGCAACTGCTCAACAGTTCACACTGGTGTTCTAACCGTTTTTTTTTTTTAAGCTTGAGAGGAGGCTGACAGTGTTCGGGAGAAGGGGGGAGGGGTCAGACTTTTTTCTTTCTTTCCTTTCTTTTTTTTTTTTTTATACATAGAGGATTTCAGACAATGGTCCCCAGCCCTCTTTCATGTTTCTGTCTGGCCCATCTGACGAATATACCCCCACCCCCACCCCCATTAACATCACTATAGACCAATCGCGAGAGGCTTCACACAAGAGAGTCCCATTTTAGCGTGCAAGGGAAATTATCCACAGTTATAGAAACCCATCTGTGGTAATGAATGTTTGCCTATGAAACAATAACATTTCCCAGTTTGTGGCGGTGTCAGCTGATGTCTGTTTGTCTCATCCGGAGCTCCTTAAAACGTCTTTAAAACTTCTGTTGTTCAAATTGGCGTGTCGTGCTGAAAATGAGCTTCTGCCAATGCCTGTGTGAGATGAATGAAGGTAAGTGGAAACTAGATCAGGGCTCACGGTGTTCACTTTGTTTTGGCGAACTTCTCACCCTGTGTATTAATGGTCCGCTGTAGCCAAAAAAATAAAAGCGCGCTTGAGTTAAGAGACACTTCCAAGTTGGCTTACATTCTTCTTGGAAGTTTTTATTGGCCAGCGTGACGTCCACCGTTCCACTGTGTAATCGCCTTTGATTGCTGTTGTCTAATTTTGTGCCTGTCTGATTTCTGTGCGTAACCAAAAATGGATGAGAAGACAAGACGCAGTTCACGCGGCCGATTCATGGAGACGAGGCTCGGGTCTCGAGAGCGGCACTCCAGATAAACGACGTTCGAGCCGTCACCGTCTTCAAACCCCTGTGTTTTCTCCTGTGCTTCAGCGTTTGGGGTTTTCACAATGTTCTCCGGTTCAAAAGCTCGTTCGGTTAGGAATTGTCACTTTGATTTTCACTGATCTCAGGCTCGTGGTTTCATAAGGGTTACACCGTGTGACATGAGGAGAATATCAGCTGCCACAGCTGAGACCAAAGGTGTAACCGTTACGCCAGATGAGTTTCCATTGAACTATTTGCCTTAAAAACGTCACACAGCGGGGCAGGGAAAGCAGTAGGCTAATGCTTCATGCTTTTTGCCCATTCCTGAGAGCTGACCTCTTCTCAGGCATTTGCCTTGTCTGATTAGAACAAAGTGCCGTGACCCCGCTGAGAGAGGGAGGGGAGAGTCACTTCCTGTTTGCAGACGTATAAAAATGTCACGCTGCAGCTGATACTCAACAGCCTTTCCGTCCGTGGAGGACGAGCAGCATTTGGCTGAAGCAAAAGACACTAGATGTTCTGTTCTTTGGATGGTTGAATTACTCTTTGCCTTTGCTTGTCTTCGTTTTCTTTTTTTTTTTTTTTTCTTTCTTGCTTTCTGTCTCAATTTTGTCCTCTCCTTCCATCCAAACATTTCTGAAAGATCACCGCCGGGGAAAGTTTTGAGAGCAGTAAAGGTCTAAACATCACGTTGTGCAATAACTCGAGTTTGTATTATTATTGTTTTTATCATTGTGTGGAAATGCTCTATGGGAAACTGTTTCTGGAACTAGAAAGCACAAGGGCAGGTTTCATGTTCTGGCATGCAGTTTCATTTGTTCGGATTATTTTCATTTCGGCCAAGAGCTTTAAAGGCAAGCAAACAAAATATAGATCAGAAATAGGTCGCCTCAAATCCCGGGTGTTATCATTTCTTAAAATAATACGCCCTCCATGAAGTCTTACGTAGGCTCAGACGTTACTGCAGATAAGCTTGGCTTCATTCTGGGCCTTCATCGTTAACCTCAGAAACATAGAGTGTCACTGCCCCTGGTCCACTTCTTATCCATGCAGTCTGTGTTTAGGGAAGCAAGTATTAATGTGTCTGCACTGGAAAAAATGCTTTACGGTGGACTGTATTCTGACCAAGCGGAAGTTCTATCTTGACATGGGTTTATTCGGTGTGGGGACTCAGAACTCTCTTAAGTTCTGGGGAGTGCTTATTTGGACCTTTTGAAGCACACTGGCCCTCGGGAGTGTGCACCCCACAAAACTCTGTAACCCAGTACCAACGGACCTCGGGTCAAGTAATCGGCTAACGGTCAAAGCTTTGGTTTCTTAAATTAGATGTGTTTGTGAGAGGCTGGGACAGTGGCTGTCTCAGCTCGAGTGAACTTATCCATCAGACAATCCATTCTGACTAATGCCAAGAAGTCATGGGCTCAGTCATTGAATTAATTGCAGAGAAATTAAATCAGGTTTAACGGTGCTGCAAAAATGCACTGTCCTTTGGGTCCCCAGCACTGGGGTTGAAGTCCACTGGGTTGGAACGTTACTGTGTGGGTCAGAGAGGATCACATGACTGGACGTTTGAAACACCGCTGTCGTTGAGTAGCGTGTGAAAAGACAGCTTATGTTCAACAACAATCGATAATCAAAACAATAAGTTCAGGTTTGTAATAAACAAATGATCCTTGTGCTCAATCAACCAAACTGGTTGGTCGATGGTTTATAATTAGAGTTTATCTGAATCCAGCTCTTGGGCGAAATTAGCGACCTAGAAAGATAATTCTTTACGGTCTCGTTAAAAAAAAAAAAAATTCGATGTGTACCAATATAGTAATTCTTTCTTTCTTTCTTTCTTTCTTTCTTTCATTTTTCTCTCTCTCTCTCCTTTGCCTTTATCTTTATAGCTGTTGTGTGACACTTAAGCCATGGGGAAGCAGAACAGTAAGCTACGGCCGGAGGTGATGCAGGACCTGCTGGAGAGCACCGACTTCACCGAGCACGAGATCCAGGAGTGGTACAAAGGCTTCCTGCGAGACTGCCCCAGCGGAAACCTCTCCATGGAGGAGTTCAAGAAGATCTACGGAAACTTCTTCCCTTACGGGGACGCCTCCAAGTTCGCCGAGCACGTGTTTCGCACGTTCGACGCCAACGGCGACGGGACGATAGACTTTCGGGAGTTCATCATCGCCCTCAGCGTCACGTCGCGGGGGAAGTTAGAGCAGAAGCTCAAGTGGGCGTTCAGTATGTACGACCTGGACGGGAACGGATACATCAGCAAGGCCGAGATGCTGGAGATCGTACAGGTATGCGCCTTTCCGACATTCCCGATTATTTCTCCCTCTTTTCTAGTAAACACCAAATAGCTAGTTCTACAGACTCCTCCTATTAAGGAACAGGTCTCCAAGCTCCTCCCATTGCATGCTGGCTGCTTAGCAACGGGCCAAATATGTTCTTTTTTAAATTTATTTATTTATTTATTTATTTTGTTTTGAGTGAATGAAAATTTGTATTAGAGCAGTGGTTTCTAATCCTGCACCCGAGGGTTCAAAAGCACCGCGTATTTTAGATCTTCCCCATGCCATAACGCCCCTGATTCAAACTCACCAGCTCTTTGTCCAGGTTCTAATGAGCTGGTGCAAAGGGTGAGAGAGAGAGAGAGAGAGAGAGAGAGAGAGAGATGTAAAACGTGCAGAGCCGCGGACCTCCCAGAGCAGTCAGAGGAAGCGTGGAAGCAGCGTGTGAGTGTTTGTAACGGCAGCAGCAGCAGCGCTGCAGTGGCCTGTAGGCAAAGGCATTGACACACTTGACTGAAACATCCCAGTGTCTCAGCTGCTGCGGTTTGCTTCGGTTCAGTCACCCTCAAACTAGAAGCAGGTTCTTCTTACACAGGGCTCTCTGAGCTGTCTGATCCCCTACTGAGTTGTAGCCTTCTTTTTTTTTTTTTTTTTAGGGAAAAGGGCAAGCCACATACTAAATTGAGAGAAGAAACCAAAACCATATTCAAGAATTTCAGTTTTCAGGAAACACAGCCAACTCTGCTGACGCACGGAGCACTATTTTTGAACGTTGCTTGAAGCGATGCCTTCAATCCATGGTTCATTTTTTCTTTTTTCTTTTTCTTTTTTTTTCCACATAATAGCACACATGTTTCATTATGGGAGTCTTTTATCAGATCTGCTTAAAAAAAAAAAAAAACCTTATCATAAAACAAGCAGCACATTCCTCAGTTAAATTTCAGACCAAAAAAGAGGCAACATTTAGACTAAACATCTTGAATCCTGATCGTGAAACGGACCCTCTGAACCAGACACATTGACACACTCACAGTCCAGATGGGTCAGGGCTACTAACACTCCCTGTGTTGTGACTGACAGTTTTGCTTAATTAACTTTGATTAGCCCGACATTGTCAGCAAACTCTATCACTCTGTATCCTCTGGCGCGATTTAACCATTCGACAAACTCGTATGTCTTTCACCGGAGGACCGGAGCGCTTTGGAGGTTATTTAGGTCAGTTTTGTGAGTTTTGCGAGAGCACTTGGTCAGTGTGAGTTTAAAAGAAACACACACACCTCTGTGTCTGGCTCCGTGAACTCAGCCCTGAGAGAGAGAGAAGTACGACAAGGCTGTGCTTCTCTCCTGAAATGAACGAGTTTTCTCGTTAGATATTTAATTTTGGGTTTTGGATGAGTTTGGCCTGGTTCTGTTTTCGCCCCATTCCTCCCTCCATGCGTGCACAATTTTAGTAACAAGTGGTCGTTAAGATGTCGGGACCCAGTTCAAGACGAAGTCTGGTTTGATGAGAAGGCGGGGTGTGGGGTGTGTGGGGGGGTTCGTTGGGGGGGGGGGGTTGGTTCAGTGGAACTGGTGGGCGGGACCCAGATGTTGCTAGCCTATCACCCTAGGGGAGCTTGAGTTATTTATATTGATTTAGGGCATATGAATGTCAACAGAGCAGAAGAGGTCTCGTAAGGGGGGCGAGACAGCACAACTCTTCTCTTTAAACTTGTGTGATGAGCAGGAGCGAACTCGAGGAAAGGCTCGTCCTGGTTTAAAGTCTTCGGAAATAAAACAGAACTAACACTTTGCATTTAAACCCGTGTACTCTTAAGCATTTCACTTTTGATGTTTAAATACTTTTAAAAACCTTAAGAAACAAATAGTTTTTTTTTTTTATCATATTGTTCCCCAAACGCTTGGCTCTATGCCACAGACTGGCACAGGGGCATTTCACACCTGCTTTGGTTTTATTTAGTTGAGCGGTTGAAACGCAGGTCTTCTGTTATTCTCTGTTTTAGTTTTTTTGTTGCCTCATTCGTTCTTTGTGCCCCCAAGTCCTCGTGTCCCGAGCGGTAATGGCTTTACTAATGTACCGTCTCTCTACGCGAGTAAGTCATGTCACTGGTCAGAACTTCACTCTTCTGCTCCTCCGTGAGTCATACCAGTCATTTTGAAGAGGAATTACAGTAATGACTACTCTTAGTTTTGAAAGCGTAGGATTTCTAGTGAAATTTGGAAACATGTTCTCAGACATTTTCTTCTCTTACTCGTGTGATGACACTAGATTCATGTCGGTTCCAGCACTGGTCAGTTTTTGGTTTTGGTTTTAATCATGCCTCTGTGAATGTGGTTGAATGTGATGTTAAAGTTTAGTCAGACTTACTAACGACAGCTTATTCATTGGTGTAAAGGACTGACATAAGTGTGAATGTCAGTTTGATATGCGTTCTCATCTCCTCCCTGACAGACCACCTGTGTTTACTGGGCCCTAAACTGGTGAATTTGTATTCTTTAGTAGTGCAAGTAGATGTGATTTTTTTTCAATGCATCCAGTTTTGTTTTGTTTTTTTTTTTCTTCCCTGGGTGTTGAACAGAAGTAATTTATCCCGACAGACATTGTCTGTGTGCGTGTCAGAACACTTATTATTTCAAAGAAAGAAAAAAAAGAAAGAAAGACAGAAAGTCTCCCCCTCCGTGTGTTTATATGCGTAAACGTCAGTTCTGTTCTCTAATAGGCCTCACTGCACTTGTATAATGGCAGAATACATGAGCTATGCTGCAATATCTAAAGATGATTTCTCTGTCCAACTCCACACGCGCGCACACACACACACACACACACATCTATGCTCCCAAACACGCACCCTTACAATGCCCCCTTTCTCTACACATTCCACCCTGTTAAACATATTGTTCTTCTTCTAACCCAGAGACAAGAGTGTGTCTTAGTCGTCAGTGTGTTTGACCGTCTGGAAACAGGCTCTGAAGCAGAGAATGGGTGGGGGGTTTTTTTTGTTTTTTTTTTTTCCCTCTGTGAGAAATATCAGCTCGGTATCGGTTAAACACAGACCCAGGAAACAGGAAACAGCAAGCGGCTCGCTCGGAAGTGAAAAGCTTAATGCTGCTTCTTCTTCTTCATCTTCTTCTTCTTCTTCGGTGGTGGCAGTGCCCAGCTGGCATCGCCCGTCTCAGTCACACTCTACAAAGGAGCCGTGTCTGCTGCAGATGCTCTCAGGGGACCGTGTGAAATCCCTTATTCACGGTCTGTAAAGTCGTGATAGACGGGCGGCGAGGAGAGGCCGCCACTAACGCGCGTGCGCTCCTCATCTTTCCTCAACGCGTCTTTTTTTTTTTTTTTTTCCCCCCTCTCAGCGTAACGACCCTCACCTCGGTCTTGCTGAAGAGCGTCTCTTACTAGACCGTTCAGTGGAAACCCACGTCACGATTCAGATCTCGCCCACCGGCGTCACGGCATCACGGCGTATTCGGCCTGTGGAGGGTTGTGTGGGTGGGTGGGGAGAAGCGAGTTGTGAATAAAACATATGAATTTAGGTGTGAGGAGTTTTCATCTTTACCGCTTCTTACTCTCCTCCACTTCAGTGGACCGATTGTTTGAACATCTCTTTCTCTCTCTCTCTCTCTCTCTCTCTCTCTCTCTCTCTTTCTCTCTCTCTCTGTCTGTCTCTGTCTCTCTCTCTCTGTCTGTCTCTGTCTCTCTCTCTCTCTTTCTCTCTCTCTCTCTCTCTCTGTCGCACCACACATGTGCATGTGCATGTGCATGTGCACCACAGCAGAAACCTGTGCACTTTTGTTCTTTATTGAATTAGAATGACTATAATAGCGTTGTACTTGTGAGTTAGACTGGGTTTATTCGTGTGGTACTTGTGAGTCAGACTGGGTTTAATCGTGTGGTACTTGTGAATGAGACTGAGTGTAATAGTGTAGTACTTGTGAGGCTCTTCGTAGCTGTCAGACGGGGGGTAATTTTGCCTCATGTCTCCTCACACTCACTCATTCATCCTCTATCCCACTGATAGATCACAGGATCAGAATGTTTTCTGATTCGGCACATCGTCATGACAACGAGCAAGGGTGGTGGTCCACTGTGCCTTTTTTTTGTTTCTTTTTTATCTTTTTCTCTGTGTGTGTTTTGGGCATTGCTTTTTGGAAACTTCAGAACTCTATTTTATTTACTTATTTTGGCTTCTCTGATAAGCCCCCTTTTGAGTACTTTTTTTTTAACTTACTCTGTTTTGTTTTTTTTTATTATTATTATTATTTTAAACGGCATCAGGGAGCTTGAATGCTGAGAGAGTCCAAAAGTCACGTTGCGTCCTGATGGTTTTTGCTGGCTTTCTGTAATGCAGTCCAGTTTTCTAGCCTAAGCAATAAAATCTTGAATTACTCAAAAACCCACTCTCTCTTTTGTGTGCATTTTATTTCATTTTGGACAGGCAATCTACAAGATGGTGTCGTCTGTGATGAAAATGCCGGAAGATGAGTCCACCCCAGAGAAAAGGACAGAGAAGATATTCAGACAGATGGACACCAACCGTGATGGTAAAAAACAAAAAAATTAAAGAGAAAGAAAAGAAAAAAAAACATGCCTGTTAATCTCCTCCCCTCACTGCATTTAAAAACATGCCTGTTAATCTCCTCCTCTCTCTGCATTTAAAAACATGCCTGTTAATCGCCTCCCCTCTCTGCATTTAAAAACATGCCTGTTAATCTCCTCCCCCCTCACTGCATTTAAAAACATGCCTGTTAATCTCCTCCCCTCTCTGCATTTAAAAACATGCCTGTTAATCTCCTCCCCTCACTGCATTTAAAAACATGCCTGTTAATCTCCTCCCCTCTCTGCATTTAAAAACATGCCTGTTAATCTCCTCCCCCCTCACTGCATTTAAAAACATGCCTGTTAATCTCCTCCCCTCACTGCATTTAAAAACATGCCTGTTAATCTCCTCCCCCTCACTGCATTTAAAAACATGCCTGTTAATCTCCTCCCCCTCACTGCATTTAAAAACATGCCTGTTAATCGCCTCCCCTCACTCCATTTAAAAACATGCCTGTTAATCTCCTCCCCCCTCACTGCATTTAAAAACATGCCTGTGAATCTCCTCCCCACAATGCATTTAAAAACATGCCTGTGAATCTCCTCCCCTCACTGCATTTAAAAGCACGCCTGTCAATCTCTTCCCCCCTCACTGCATTTAAAAACATGCCTGTTAATCTCCTCCCCCCTCACTGCATTTAAAAACATGCCTGTTAATCTCCTCCCCCCTCACTGCATTTAAAAACATGCCTGTTAATCTCCTCCCCCCTCACTGCATTTAAAAACATGCCTGTTAATCTCCTCCCCCCTCACTGCATTTAAAAACATGCCTGTCAATCTCTTCCCCCCTCACTGCATTTGAAAACATGCCTGTTAATCTCCTCCCCTCGCTGCATTTAAAAACATGCCTGTTAATCGCCTCCCCCCTCACTGCATTTAAAAACATGCCTGTTAATCTCCTCCCCTCACTGCATTTAAAAACATGCCTGTTAATCTCCTCCCCTCACTGCATTTAAAAACATGCCTGTCAATCTCCTCCCCCCTCACTGCATTTGAAAACATGCCTGTCAATCTCCTCCCCCCTCACTGCATTTAAAAACATGCCTGTTATTCTCCTCCCCCCTCACTGCATTTAAAAACACGCCTGTTAATCTCCTCCCCCCTCACTGCATTTAAAAACATGCCTGCAGCCTAACTGTGCAGAATGTGAACAAAAGCATACTAAAGCTATTAACCTATTAAAAAAAAAAAAAAAACAGAAAGCATAAAAACAAAGAGGGAGACACGCGTGCAGGTTGCCGTGGTAATGCTGAACGCGTGCCCAAGGCGCGCTCGCTCCTGCCCTCTGCCCGGTGTTAAGTGAGAGCTGACTTACCGATAAGAGACGCCCGGCTTCTCCGTCAGCTCTGCTCTGTAAACAGCCGTCAGACGCCGGGCGCGACTGAGCACTGTGTTAATTGACTCTGACTGCATGCGCGCGCGTCCACTCAAGCTAGAAGAGAGGGATGGCCAGAGAGTTGAGGGAAGAGAGACCGGAGAGGGGGGGAAAAAAAAAAAAAAGAAAGAAAGAAAATAGAGAGAGATGGAAAGTTTGAGAGGGAGGGAGCCGACTGAATCTGTGGCCAGTGAACTGATTTGCTCGCCCTCTGCTCCCCTGATCAGAATCACGAGGGAGGAACGAGAGGGCAAGAGAGGGTAAAAGAGAGAGAGAGAGAGAGAGAGAGATTAGCTGTATGTTTGTATGTGTCAGTCCATGTGCCTGTGATTCAGTGTTTACTGTGCACATGTTCCTATTCACTGCCTGCTTTGTGTGTGTGTGTGTGTGTATGTGTGTGACTGGTTTGATTAAGCATATGCATTTTTACTCCTGTCCCTGTTTGCTGATGAATAAGGTCTTTGACCAAATGTTTTAGCTCAACACTGCCATCCGCAGGTCAAATCAAGAACTCAGAGATCTCTTCTCTCTTTGCGGACGTCTCCAGAGTGACTGAAAGTAACTGCTGTGTTACTTAATACTTAATACTCCCATTCCTGCAGTATGGCTTTGATCCCTCTCTGACACAGCCTAGTTGCGGCATGCTCCGATAATTTCATACTTTGAGGTGAATCACGTGGGGCGTCGATTGACAGGATTAAAAATGCAGAGAGCTGGCATCGTGGAAAACAGAATTTAGAAGGCCGACTTCAGCCAAAGTCAGAACCAACGTCAGAGAAACCGGCACCGTTTTCAGAAGAGATCGTTCTTTGTGCAGCTTTACTGTAGCGTGAATGCTGATGAGAAAGTCCTAACTGTGTCCATGTGTCTGATTTCTCAGGTAAACTGTCTCTTGAGGAGTTTATTAAGGGGGCAAAGAGTGACCCCTCCATCGTCCGTCTGCTCCAATGTGACCCCAGCAGCGCGGGACAGTTCTGAACACCCCCCACCCCACCCCCTCCCCCCCACGGCTCACCTTCTACTTCACCCTTTCATTTTATTTATTTATGTTTTAATTCTTTTTTTTTTTTTTTAAACAGACAGTACCTCTCTCTCTTCAAAATGATTCGTGGCCAAACCGTGTGTATGTGTGTGTGTTTGTTTGTGTCTGTTTTATATCAGACTAGAAGCACTCAGACACACACGCGCGCACACGCACACACACACACACACACACATATGAACATACACACATACACACACACGCACACACACACACACACACACACACACACACACACACACACACACACAGCTATTGGCTGTGTGCGCACTATTGGTTTTTAAAAAGGGGGGGGGGGGGTTGACAGAAAAGTGAAGGATGGAAATTCAAGCACTTCCCACAGGGCCGAAGCTGCGGCCCAGCAGTGTGTCAGACGAGACAGAGAAAGAGGTTCTCTACACACAGTGTACCGCTGCACGTGCCAGTCTTAAAGTTAGCAGCATTTACTGCGCTATTGAAGAACTAAACTTGACACATGTCGTGTCGTGAAGAAGGAAGAGATTGTTTTAGTAACTGTAATTTGATTGTTGAATAAGAGGTTTCCCATGGCACAGATTCTGCTCTTAAAAACAGGAATCGTGGTGTGAATGTTTGGCTATTCTAATTACCTGACCTGGACTCAGTGCTACCTTATATTGACCCCGTTTCGTTAGTGACCTAAACATTTCAAACTATGTGATTCTGGACTGTATTTGGACAAGATACACAGGAGATGTACACACACACACACACACACTCACACACACACACACACGCCACCTTTTAGCTCAAAGCTCCAGCTCACCAAGAAACTCTGATATTGTGATAATGTGTCTCACATCATGACAGCCTTAAGCCATGAACTCTGCCTGTTCTTCCTTCTCCACTCACACACACACACACACACATATACATACATACTTACACACATGTGCACAAACACACACTCACACACAATCACAAAATACATTCTTTCCAAGTTGTGAAATGGTAATGCTACCATGTAAAAGTAGATTTTTTTTTTAGCTCTTTTAAAATGTGACAATGTTTATCTTTGATTTATTTTTTTTTCCGGATAAGTGCTGGGTTGTTTAGACTTGTGGAAATTTCAGACCATCTCTTTGCCTATGCACACAAGGTCACTCAGTTGGGTTGGATCCTCAGAGCCGTCACTGGTTTTCTCTCCACTCGCTCAATGGTTCCCAGTCCCCAGCCCCCAGCCCAGCTCCGCCCACATCTGAATATCACAGCATGACGACGCCCCTCCCCTCCGTGGACGTAGGAGACCAGACATGTTTGTCAGAACAATAGTTGTGACTGACATCAACAGCGTGCTTTTAAACCAAGTGTCGAATTTTGATTGGAGTTTTTAGTTTAGTTTATCTGCAGGAAACAGAGTGAAGAGACATTGAAGCCCCTTTCCCTTCTATATAACTCTCACTCAGTGACCTTAACGTTTTATGACAAGTCAAGGAAAAAGCTAAGCGGAATCAGAGGAAAATCGTACTGACGGTTCTTTTCGCCGCCGGAGCTCGACGTGCATGCGAATTCGGTATTGTCTCCAGACGCCATCTTTCTCTCTGACGTGTTTTTCAAACGGCGCATGTAAATCCAGGTTTGAACTGTGTGTTTGTGGAAGACACAACATCTGTGTATTAAGTATGCATGTCTGTCTGTGGTTTTGAGTTGGCTGGATGGTGTGTGTGCGCACGTGTGTGTGTGCGCGCATGCATGTGCGTGTGTGTGTGTGTGGCAACACTTTTTGGTTGCAAAGGACATCTCTCAATAAACTGCAACCTTGACTGGGAGGGGAGGTGGTGGGGGGGGGGGGGGGGGGGGGGGGACAAGGCAGGATAGGGATGCAGACTGCCAAAGCTTAAATGTTTACAATAAAAATATGGAAAGCTTTACTGATACTGAGGCGAGGAAGGTTTGAGAGTCTGTATGGATCTTCTACAGACCAGTTTACACACAGCATGAAAGCACTGTCATACCAGTTAACTGCCACACACACGCACGTGCGCACACATACACACACACACACACACACACACACACACACACACAAAAACTTGGTTTTTTTTAAGTGAATGATTTTATATTGCCCTGTTGCTTTTTTTAATGGAGCTACTACTGCAATGTGACTGTTAGTGTTGAATTGAAACCCTGTTGTTTAAAAAGAAATATATAGATATATATATATATATAGCGCCTGTTTACCCAGAAGTCCTTTCGGTTCACACGCCGCCTCTGCTGTCCATGGTTTGCGTGCAGATGATTGACCACTGTGTCAATCTGTGTCAAACGGCACCGCAGTTCAGATTCATCAGTGATGTCAGTACCACTCTACTGTTTAATTGGACAAATTTGAATGTTTTGATTTTTTTTTTTTTTTCTTTTTCGTTTCTTTTTTGTTTTCTTTTTTTTGTTTTGTTTTGTTTTTTGTTTTTTGTTTTTTTTTGACTAGAACTGCTGTTTTGTAAAGATTAAAAAAAAAAAAAAGACGTGTTGAAAATAACAGATCACAACTACTGCAATGATATTCCAACATGTATGCTTCTATTTTATTTTTTAACATCAGACATAAACATTTCTCTATCACACAAATTGTATCACGTGGTCAAGTGCCAAAAATACAAAAGGACAAAAAAAAAAAAAAGACAACAGTATTGTATAAATTTATACTGTACGATTGTTACTTGTCGAACAAAAATGTTTGTAATTGTTGCATTTTGTAGATTTTTGTATGGTAACTTGTATTTTGTGACAATGTAGATTCTAAACATAGAGCTCTGTTTTGGTTATCCTATAAAGCAAAGATTAAATCCATAAAAAAAAAAAAGAAAACATTGTTTGACTGGTTTGTTGGGAACAGGGAAAACGGGGATGCTGTAATATTTATTTATTTATTTAGCTCTGTGACGTTTCCTTGCCATTGCATGTTGCAGGACAACCGAATGGCAGACATTGGCGGTGCAGTACCAGTGTCTGCCACAAGATGTCAGTGTGCTGCAGAAGATTTGAACACAAACTTTTTGCAGTTCACTTTTAACGCTATGTGGGAAAAAAAAAAAAAAATTCTAGGCTATGACATCACGAGTTATTTTTCAAAGACTTCTGGAATTCAAAAGAACCTTTATATTCATACAATCTCCAGACGGCTTCTGTCAGTTTAGTGCATATCACTAAGGTTAACTTTGTACCTAAGCGAACTCTCTTTATATTTGCGTAGTTATTTAAAGTTTGTTTTACCAGCTTATGACAACTTGGATATATTTAATGCTTATAAGATGAGGACATGTTTAAATGCCCTTTGAGGAATAATAGGAGAGGTTGCATAACTGCGGTCATTACGAGACGGTACGTAAGTGTATTTGTGATGGAGTTGATTTTGGCCCTTTGCATATTTAGATTGTCTTCACAAAAATGCAGGCAGGTGAAATGTCCCAGTGTGCTGCTGTCATACACAGAGACAGAAACTCCTGACAAGGGTGTGATGGTTTGCTTTTTTTATTGATTTCCAGAGTAGCTCAAACAATTGGTTTCTTCTCTCTGTTTTACCAAGCTAAGCTCATGGCAGTTTTAACACATCACTGAATTGGCAACAAAGTCTGTTGGCTCACACAGGTTATTTAACCTAGTCTCTCAGAGGGAGATCTTACTTTTACACAGGTCTGTGACACCACACATTACAAAGCAGTAGGATTTTCATTACCTGTTTCCCACATTTGGGAATTGGGAATGTGTTTGTCAGGCAGCTGGAAAAGGAGGGGTGGGTATTGAAAGGTTTGGGGAAGAGCTGCCCAGCCCAGAGGCTGCTGTAAGGAAAACCAGTCACTGTCGGAGTTTTGCTGGCTGATCCAGTGGGAATTCTGTATCTTCACATCTCCCTCCTTTTGTGAGTGGATAAGGTACAGGATCAGTTCGAGACACCTCCCCCCCCTCCCCCCCGTCTGTCGAGCCTTGAGAAAGGTGCCTGGCAACATGAACGTAACACAATAGTCCATTGTGGGTTATAAGGACGCTGAGAAATTACGCCAAACATTATGACGTTCAGCTGAAGAACGAGTTTCTGTTCCCTTTATAGAGTGCACTGGATTGATTCAATGCCCATGCTTACTCTACCTGTGGTGTTTCTGTGGCATTTACAGGAGGAGGCTTCATGATGCCGCAAACCGCTGCGTGATGAATCTCACCCATGAGCCATCTGCAAATGTTATGTTTCATTTCAAGTTTTGATTTAAAAAAAAGAAAAGAAAAGAAAAAAAAAGCCCTGCCCACAACTCTCATTTGAATGGTGAGATTGGATGGTGGCACATTCCAATGTTTATCGACTGTCCCAGGGTCTTGTCAGAAAACTAGAGTAACATTAGGTCAAACTGATGAAAAGATACCTATAAAGGGGTGTGTTTTGCATCTAACCTGCTCTTACTGACAACAATATCGTTTCTGTCTTCAAAAAACTCAACACCAGTTTTCTAGTTTCAAATGTTAAACTGCGAAATTATTCACCATTATTGATTTAATCTGTTTGTTTGTTTGTTTGTTTGTTTAAAATAACTAAAGAATCGTAATTCTTATGTTGAAAAATCTTACATTCACAGACAAATAGGTCGGGGCTAGATTGTGATCACACTCAGATAACTGGTGGTATTGCAGGGATATGTGAGTCAACAGGATTAGGGGATTAGACAGATTTTTTTTTTCCCACCAGTACAACTTGTAACTGGCAACAGAGGCAGAGACGGTAGTTGTCAAACTTGTTTGATTGAAATAAAACAAATAAATGTAAAAGTGCAGCTGCAGGAAATGACACAGCGGTGTGTGTGTGTGTGAGAATGTTTCCACGTGCTCCTCAGCGTCTTGTGGGAACTTTGTAGGGCAGGTAACGTTCATGACATCTGGTCTTACACAAACGATCCGTGCACACATGCATACGCACTGTCAACACCACGCTCTGTGATTCGTGGTAACATAAAGCATGCACACGCGTTTTGAGCTGTGGGACCTACAGACTCTGAGCGTAAAGAGCAGGACAGAGAGAGAGAGAGAGAGAGAGAGAGAGAGAGTATTTACCAGAATTTGTCTGACGTTTTTCTTACACAGCACAGACGTTACCTGACCTGACAGATGAGAGGAAATTGTTAACACCCCTGCCCCACCCACCTCGTTCCACATTGCCACCCCCTCTTTGAAGATTCTGCCACAAAACACCCCTCTTTCTCACTGTCTGTTCCCAGCTAACTACAATGCTGAAGATCTGCTAAGGCTGAGAAAGGGACTGTGTGTGTGTGTGTGTGTGTGTGTGTGTGTGTGTGTGTGTGTGTTTTAATATTTGTTTGAATGTGTGTGTTTTTTGTACGGTAAGGTTTATTTGAAACCATAATGAAAGAGTGCATTGTGTTGGCGTTTTTTTCACTTTGCTACAGACCCCTAAGCATAAAAGAAGACATCACAATTGTGGCAAACATACCTAAGAACACTATTCATGGCAACCTGTATTTAACCACACCTCTTTACTCAGAACAGAAAACCTACCAAAAAACCCCAGCTCAAATAAAACACAACAGGACAACAGTTCTTCTCTCCACAATCCCAGGGAATACTCTGTTTCTTACAGTGGTTCTATGGTAGTTTGAATGAGGTCCTGTACAATGCAGGTGTGCGGTGGGTGAGTAAAGTAGGCAGTGTGACACATAGGTTTAGGGTCAAATACCAGCTCCACTCATTGGCTGATTATTCCCACGACTGTTGAATTCAGTTAAGTGTGAGCTCATCAGACCACACAGCTATCATGTTATGGCCTGTCAACCCTCAGCTCCCCACTACAAACACACATACGCACACTGCCACCTTCAAACACACATACACATACATACCACAGAGGAAGAAGCTATTGTATTCAGTGAACGGGGGGGGGGGGGGGGGGGGGTACAGACTTCAGTAGTTAACTTGGTCATACCAGTATACTCAGCTCCTCAAGGTCTGCCGATTTAAGATCAGTTTAATGGTTTTGTCTCTGTGGCTCATGGTAATAAGACAGCGCAGGAGAGATGGACCCATAACAGACATCTGCCAGAGAATAAGCAGAGGTCTTTCAGCTGGAAAGAGACAGAGGAGAGAGGAAGAGAGACTTTCAGAACAGTGGGAGAATGAAACCACAGCTGTGTTTATCCAAGAGCCAATTTTACTTGAATTGTGGCAGCAGGTGCCCAGAAAATGAACGTCCGTCAACACCGGTTCTCATTACGGAGACACAAACAGGGATTTCTCTCAAAAAGAAGACAAACATTCCTTTAAAACTAAAACCTTCAAAAGCTATTGAATACCTTTTCATATCACATCAAAACAGTTGCCTTTCAGCGAATACAAGCTGTAATATACAGCTATCGTGCTGAGACAGATCGGAAATTTCTTAATCAGGTTGGATCCAGAGTTTGGTTCTGCTAAGAACACGACGATGTAGTTTGATGAACTTTTACGGCTCCAATAAAAAGTCAGCCTAGTATGCCAATGAGGGTGGCCCTCGTTGGGAATTTTCGTTGTTTAAAACTGCCAAAGTTAATCGGAGAACAATACACTTGTGCAAAAACACTACTCCGGGCTTTACTGGCAACTGAATTCTAGCTGTGCTTAATGTTACGTCGTCCACCAGACTTACAGGCGTGTCTGTACACCGTGTATTGAGAAAACCGTTAATTGTTCCGGCCGTACAAATACAAATTTTCATTTATGGGCCATGACGAAAAATATTCCTAGATCCAATACCATCATTACATTCGTGTTGAAATGTACACGTCCATAGTAAACTGTCGAATAATGTGACGCTTCACCGGAGGAGAGAGCTCGCAACTCTTACATATATGTAAGCTATAATATAATGTTCTTGACACTGGGCTTGGTCTATCACATGTCTCACGCAACGCTAATGTTATTTCACTGAAGGTTGGCACGCAGGTAACATTCACAGGTAAGGCGGGTCTTACCTGTTCCGCTACGACCTATCACCGTCGTTTTGTGCAGGTGACTGCTTCAACTATTGGTCGGATCGTCCCCTCCTCTTTTTCAGTATATTTGCGCTTCACGTACTCTTCACACAATCAAATTCTCAGCTTTGGAGAAGCGAATTTCTTGTGAGTGACACTCTAAGTACTTTAATGACGTGTCCATCAATTTGACGTCGCGACAAACAGCACGGAGAAATCACTAAGGATTAGATGGAGGATGCTGAGGTGTAACGCCGCTCTAACAAGTCGCTTTACCTGTAGCTCAAGTTTCTCGGTCTCCTCTCGTTGTCTCGCGTGTACCTTGACACCTGCACTGACTTGAAAGTCCTGTTTCGCTAACAAGTTTCGAGCCGTAAAGCGGGAGTACACCGGAGCGATCATGTCACAAGATGATAAGTAAGTTGTGTGTGATGTCTAATCGTCGCAAACGAGTCGTATTTGGAATGTTTTAATTTTTACCCAGTCTGCCTGTCCACAGGAGCCAAAAAAAAAAAAAAAATCTGTTTGTGGGAAATATTTTTTTCTTTTGTCTAAAAGAGGAAGCTGCTAGACAACCGCGGTCGAAGAGCGGATGCTATAGTTCAATCAGGGTCTCAACACAATTGGTTATACATTTAATGGGTTTAACGGGATAGTGTAGTTTTAAGACGTGAGCGGAGAGGACTCTGGGAACAGTAAGTACATTGTACACCTCTCATGCCCTTGGGCACGTCAGGGTTGTTTTTGCCTTGTTTTGTGTAAAGGGAACGGCACTGAGTGTGTGCTTTTTCAACACTACGACCAGTAGTATTTGCGGTTCTTAAGAGACAGGTGTCAAACTGTACACGAGCAACAACATTTTAAAGAACAAAAAGTTCATTAACGACCCAGGAAAGCTCTACAAAGACCCCGTTCGTCTTGCATGTATGTTCTTGTCTGTCAGTTACAGCTTTCATACCCTATACATTTTTTCTCTTCAGTGTTGCATCTCAAATGGACATACATGATCGCATTTCATTTCAACAAATCAGAACGACAAGCCTGATTTGCCATAACCCGTGTTAGAGTGTTCTGTGGAGACGACATTTAGCAACGCCGAGCGGGACAATCCCGCAGCTACTCAAAGCAACTGCTCAACACCAACTATGATAAAAAAAAATGTCTTTGTTAGTCGTAAACCTTTGCATGAGTATTTAACAACTCACTTTACAGAGGTTTAACTAAGTAAAAGTTTTTAAAGTGGATTTTCCAGATGTCATTAAATTGTGGGCATATATTTTAACGAATTAATATATTTTATTGTCTATATCGCATTACAGCAAGAGACTAGTGGTAGTAGTGCCAAACGAGATGTCCGTCCAGTCGCGTCGAAACTTCACGAGTGAGGACGAGGCATGGAAGTCTTATTTGGAGAACCCTCTGACCGCAGCCACCAAAGCCATGATGAGCATCAACGGAGACGAGGACAGCGCTGCGGCACTGAGTCTCCTCTACGATTACTACAAGGTCAGACGTCTTCACGTTTTACGACTTTACTATCATTAGTATCGCTTAACGGTATATGTACAGATTTGTCTTGAGTGGTGCTAATATTTCTCCATGGCAACAGATCACACCCAGCTCTCAGGCTGTGGTCATTTGCATATCATTTGCATGTAGTAAACTCTGAGATATATAGATATACGTTTATCTCGAGCTTACTTTGTCCCTTATTTACTGTTGGTTTAGTTTTATTTTTGTTTCTCCTAGTCAGTTCTCACAAGTGAATGCAGAGACTCTGTGTTTGGATGACGCTCACCGTTGTTTTAAAGCACTTAAAGCATTTATTTTGAAGCACTGTGTGGTCTTTTTTTTTGTCTCGTTTTCTCAGGTTCCTAAAGACAAAAGAATGCTGCCTATCACTAAAGTTGTAGAGGATCATGAAAGGAGGTCAGTTTTGCATCATGTACACTCCACTGGCGATATACACTCACACAGTGAGATGAGCACTAGAGCAGGACAGATCCCTCTTTCTTACAGACCTTTCTGACTTACAGACCTTGTGTTTGCTTAGTTTTCCCCCAGTTTAGGGTGGGTTAGGGTGAAAGGCCATGTTCAACATGTGTAGCCGCGAAGTGTCTTCCCCTCTGTTTCGTTTCCACGTTTCATCCATGTCAATGTCTCCAAGGAGTTGCCAGGGAGACCTGGAGTCCCTCAAGACGGTCCCTGTCAATCTGTCCCTCAACCCCGAGACGCTCAGCACCGAAGCCAAGCGTGAACTCTACGGGTCATTGCCGGTGGAGGGTGGCGTGGTTGCCACGGTAAAAGCTGAAGTTTACACCCCGCTGTTTTCCAGTCCCGTCCATCCGCAGCAGGGTCTGCAGTACCAGCGCCCCGCCCTCCAGCAGCTCCCGCAGGAGAGCGCCGCCGCCGGCCACGGCGGCTACAGGGACGAGCGACGCAGAACGCCCGACAGCACCTACGAGGACTCCTTTCCTGGAGACAACACGGTCAGTAAATAGGTTACTGGTCCAGAAACTCTTTTATTTATTTATTTATTGATGTACTTATTTTTGACACATAAGATATTGGTGTTGAACAGTGGTGCAGATGGGAGGAAAGGGCTGTAGCCAGGTGTTTCACGATGCATCTAGGACGTCACCGGTTTTGGACCAGTGCCAGTCTCCTGGCATGTTGAAATGTCCCGCTCCGCTGTCATTGTTGTATGTGTGTTTATAAGGGAAATTTGAATCACACTTAAGTGTTTACTGTGCCTCTAATCTGCAATGTCGATGTTTTGAAACAGAAATTCAGAACACCAGCTACTTTGGGTGCGGAGGAGTTCCTCTACGACCAGTCTGGAGCGTAAGTCCTGTGGTCTTTGTCGTTTTTTCTCCCTCAGAGAGGTCTGCTGAGAGGGCTACACGGTTCTCTTTTCTGTTCAGACAGTTTTCCTGTCCTGCTCTTGGTTTTAGCAGCCTAAATTGAAGAGTGAGAGCAAATGTTTGGCTCTGATGTCTTCCGTTTTGATCTTAATCTCTTTAATGTTTCGAATTAACGCACTGTTCATTGTGATATGCTGTAAAATATGTAGTCATTTAGATTGAAAAACACACATCACATGACGCTCTATGCCTTTAAAGTTTAAAGGAGGAGATGAAATGTGAGGACACTGAAATATGAAGTTGTGCTGTGTTGTTTGTATATATACTCCTGACTGGTCTCGGGTGTTTTTTACTCTGTTATGGTTTGAGAACAGTTTTCCTCAGGGTGTGTGTATTTCAAACATTTAAAAAGAGTGTCAGAGACAGAGAGAGAGAGAGAGAGAGAGAGAGAGAGAGAGAGAGAGAGCCTTGTACCCGGATCCTCTGCAGCCGTTTCTTGGTTCAATCTAAACATTAATACCTGGAATTACTGTCTGTTGTCAGAATTACTGGAATTATCGCCAGCATTTTTAGACAGCACCATTGTTCTGTTGAGGGTTTTCTCTGCGCGCCGTTAGGCTGTAATGTCTCTCAGTTCTTTGGCAGACATTAGAACTGTCCAAATAAGCTCTGAATAGCCACATAGCGGCGTTATTTACTGGTGAAAAAATGCTCTTCGAATGACATACTTTGGTGATGAAGCAGCTTAGAGTACAGAAGTGGAGGAGTAGTTTTAAAATTGGCTTTACTTTATTTCCCCAGTGGGTTTCAGTACATTTAGTCAAGAATCTCTCTGCTCTGGCAGAAGACATGGAGAACAGAATGAGGTAGGATGTAGAACTGGCATCCCCCCATCTGCTAATAACATTAGACTAGTTAACTATTTCAGTTTAATTATTACTTAGGCAATCCAATGCTCATTGTCCCACCACGCTGAGCCAGTCACATGCCAAACGTGTGCCGATGGTAGGTCAGAGTGAGCAGAGGCAAAAGCTCTGGTATTAATACATTTACTCAAGTTTAGGGCGATACCAGCCGAACGTTTGTTTGAATCCATCCTCACTTTGTTTAAGGCTTGCGTTAGAGAATGCATGAACACTGCGTGCGCTTTATTTAAACGAATAAACGTCTCTGGTTCTCCCCTCGAACAGAGACTCTTTCCAGTACGCTCTGGAGGCCAGCTGTTCGCTGCGGGACAAACCAGGGGAGGACCCTATGACCTACCTGAACAAGGGTCAGTTTTATGGCGTCACACTCCGTGAGACCAGTGTCAACAAGGGTCTACGTCATCCCATCAGTAAAGTGCGGGTAAGTGGCCAGTTACTGTCACTAACGGCAACCACAGCACAACAACATGACGACATGAAACTATGAATCACGAGGCCAGGTGATCTGTTTTGTCAAGTTGTGCTAAACGCTGATTCATATATACGTGTCTGTGTGTGTGTGTGTGTGTTTGTGTGTCAGTGTGTGTGTTTGTTTTTCTTTGTTTATGTGTATATGTGTTAGTGTGTGTCATTGTTTGCTGTGTGTGTGTGTGTGTGTGTGTGTGTGTGTGTGAGATATGTGCTCTGATTGTCACTCTGTCCTCTCCCTCTCTCTCTCTCTGTCTCTCAGAGTGTGGTTATGGTCGTGTTTGGGGAAGAGAAAAGTCGAGATGAACAGTTAAAACATTGGAACTACTGGCACAGCAGACAGCATACGGTTAAACAGAGAGTCCTGGACATTGGTAAGAGTCTGCTTTACTCTCCTTCACAACCCAGATTCTACTGCATTTCCCCCATGTGATCCATTCTGTTGTGCATGTTCTAGAACTATGAACTACTCTTGGATTAGAGGTGATCAGGCCTTCCCCAAAAGGTTCAGGTTCCTTTAGAATTTTTCAGAATGTCAGTCTAACTCACCTGATATCAGCTATTGTGGACGTCTGAGAGAATCTTAATATCTGAGCTGGGTCGCTGTTAAATGTAAGATTAGAGAGTGTTGTGATATTCAGTTAGTGTCTACGTGTCCTCTGTCTGAGGCTAAACTGCTGTATCGCAGGCTTTTTGTCTCGCTGTGAGTCTCACTAGTCACCTGGCGTGGGTCACTATTCCCCAAACCCCGATCCACCTCTCCCTCTGTCTGGGGACCGGGGGTGGAGGGAATCCCCTCTTTTGTGTTCTTCCCCTTCTCCATTCATCCCGAAACCCATCCCTCATCCACTGCCCTCCTTTCATATCCCGAGAAAACTGTCTACAACACTAGCTCCACGCCTGAGGCTGTGTAATCCATCACCTCCTCCAAACAGATGGGAAACTTCCAGACAATGAGGGTCAACTCAAGGGAGGGGGTGTATTAGGGGGAGTTGGGGGAGCGAGTGTTTTTTTGACACCTGGAGAATGTTCTGGTGGTCCTGTCTAAAGCAGGTGGCAGCCCTACACCTTGTATGTTTGATTTTTTTTTTAAGAGTTGGAACCTGATCTGACCTGCTGAGGTGATTTGAATAACAGTATGTAGGATTTCTCCAGAGCACCTCAGGCCACCACTGTGGATTTGAATAGGAACGTTGAACGTTTGTGGGGCAAATCACAACCCCCCCCCCCCCCCCCCCCCCCACCCAAAAAAGAAAAAACAGATGCCAACTCAGGGGGTAGTCAGTTGGCTTTCAGTATTCATGGTCCAAATGGTCTTTCTTTTATCAGTATAGTTCCAACTTTGCTATATATAGCAATTCATCCTTCAGTATTAAAAGACTTACTGGTTTATTTTGACTGGAGGAGTACATTTTAAGCTGCTGTATCTTTACTAGAGAAATAACCTTTCTTCTCTAAGTTGTGACTTACTAAATGGTTCTATCTGCTGCTGCTTGGGTAGGCTGTGTGTGCCCGTGAATCCTCCATGTGTTTGTTCTAGCCCCTCGTCCTCTCAGTGACATACCACACTGACCTGTCTGTCTTCACATGTCTCGTTCTGTTTCGTTAGCTGATTACAAAGAGAGCTTCAGCACCATCGGCAACATCGAGGAATTTGCCTACAACGCCGTCTCCTTTACCTGGGATGTCAATGAGGAGGCGAAGGTAAGGAGGCGAAGCATGCTCCTCAGACATGAGACCTACACCTTTAGAGGTAATGTCATCTTGCCACGGGAAAGACGAAAGCCATTAGGAAACTCTGACGTGGTCGTCGTCATGGAGACCCCGCTGAAACACAGATAGCCACTGGAAAACTTGCGGTTTTGACTCCGCCACAATAGCTGAATTGTATTGCGTGTATTTTACGTTCCATACGTTGCACAGGAAAATGTAGAGAGAGAGAGAGAGAGAGTGTTTAGTGAAAACATCCTGAACTAAGGGTGTCTCCAACAAATGACCATGTCCCCGCTTGCTGTACCTTTGGGTCAATGAACATTGTGTTTGGAGACGCAGTCCTGCTGTTTGTCTGGGACTTCTTAAATACACTCATGAGAAGAGCCTCAACCCACTTTGCTTGGCCTGTATTTGCTTTCTTAGATTGGCCACTTTAGTGGGGGGTTTTCTTGGTTTTGAAGTTCTGTTAGTGTGTGGTCCTACCCACAGAGGAATACAGAATTGAGTGACTCATAGCAGTCTCTTCGTAATAGGCCTGTTGCTTAATTTTGATATATGAGCAGTTTCTATGCTGAAGGACAACATTACTCATATCATGTGAAGTGCTAAGAGGTGATGAGCTGAGCTTGTTCTATGTGGATTGGGCTGCGTGTTCTGAGTGCTCAAATAAAGCACGCGCATTAAGATATTTAAATGGACTGCTGATGAGAGCGCCGGTTTAAAAGGCTGAACTTTTGGGGACTCTTTGCAGTAACTGTTGTTGAAGAGTGTGCTGAGGTGAAGACCGTGATAAAGGGGGTGTTTTTCGTAAAGGTCAGAAGAGCACAGCCTTTTCCTCCCCTAGTTTCCTTCTCACTATGGTGAAAACAACAAGAGAGTGGAAGAGTATTGTCAGACGGTTATGTGTCATGGTCGCCTTTGGCATGCTGCACATACGCGGACACACACTCACACACACACACACACTCGCGCACACACTCACACACACACACTTCCCTCCTACAGTCTGAGAGCCTTTACACTAAATCAAAAGGAGACCAGGAAGGGAAAATGTGGAAAGTCTCACTAATGTTCTCAATTCCATATGGAAGGCCAGTTGACCTTTCACCTTATGAACTGTGAAAGGGAGAGAGGGAGGGGGGGGGGGGTGGGGGGTTAAAATGGGGGCGACGTGTTTATAGTGATGTTTTTGAGTGACGTTTTTACAGCACGTAGGAGTGTTTTTTTTTAACTGCTTGTCTGCTGAGTGAATGCACATGGACGTGAGAAAAAGGTGCAGCACTCATAACGTAATGCCACAAATCATCTAGATAAACGATGAACAAGCGTAGACACGATTCCTCTGGCATCGATCAGTGGGAACGGTTTTTTTTTTTGTTTTTTTTTTACACTCAAACAGTGCGCTGTGAAGATTCTCCTCCTTTTGGGTTGCTGTTAGTAGTTTTTCCTGTCTTGTCAGAAATGTTGATTCACTGAAATTCAGTTCCATAGCAAACAACTGGTTTGGAACAGTTGTTTTCACTTTACTGAAAAGCAAACACACCTTTCAGGCCTAAATCTCCACAGTCAGCAAATCCACCTTTTTGTTTCAGACCCATTTAAATCTACTTTCCAATAAAACTGTCATTATCAATCCGTGATCACTTACATTATCCAATAGTAGATTCCACTATTTCATAAATATTTCCTGACCTGTTTGATTTTTTTTTTTTAAAAACAGGTAAAGGCTTGTGTTATGTGGAGAGTTTTCGAGCTGTTTCAGAGGAATGTCAGTTTTCTCTTTGTGGGGGGCAGTATTTTACCTCAATCCACCACTCAATGGCACTGATCTCCAGACCAACCTTCCCTGACCTCAGAACCATCACTGTGACTCCAGTCTCAGTGTCTGCGGAAAGGCTGAATGCCACAACGCTGATCGGAGATCAGCAGAATGACCCAAAATCCCACCTTTTACAGTTGTCTTACGCCTTAAATTCGACCTGCTTCTAGGGTAGCGATGGGGGATATCGGATACATTACTGAGGTAGCCACCCACCGGCTCCATTCAGCTCAGGTGTGAGTGTTTGTGAGTGTTGGTGAACAGTGGACGATGGAAACAGCCTTTTAATAGGTGAAGATGTTTGTTTAACTCGATGACTTCCCTCCACACTGTCTGTCTCCCAGTCTGTTTTGTCCACTGGAGCAACGTGTTAGCGTGATATATCGGAGACATGACAGAGTCCGCAGGCGATAAACGTGTGACGATGCTTACACTAATAGTACTGTAGTTTATTACAAAGCCCTTCTTTAATGCTACACATACACGTACATTTTTGTGTGGGGGTTTAATGTAGCAGTTATTGCGGTTGCTAAGGTTTATGACCCGCTCAACATGAAAGGCTGATGGTTTCAAGCAAACGGTTCTGTCCCAGCCCACGGAGACATGCTGGAGCCAGTCGTCTGCTGGAGAACCTATACAGGAGATGTGGGCACTGATAAGGCGCTTAGACTCTGTCACTTTGCATTGTGATTACATGGTGTAAACGCAGCTATTGGAACTCTGTTTTCAATAGGTATTTTGATCGTCATCTCTCTCTCTGTAGCTCAGCATGAAGACTCCTGACTCCTTCAGTAACAAAAGGGATTACTGGTTTGCTAGTTTTACCAGCTGCACCAAAATTTGGCTACTAGTGAAATAGACGCAGACACTGTCTGTAATTGTTTGAAAGCTGTGTTGCTCAATAACAGTTAAACAGTGATGACGTAAGCTTGAGTCATCCTCAGAAGGAGAGTTTGCAAAACATGTTTATCAGGTTTTCAAAATCGAGCCCTGGGAGAGTTCTTGAAACATCATACAAAATGTACAGTCTCTTTTAATAATTCCTTTATTTATGTGATTAATCGATTTATTTGTGTTTGTTTGTGCCACAGATCTTCATCACGGTGAACTGCCTGAGTACAGACTTCTCCTCCCAGAAAGGAGTCAAAGGCTTGCCTCTCATGATTCAGATTGACACTTACAGTTACAACAACAGGAGCAACCGGCCCATCCATCGCGCCTTCTCCCAGATCAAGGTCTTCTGTGATAAGGTTAGAAATGACATTGTCACACATGGGCCAGCCCTCTGTCTGTCTGTCTGTCTGTCTGTCTTTCTGTCAGATATGGATCAGAGTGTCTGTTAAAGTAAAAAACGTAATATCTCCTGATCAACAATGTACAGAAAACATATGTCTGTATAGACATATAGATATATGCACATATATCTGTAAACATATATCTATATCTATATATCTATACATACAGCTGTGCTGATCTTCCAGTTAATGTCAGCACCATTTAGAACAAACTAGTGCTTGGACCAGTGTCTTTGAAAGATGTGTGTCTGTGTTTTTTCTTTGATAGTCACACGAGTACAGACAGTCATGAGGAGGGGCAGTATCTGTACTGAATTAATATCACTGTTCCCTGGCTGGAAGTGAGGGGTTTCCATGGGTGTCTAGTCAGGACTTACGGCTGTTTGTCGCCCCCTGTCTGCACGCGTGGTCATTAACAGTCCGTAATCTGATTTTACAGGGGGCAGAACGAAAGATTCGAGATGAGGAGAGGAAACAAATCAGAAGGAAGACCAAAGGTCAGGCATCTACTGGGCAGGGTCACCATGGTGACAAGACTCTAAATATTCAAAGTTCCAGATATCACGTGTATTTATGTATTCATCGCGTCTATTTTCTCTGTCCTGTCGTATTGTTGAATGCTCTTTTGGCTGCTTCAGTGGGCTTTAGAAATGTAATATAAATATATCATCACTTCATTTAAAAATGACTATAATTGGATGTATTGTGTCATTGAATGAATACAGGACAAGTGCAGCATTTTAAATGCTGCTTTGAGAATTTATTTTTTTTGTTTAATGCTATGGACGGTAACAGTTCAAAGTTCACGCCACAGAAAGGCTGTAGTTTATTCATAAAACGGATCAGAGGTGATATCTCTTTGTTTTTTCTTCTTCACAGGAAAGGGGAGCAACGCAGCCGCACTGCCTCTGAAAAAAACAGACGTGACGGTTTTCAAACCCATGACAGATCTGGACTCCCAGCCCGTCCTGTTCATCCCTGACGTTCACTTTGGGAACCTGCAGCGGGCTGGACAGGTGAGTACTGCTGACGACAGACGCATCCTGCCTTTACTCAGCCTGAATCAGGTGTGACTGAAAGCACTCTTCACTCTCTCCATCCACAGGTGTTTGCCTTTGGTACTGAGGAGGTGGACAGTGATGGGTAAGTCTGACCAACGGTGCTCTGTCTCGGTCTCACTGCTTAGGGATCCCTGTACAGACGAGGGGCAGGCATTCAGGAAGGCTCCTCAGAGAAGGAAAATCAGTCTTATGTCCAGTCCATAAACTTTTCCTTTGGTTTTACAGAATCTAAACCATTCATAAACATTCCAGCGGTTTTAAGTAGTTATAACTTGACAAACATTTAGGACACTTTGTGAGGTGTGTCCCTTAGAGTTGATGTAGCAGCATAAAGAGAACAGCACCTGAGGACTTCTTGTGAGAGGACCAAATCTGATCTGAAACATTTTATTTTCTTGAACGATCAGTAAAATAGGATTTTGTTAATTAATACTAATTGTGTTTGTCACAAGGTTTCAGTTTTTGTGTTTGAGGTCAACCTGTTGAAATGACCTCATCTAGTCATGGGTGTAGACGCAGAGTTTGGAATGGAGGCTGGCTAAGTCTCCTCTTGTCAGTATGAAAATGATAATAATGATGATGAGCAGCCCATGGAAAATGCTTGCGCTCTGGTCATTGTGATTTAACAATGTGGAAGTTGTGTCTTTATATCTGTGTTGTTGATTGGTTGGTGAGTGATGATGTCATTGGGTCACAGGAGTGTGGTGGTCAAGAGAATGTTCCGAACATCAGAGGATGATCCCTGCTCACCCCCGGCCAAGCAACTAAAAGGAGACTCACCAAAGAAAGGTGTGTGTGTGTATTTTCACTGGACAGAGGATGGAGACAAAGCAATGTCTGTATTGTGAAAGTCAAATCTGTCGTGTGTGTGTGTGTGTTGAGTCTCATTAACCCAGACTCTGTCCCTGCAGTATTACTCTATGTGAGAAAGGAGTCAGATGAGGTGTTTGATGCACTGATGCTCAAGTCTCCAACACTGAAGAGCTTGACTGAAGCTGTAAGTGCCGTTTGTGTGTTTGTGTTTGTAAATGATATTGAAATGGTGTATACTGGAGTTACACCACTCAAATACCTCCTTCTCAGTGAAGCCCAGGCTTTTATATATGGGTTTGACTGTCATTTCTGTAAGATTTTGCAAATTACAGTACTGTAATGAAAACCAGATTTGAGACAATCTGTCATATTTCAGATATCAGAGAAGTACTCTGTGCCTATGGAGAAGATGCCCAAAATCTACAAGAAAAGCAAGAAAGGGTGAGGAATGTATTAATGACACACAAACCATTAGTACAATCACTAGAACTGTTTTAGATTCATTTGAGCTACACCGATGTGTCTGCACATCTGTGACCTGACCTTTAATGTAGCGAGTAAACTGCACATGTAACTGCCATCTCGTTTGGATATTTACCTGCATGCAGTCACAACCTGATTGGTTACTCATAAGATCACCTGACCTGTCCATGCATCTCTCTGTCCTCTGACCAATCAGGATTCTCGTCAATATGGATGACAACATCATCGAGCATTACTCCAATGAGGACACGTTTATCCTGGGCATTGAGAGTCAGGGTGACTTCTTCCGGGTCACGCTCACTGAAATATGACATCGTACATCTAAATGGCACTGATTGGTTCTGTGTCCCCACTGGGGACTGTGCCCTGAGCATCCAGTGGCCCTCTGTTACTCACACACGACACATCTGTGGTTTAAAGTGGCACTCAAAAACAGGAACTCCAGGTTTCCTTCTTCTCTACGGACTGTTGTTATCCCAATTCTACTCAGCATAATGTGTACAGCATATGCAACAGGTCATTTGAGGACACCATGTAAAGAGGTGAAAAATTTTCTGACTCTCAGGCTCTCCCTGGTGATCAACAGAGGAATGTCACCTGTGGTTAACCCTCATCTATGGATCCTATGGGAAACCTCCTTTCAACCTGGACTCTACCTCAAAGCCGCCATCAGAGAGAAGCATTTACTAACAAACAGCATTTTTCACATACGCAGTGGCAACGCTGCTACACATTCTCAAAATTCAGAAAGCATCACCCATATGCCAGATTTATTCCAACAACCCAAACGTGAAAAAAAAATCACTGAAGATAATGTTAAAAGGAAAACATGAACATTTTTCACGTGACTGTTTAAGGGGGTAAACGATAATTCCAATCCACGGGATTCAAATGCCAGGTGTAGAGTGCTGAGAGATGTATTTTATTCCATTTCATTCTCTTGCTTTTTCAGTGATTGTGTCTTTTTTTTTTTTTAATGTGCAAATGTTTTAAATAAAGAAAACAGAGAGGGGCGCTGGTTTGTGATCAGTGGCCTGCAGTATTCCTCATTCCCCTGTATCCTTACGAAAGATGTGTTTCAGTCTGAGAAAACATCTCGTTGTGGTCACTTAGTGTTACTGTAGATAATGTGAATATCGCTCATACTGTTAATTATTCTGAAGTCTGATTATGCTTTTCATTTTATGGCCTCTTGTTTCGTTCTGTTTAGTTTTGTTTGTGTGTTTTTTTTTTACGTTTTTGACTTTCGTCTTTTAATGGATAGATTTTATCTGCTATGTTCACCTCCCTGTCAGTCTTCCCTTATGTCTGGATTCTTCTGACTGTGTTGTGTTTAAGCTAACATACTTCTCGCTCTATCTCTCTCTCTCTCCCCCTCCCTCCCTCTCCACAAATGTATGTATTACCTGCCTGACCCAGCATATCAGTCATAAACAAAAATGCATGTGTTTGCTTAATTTTGTATTTTGTTTTTTATAACAATAAACTTTTTTTTTTTTTTTTACCAAACCGTTGAACATATGTATTGAATATTTGAGTCATTTTTGAAAAGAAAATAAAAAAATAAAAAACTTAAGTTGTTTGTTTTGAGTTATTATTGTGTATATACTGTTCCAGAGAGCAGAAAGCCAGCAATCCCTTTAGCTGCTCCTTTTTTCAGTGTACACTACAGCCTAATGCATCATTGCTCTGATAAAACAATAAAACAGTTATATGTTTAAAAAAAAAAAATAAAATTAACATGAACTTTCCAGACGTTATCTCAAAGTTCATTGGATACTTAAACAAAACGCTTGAACGGAGTACAGCTCTTTGTCTGGTTCTAATAGCTGTGATTGGCAGTTTCTGGGTATTTGTAATACTGCAACAGCACAGTGTCAGGGATTTACTTAGTTAAATCTGGATTAAGTGTTGTACAGATTAAATTTAAAAAAAAAAAAATTAGAACGTTCTCCAAAAAAAAAAAAGATATATTTACCAGAGACTCTCTTGTTCTGCCTAAACCAAATCGGATGTTTCCAGCTGCAAGTTAAACGCACTCCATGCACTGAAAAAAAAAATGCTTTCTCGTTATTTTATGTTTTGCCCCAGAATTCCTCAGAGGATGCTTCCTGCTCTCCACATGCGTTGCTGTTTTGCGGTGTTGATTCGTTGCTTAAGCAAAGTCGATATGCCTTTGATTTGCACTGTAGCCTATATTCAGGCGCGTTTAAACTACTCAGGATAGCACTTAATACGGTTGGCCTTGTCCTTTCTGATGTACTTCACCTCTGTTTCTGTTCCGCTTCCCGCACGCGAAAAAGGTGTTCTTTGCTAACCACAGCAATGCAAGGGTAAACAAGATATTAACAAACAATAATGAAAGCATCGCTCTCATTTGTCATTTTAATGTGTTTATTGTTTGTGGAACTTTTCTACTTGCAAAATATACATTGACAATGCAGGCAAAGCAGAAGGAAGCTGTGAAACACATGCACACGCGTTTGAGACGTTACAACGCGCTAACTGATGAACATAGTGAATGTAAAATGAATTGATTTACAGCGCCAACGTAATCGTAAAAGCACAAAAACGATCTACAAAAAATAACGATTACACGAAAGTGATAGACTTTTGACGAAGTGTTTTACTACTCGCATGTCTTCTGTTAGTTAAATTCCGTTAATAATATACAGCTATTAGAGACTTCTTAATTATTCAAGTCGTGCGATCACACTGTAACGGCTGAGTCCGCTGAATCTGGTAACGAGAAGAAAACATTCCTCTACAAAACATCTCACGTTTACGTTCACGTTAAGACCTCCGCTCCGGGCCAGTCATTTTAACAACTTCATCCGGCGATTCCTCTTCACTGCTGGCTCCGCAGCAGCAGTTCCTCATTGCCCAGAGGAACGCTCCCACGGCGAACAGTAATATCATGGCAAGCCCAATAGCCTAAAATAAAATCAAAACGTAACAATCGGCCGAGTCAAGTTATGGTGAAGTAACGTTGCTATTCGAAATCATTACATTGTTGTCGATGATTGAGTTGATCAAGAGAATGTCACTGGTGATCACAGTCTTTACTGTGTTAACTGTGGGATAAACTGGAAATATTTATCCCCTCATTCATCTTAAAAAGTTTTAGTGAGGAAACAGGCAGGACTGCTGTCATTTAGGCTTGAAAGTACTGACCGAAAAGAGAAAAACAACAACAACAACAAAAAAAAGCTAAACGACACAAAGAATACTTAACCAGGGTAGGATAAGAAAGTTCTGGGCTGTAGCATGAGAAGTAAAAAGGCTATACAGATACTACACTTTACTTGGAAACAGAAGAATTGCACATTACACAGTACATGCCAACAAGCACAGAAAGACAGAGAAAAGAGAAGGCAAGAAAAGACATAGTAACTGTGTGCGTTCGGACTGAAACGCTGAATGTGAGAAAGCAAATGATTTACTGATAAACTAGTTAGAACTTTTTAATCAACTATTTTCAATTAAACTTTCAATGTAACTCCTTGTAACTAGTGATAGATTAGTGCTGTGGATGTTATGTTAATTCTAAGACTCATATCAGGCACCTGCAACTGGCCAAACACAACCCTCTACAAACTCACCTGAGACTCCAGTCTTGCCCTGTGGAACTGATCTTTCCTCTTGGACATTGTTTCGTTATTGACTGGGTTGCACCAGGTTGTAGAGGTCAAAGTGTCCTCAGCAGCAGCAATGTGTCCAGGCCAAGAGGTTCTGGCACACGCCCAGTATTGACCGTCAAAGAACAGAAGTATGAGCCACAGTGTTGATGGAACCAGGGCGCTTACAATTTTTTTACCATTTCCACAGCACCTCGGCCTCTCGTAAACTAACATGACTCCAAAACTAAACAACGCGGGAATGACAAAAAACGCGCAAGAAAACCAGGCATTCAGCCGGGGATCGCAGGGACACATAAAATCCGTCTCAACAATTTTTTCGATCCCAAACGTCAGGCATCCAAGTAGAATTTCCTTCTGAAAGGACTTGCTTTTCTTTTTCACAAACCGTATCACGTTTGTCCATGGCTGACAAGTCTCCATTTCCAGTGATGAGTTAATTAGTGTGTCTAGACAGATAAAGAGTTTAAATGTGCAGTGTTGCTCGCAGATGCTTTCAGCACAACCTCATTTGCAACTTATAGGAGGTCTTCTCATGTGTTCACTGGTTTCTATTCTTTTTTTTTTTCACAACTGAAGTTTGCACAGTTTGCACTCTGTTGTGTATCTCAAAAACCCGTGAGGTCCTGTGCTGATGATGACGTGAATATTTTTAGGTTGAAGGCCAAAAGTTACCACAATCTTACAACACTCTCAGAATTAAGTTAACTCTCTCTTTTCTGTGGCATCAAAATGCAGAAAGAACTATTTACAAGTTTATCATGTTTTTATATATATATATATATATATATATGTATAATTATTCAGTGGTTTACAGGCTCACAATGTTTACATCTAGGTTTGTCTTCCACTTTCCACTGATCATCTTCTCATGTCATGAATGACTCAATACTCACTGGTCATGAATTTATACGTCTGTGGTCTGTGGTAGTCTCATGGGACATGTGAAAATATACATATACATACATACATACACACACACACACACACACACACATATATATTTGTGACTGTAGTTTTTCTTGTAGTGTGAATGGTCATTTATCTCTTTTATTCTTTGAATGTGACAATGCCAAGACACCAAAGGCCGTCTTTGATGCTGTTCACCACAGACCCAAGAACTTAATGATGTTTGGAGGAGTGTGTTTGTTGCTGAAACCTTGTTCAGGTGACATCTGTCTATCTATGATTCTCTTTTGTCTTGTAAGGCATGATTCTGGTTCATGTCGTGTGATGAAGTATTAGTATTTATCGATACAGGAAGTCCTTTTCATTATTCGGTCATAAACAACAGTGAATTGATTCTGGTCTCACATTCACTGAGTTACCCATTCATTCATTCATTTATTCATTCATTCATTCATTCATTCATTCACTCAGTTCCATTTTATTGGTACTATGGACAATAAATCATCCAGTATTTTATTTATTCATTTGTTATGTTATGTGTATTGATTTATCTTATGTAGAAAAAAGTGACATTTCTAGCACAGTGATGTGTTGTATGAAGCGTGTGTATTTGATATGAACACTGTGTATTTCCCCTGTCACACACAGGATCATGGACGTGTCCAGCGCTTGTTTGGACAGTTTGGTTATTCTGGGTGCACTCCTCTCCTATTCCTTCATCATGGTCTTTTGATCTGTAGCCAAGTGCTGGATCCTCTGAGGAGAAGAATGGAAGAGCACAGCTCAGAGGTAAGGATTCAGTCCAAAAACACCAAGAACCAGCTCTGACAATCATTCATAATGATCCAGTGTGGTCCTGTCATCCAGGTTTATAACTTAACACCTTTCTAAGTGGCTTAGACTTCATTGGCAGTAGTGACTAATACTTGGACAGTTTTAATTTGGCCAGTATAGAGGTGAAATCCCATTCTTGCTACGTGTACCCTACATGCAGAAATTCCAGTGTAACAAAATGCTGTAAGAAAACAGCCAAATTCTGACTTTAACATACTGTTTCCCATTAAAACGGTAGTATACTGTAGAGAACAATGCATTCTGGGCAATACTTATAGGCAGCTTGCCGTTTCACGTAAAATACTGCAATGTACTGTGAATAGCGTTGCATTCTGATGTTAGAAATCAACGGCAGAGAGGAATACAATACACTACTGTACTTCTAGAGCAGACACGCTGAACACGAAGTGGTTACCCTTTTTTGATTATTATTTTGTAGGTAAGTTCAAAATAGTTCAGATAAATTAGTCGTATTGGTTTTTGTTTGTTCGGTTGGTTTGCGGCTAAAAGCGTCATTGTGCGTATGGGTTTGGAAGTTTGCCCTTTCTTCTCTGTGCATTTTCACGAGCATAACAAAACGAAGAAATATTCCAGAAAAGTTAAAGATTTTTAACAATGGCCTAACACTGTTCGCGCATCTTCTGCTTAGCTGTTACACCTAGCTATTAGAAACGTCTTCGTCATTCAACGTAGTTGTGCAGTCATACTGTAACAGCTGAGTCTACAGAATGTGGTAGGGAGGAACAGCATTTCTCTGCACCTGTTAATGTCAACATTGACGTTTAGGCTTCTGTTCCAGGACAATCATTCCAAAAGTTCATCCGGTGATTCCTCCTCACCGCTGGCTCCGCAGCAGCAGTTCTTCATTACCCAGAGGAACGCTGCCACGGTGAACAGTAATATTATGGCCAAACCAAAAACCTAAAGTACAATCAAAACATAATAATCAGCCGAGTCAAATAATGGTCAGAGAATGTTTGTATTCTATGTCATTTTTTTCAGTGTTTGAATCAGCCAAGAGAGTGTCACTGTTGAGTCTTTGCTTTGTTAATGGGTTATAGATCTAGTTCTCTCCTCATTCATCTAGAGACATTTTAAAGCAGGAAGAAGCAGGACTCTTGTCATTTAGGCTTGAAAGCGTTGACTGAAAAGAGAAGATGACGGAAAAACAGCCAGGCCAAAGGGTAAGAAACCTCTGGGCTCTAGTATGTGCAATAGAGCTAAACAGAAACTGAAAAGTGAGCAGTTAAAAGGCTGTACAGATATGAAACTTTACCTGGAGACAAGTGACTTGTACATTAAACAGCAAATGTCAAACAACAAAGAAAGAAAAAGGCGATGGCAAATAAACATGTAGTAACAGTTTGCTTTTGGACTGAAACACAGAGTATGACAAAGGAAATGAAGAACTGATAATGATATAATGTCTTATAAAGGATCAAAACAGGTTATAGCTGTGGAATATTTTGTTTTCTGTTCTACTTCAACTGGTCAAATGTAACCCCTCACAAACTCACCTGAGACTCCAGTCTTGCCCTGTAGAATTTATCACGTGCGTTGATTTCCTCCGTTTCGTTGTTGTGAGGCTGGCACCAGGTTGAGGTGGGCAGAGTCTTTAGAGTGGCAATGCGGCCATGCCAATGGGTTCGAGCACACGCCCAGTACTGGCCGTCAAATAACAGGAGAATGAGCCACAGTGTTGATGGGATCAGGGTACTTAGAACGTCTTTGCAATTTTCAGGTTTCTCAATAACTAACATAACTCCAAAAGCAAATAGCGCAGGAATAGCAAAAAACGCAGAAGAAAACCAAGCATTCCATTTTGGATCACAAGGACACACAAACTCCACCTCCACAATTTTTTCGATTCCAAACATCACCAATCCAAGTAGAATTCTCACATGCAAGGATTTTTTGAATACTTTAAAAAGTCTTTCCCAAGGTTGACGTGCGTCCATTCCCAGTAGTGAAAAAACATTGCTGTCCATGAACAGTAAGCCTAGATGTCGGGGCCCACGTTGAGGAGTGTTGTATGCGGCGTTTTAATCGCAGATGCTTTCAGCACGACCTCATGTGCAACTTGCTTTCAGAAGTAAAATGTTGGCAAACTTCGCACCGTGTTGTACGTCTCAAAAAACGTGTGACATCCTGTTATGATGACGATTTGAATAGTGTGATGATTTGATGAAACATATTCAACTAAAGTGTTACCACACCCAAATGATTCAGGGGAGAACGTCTATTTAGCGATGTATGCTCATGAGGTATTAGGAATCCGACTGATGCACTGATTGTAAGTCGCTTTGGCTAAAAGCGTCTGCTAAATGCTAAATTGTACATTGTCTATTGGCTTGTTTGTCAGACAGTTCCCAGAGACAGAGTGACCATGTTTCTTTTGAAATGGTTATTGTTTATATGTAAATGTGGGGAGATATTTTCTGTGGATATTTTCTGTGGAAAATATCTAGTTTGTGAAAATGTATCGAGATTCATTAAACAAAACATAGGATCTGGCACAAGCCGCAAAAATCCAGGACCTGTGAAATACTCCCACAACATCCTGATATTATTTTAAATCTCAAATAACAGGTTATATCTGCTGAGCCAACGTACTAATTCTAACAGCCTTCCCAATCGCTTAAACGTGGCTTTTAAAGTTTCTACTTGTGAACGCTTCACATCATTGCCATGTTTCCTTATGTTATTACCTGTCATCTTAGCACACTCATCACAGACAAGGTTCTCCTTAACATCAGCGATGGCACTGAAGTTCACCACGATCTACCCATGTTACTGTTGAAAGGAGATATTTTCTTGTCCCAAAGCATTAAACTATTCCCTTAAAAAGCCACAACACTTGTACAGCTGAACAAATCTTATTTGTACTTTGAATTTTGTTAGGTTGTTCATCGCACTCTGTTATCATAGGTATTCACACCCTCACTCTCGTGATATATGTTTTACAGTCATACAGAAATGTGGCCGGTTTCAGTTCCTCTGTGTGTTTTTTTCTTTAATTATTATGAGGTTTCATATTGAGTAGTTATTCATCCTACGCGAGGGCAGATTCACGTCCATAAACACACTCCACCACATAGTAAATGAAAATGACAGAATGACTTGAAACACAAGAGGCAGTGTCATACAGAGTTTAACCACACAGAGGCGTGAATTACCATCTCAGATGTTTAGCGGACCTCTGGCCTTCTAAACCCTTTTTATTGATTTGTGGCATGTTTGGATACCCTCTGAAAATAATTCATTGAGTATTCTTTGATGAAAAAAAAATTGTAGATTAATAAATAATTGTGAAACATATTTTCAGATTCTGCTCTTTCTAGATCGATCTAGAAAGCACATCGCTGCACTTGTACCGTAACTCTCTTCAGTGAGCTGAACTCAGTGTTACTGACTAGGTTATTCCCTTTCCCTTTTGTCAGATGTAAGGCTGACTAGTATATCAGTGTCGCTGTTGGTGTTTCAGTTTTACTCTGGCGACAGAAGAAGGAGGTTCTCACACACATTTATGTTTCACCCCACCCTAGACGGAGTCGTAACAATATAAAAGATTATACTGGCTCAGTCTCTGTGAAATAGCTGCTGGTCTTGGCTCATGTCTCTGTCAAGCCATTCCTGCTCCCCCTGGATTTAAAGGACGGTGGCAGATGTATGAGATCAGCCCCAAGCCGGTCTCTTATCCTTTTATCCCTTTCGGTGGATTCTCCAGAAGCACGGGCTCCCCCTGTGGAGCTCAGGAGTGCCCCTGCGAGAACAGACAGGGCTTAAGGAGGAGCTTAAAGGAGCCAGGATTGTCTTCTCTCCGAAGGTGCAAAGTGCCGGGGAAAGTCTTGTCAGAGGAGCAGAGCGAGGGCGTCGGGGGAAAGAATGGATGTCTGGGGGCTCGTGCTCGTTTTGGGGCTGCTGGAATCGCCCTGCCTGTGCCAGGGTCACGGAAGACACCCGCTGCCCGTGTTATGGATCATGCCTCTCACAGAAGAGACAGGGAGGAGTAACATCACAGCGGAAGTGCTGCCTGCTGTCCAGCTAGCCCTGCACCACCTGAGCAAGCAACCAGCTCCCTTAGGCAACTACAAGCTCGATCTCCACTTTGTAGACTCCAAGGTAAATACCGAGTGATGTGGAGAAGTGGTTTTAGACTTTGTGAGTTTTAGGCGATGTTCTGGACACAGTTCAGAGGGTACTGCCAAGGAACAGGGTTGAGTTTACATTGCGCTTGGGGTATTGTGCAAAGGTATCCTTTGTCTGTACTTGATCTGTGATCACAGGGGCTGTGCTTGGAAAGACTGAACACAGATTTCGCATTATCAGTCATTTACAGTAGTCACTTCAGTGCATGCTTGTGTAAATCTCAAATATCTCGGCAAGCGCTCCCACGCTATGGCTCATAATACTCACCTGAGCTTTTTAAAGGTTCCCTCTGTATGCATTAAGATCTTTGATGCTAAAGGTTGCCAATGATCAAATGATTTTCTGTGTAAACAAAAGTGCTTATTCGCCCTGTTACAACGCTAATGAGATCTTAGAGGCTGAACCTGGTCTCAAATTCTGGTTTTGGAGCTGAGCAGAGACTGAGCAGCTTCAGAGATGACTCACTAAGTTTGTTTTTTTGCGACACGAGCATTCTCATCTATAGCAGATTGCATCCGTTCTTGAGTGTGATGTTACGGTCTGCATTGTCATTGTTATTGTGGCGGAGTCTCCCTGCATGCTCTTTGCCCTGATTGGCTGCTGATCTGCTGTGTACTCCCACCATACGGGCTTTCAGATTCACTGGCTAATCTGCCCTGACCTTTGGCACAAAGCTGGCCAGTGACACACACACACACACACTTTCACAACAGCGTTTGAGCGACAACATATACAGTATCTTAACCTCTGACAAAAGAGTTAATAAGTTAATAAAATGCCTGACATTATATTAGCAGAATTATGTTATATCCGCCTGTTCACAGTGTCTTTGTCCCAGTTGGTTGGATTGATAAAAGCTTTAGAAAAGGACTTGTTTTTATTTTAAAGTATGATATTGCAAAAATGTTTCAGCTTCTGCTAGGATGGCTTGTAATCATACATCATAAAAATATGGCAACTGTTTGGGATAAAAAGTTCTAGAAAGTTCATTGCTTTCACAGTATTTCAGTATGCTAAAAATTAGAACTGTTGTGCATTTGTGAGTTATTGTACACAAAAGTTTATCGTTTTCAACATTCTCAGAACACCTCTAGTCAAACAGTCCTTTTTCCAAAAAAGAAAAGAAAATGCCAGAATGAGTATTCCCTTAATTTTCTTCATTTTTTGTTAGCCTTGATAGAACTTTGGTGCGGATTCCTGAAGGAAAAAAAAAATGAAAAAAAAAATTTGACGTAGAATTATGGTGGCAGTTGTGGGCACAGTTTTTGCCTGTCAGACAGTGAGTAAATATACCATCAAACAGATTACATTACCGTGACAGGTTACACAGACATGTCTGTGTCTCCTCTCAGACTCACTGTGCATTACTGATACAGACATTAATAATCCAATGTTTACTGTACACACAGTTCAATCCATCATTCAATGAATCTATTCTCAATGCAACCAGAAAAACTTAGTCAGAAAAAAAACTAGAGATACTGATTCCAATCCTGAGACAGGGCTTTCCCAAGACTCGGACTAACCCGGGTCATTAAACAGTAGTTGTTACACATGAGAAAACGGACCGCACTGACTTGTTTTGTCTTCCAACAAGCCTTGTGATGCAGAACAGATTCCTAAGAAGTTCCACGGAGGCTAATCTTTGTGAACGTTTTATAACTTTAGAGTTCGGCTGTCCCTCCCGAGGTCACACAGGAAACAGACCGATGTGCGGTACAGTTCAATCAGGCGTTAGTGGGACAAAGCCTCTTATGGCGCCTTCAGCATAAAACCTCAGAATGATATAACTCACCCTGAAGATGAACGTGTGTCTGGGTAGCAGGCAGGACGAGTTCAGATGCCCAAGACTTTGAAGGTGGTTCACACGCCACCCACAGACTCAGAAATGATGACTCAGCGATGTTCCTCAACAAAAGCAAGAGGGAGGAAGAGGGGAAAAAAAAATCTAGATGCAAAAGAAAAGAATGAGAGTGTTCAAAGTTTCATGTTGTAATTCTGATTAAATAATTTATTAAACTTATTGAATGATTAAAAAAAAAATCTTGTTGGTATCAATATATTTAACAGTTAAATTTTGATTTGTTCTTGACACCAACATGTTGCCTCTCTTGTAAAATGTATTTATCATTTGTAGCCAAATTCTCCGAGTTTATTTGACTGTCTCTTTGCTGTGGCATCAAGCTAGACTTATTTAGCATTAAATGCATCAAATTCATGAGGTCTTAAGAATTTTCTAAATTTCCAGGTGTGACTCATAAACGTCCAGGTCTTCTGCTTTCCTCTGATAATCTCTGTGTGTTATTAATGATTCCATACTCACTGGTCATTAATGTAATATGTCTGTGGTAGCCTCATGGGACATTTGAATTTGTTTATTTATTTTTTTTAACTGTAGTGTCTTGTAGTTGAATGTTGCGTTCTCTGCTTCTTTGATTCTGTGAGTGTGACAATGCCAAAGCGCTGAAAGCCTTCTTTGATGCTATGTACCACGGACCCAAGTACTTCATGGTCTTTGGAGGAGTGTGTCCATCCATTACGTCCACCATTGCTCAGTCGCTGGAGGAATGGAACCTTGTACAGGTGATTCATTAATCAATTACCCTTTTATCTCGTAATGCGTGAGTTAATGTCATTATTAATATCAGTGTTGATGTCACTGATAAACAGAGTGTCTGTCTGACGTCTTGGTAGCGTTTCAGAGAGATGCCTTTCCAAAATGGTCAAAAAGCTTTCATAGCTGATTTGATGCACCTCATTCTTCTGTCTGTGTGTATGTGTCTGCATGTGTGCGCGTGTATGTGCGTTTGTGTGTGTGTGTGCATGTGTGCGCGTGTATGTGCGCGTGTGTGTGTGTGCTTCATGCCTATACCTCACACAGACATTTCAGCAGTGTGAAATTAACACTGAAGAGTGTATTTATGTATATACACTGTTAATTTGGTTAATCCAGCGCTCCCAATGTACTATTTCCATCTGTTTATCCTCTTCTATGGATATTTCAGCTATCATTTGCTACAACAGCGCCTACGTTAGCCAACAAAAGAAAGTACCCGAACTTCTTCCGCACGGTGCCGTCAGACAGCGTGGTGAACCCAGGCGTCGTAAGGTTTCTCAGGCACTATGGCTGGAGCAGAGTGGCCACTCTGACCAAAGATGATCCAAAATTCTCTGAGGTAAAGAAACAACTTCACTTTTTTTTTCAGTGCTGTCTGTCACACTCCCTATGTGCTGTTGGTCTGCCTACCGGAAACTGATTCCTCTCTCTCTCTCTTTCTCGCTCTCTCTCTCCCTCTCTCTCTCTCTCTCTCTCTCTCTCCCCCTCCCTCTCTCTCTCTCTCTCTCTCTCTCTCTCCCTCTCCCTCTCTCTCTCTCTCTCTCTCTCTCTCTCTCTCTCTCTCTCTGTCTTTCTCTCTCTCTCTCTTTCTTCTCTCGCCCTCTGTTCATTCTACAGGTGAGAGCTGATTTGATCGAGCTCCTGAAGAATGCAGACATTCAGACTGCCAGTGCAGAGGCCTTCTCCCATGATCCATGCAGCAGCGTGAAAAAGCTTAAAGTGAGTAGAGGTACTCTTCATCTTCATCTTCATCTTCATCTTCAACTTCTTCACAGTACCACACAGAACCACCCAGATGGACAAATGTCCTGTTAAACATGCTAATTTTCTTCAAAAATTAAAATATCATTAAGGCAACATCTTTACTTTTATTCATTTAGATGTAACCCACAGAATACCATCATGACTGTGACCACTACTGATTACTGTGAATTTTGTCTGTGTTGAATCAGCCTCCATGTCTGTGAGTTCATAACCAACTGAATATCACATATGTCTCACAAACTGAAAATGTTTTTTACTGCAGGATCATGATGTGAGAATTGTTATTGGACAGTTTGATGCCAGATCTGCTGTCAAAGTCTTCTGCTGTGTGAGTCTTTACACAACCTCAGATGACTGAAAAATCACTGAAAATTCACCTTCCACTAAAAGACCAGTGCTTTACATGCCAGAGGTATACTGATGTAACTGCTCTCTCTCCTCTGGTCCAGGCTTACAAGCTGGACATGTTTGGCAGAAAACACCAGTGGATCATCCCTACCTGGTACCAGGACAGGTGGTGGAGTGACACCAGCTCCACCAACTGCACCACCCAGAACGTGCTGGCGGCTTTGGAGGGCTCCATCAGCGTAGGCATAGAAACACTCAGCTCCAGCTCTGTAAGAGGCATCTCTGGCAGGGTGCGTGTTTATCTTAACGTTACTGATTTTGGTTACACCACCTCAGAAATGTGAGAGAATGACACACACACACACACACGCTGTTTGTTTTAGACGGAGGTTTACAGAGGGTTTTCATTGAACTGGACAACCCAGGATGTGTGAATCTAAACAGTGTCTGAATGGTCTAGAAACATTTGAAAAAGCATCAAATGTATTTTTTCATCCTCATGTAACCAACTTACAAGCTGGGCCCAAAAAGTTTATTTAATTAGAGCCCAGAACCTGAAGCTAAAAAAAGTCCCCAAAGTTACTTTATCATTCGAAAAAAAACCCCAAAACCTTGTATTTATTACAGAGTATAACTATTGCTCACGTCTGTGTCTGTGTTCGTTAGACTCCACAGGAGTACGAGCAGGAGTATGAGCTGAGGCGGAGGCAGAAGGGTCTGGGCTTCAGTCGGTTTCACGGCTTTGCCTACGACGGCGTCTGGGTGGTTGCGAAAGCTCTAACGCGGGTGATGGAAGTGCTGAGGTACAGAGACAGATACAACCTCCACCGTAACCTCACCACCAGTGAGCGCGAGGTAGGACAGATGATCTGGGAGGCCATGGATGAGACGCAGTTTTTTGGAGTGACGGTAAGAGGTTGTGTTGATGTTAATTACTTTATTTATTATAATGCTGATTTCATTTTTCATCCTTACTAAAGTGCGCAAGTGAGGTACAAATGCAGATAAATTCTGAAAATTCTGAATAAAAAAAAAAACATTAAATGGATTAGGTTTATTTTTTACTCAGTTGAACCTCTGAAGCTGAATCCAATACATGAGTGATGTTTTTGGTTGTTTTCTTTTTTTTTTCTTTCTGCTGTCACATGACCTTTAGCAGATGCTGTTAAACTCACTCACTCACTCATTATCTAAGCTGCTTATCCTAATTAGGGTCTCATGGGATGCTGGAGCCTATCCCAGCATTCATTGGGCGAAAGGTGGGGAAACACCCCGGACAGGTCGCCAGTCCATTGCAGTGCTGTTAAACTGTTTTGTAAATTTCTCCTTTTTGTTCAGGGTCAAGTTAAGTTCCAAAAAGGTGAACGTGTGGGAACAGTGATATTTTCCCAGTATCAAGGTAACTGTTCACAACCACTTAACACACTAAAACTGAAAGCAAAAATACACTCATTCTGTGGGCTGTAGTTACCTTTGGACACTTAGATATTTTCTGTTGTTTTGACTCTGCACATTCTGTTACATTAATGTTGTAAGAAACAATTGATGCCATGTCTCTCTGCAGAGTCTTTGTTGGTTTGATTTTTTGTTGGTTTTGGCTTTGTGATGACGAGTTTCACTTACATTGGCAGTGTTTTGATCTTTGCAATGTGTCCAACGATGAAAACAAAGCCTAGAATGAACACTGGACTAGCGTCGCAGACATGTATTCATGACACAAACACATCTGCCATATCAGACACAGCCCTGGAGTCAATTCAGACTTCAAATTTACTCTAATTTACTTATTTCTTCATTTAGCAGACACATGTATCCAGAAATAAGAGGAGCTGTGTACAAAATGTGCTGTTATTTCTAAATGGTCGATTTGTTGTGGATGAAAATGGTCTCAGATTAAAGTCCAAACTCTGTAGTTCATCCACATCAGTCCCATGCTGCTGCTTCAGATCCACAGTGCTGGAAGACAGAGCCAAAACAACAAGAATGTACCACTGTCCAAAACTTCCCTTCACATCTAAAAAGGTCCCTTTAAGTTAACAAGTGCATAAGACCAAGGTCCCCCCTAAACCCTCGCTTTGCACTTTTCCATATTGAAATCAACCTTCCCTCCAAAACTGAAATGGATAAATTAACATTGATCAAGTCAGTCATTTCATATGAGATGTTCTTACACGTATGCCTAAGCAGTCTGAACTCAAAGGTCTACTTCATAATAATTCCTTAATGTTCTATATTTAAAATTTTATCATTGCACTTCACAGATGGCAGAGAAGTAAAGGTTGGTGAATATGGTGCATCTGCAGATAAACTGAAGTTCACCAACATTGTTAAGTTTAAAGGTAAGAGGCTGGAGAGCATACAAAGGTAATTCATCTAAAGAGCAGAGCTGGACCACAGAGCGGATTCGTGTTATAGTTGACGGTGGGTCTTTATTGTTTTTATGTGGTCATTGTCACTAAACATGGACAGTACAACCTTAAAATACATCACAAAGTAACTAAGAATTACTTAAGTGTTGATTTAATAACTTTAAAAATGAAAGGTTTGTGGTTTGCATTGACGCTCCTTCCACAGACAGTAACTGAATCTTTGTTTCTATAGGGGCGGAGCCTCCTAAGGATAGAACGATAGTGCATTTTCAGAGGAGACGGATCAGCCTCATTCATTACAGTACCTTAACGCTGGTCACCATACTGTGCATGATCACAGCCAGTGCCTTACTGTTCGTCATTATCAAATGCCGCAGATATTGGTATGTCCCAGTGCTCTCATGGTACATAGATGTGAGAAAGTATTTTGGCTGACAGTTTGGATGACAAAAATCACGCTGGCACAACATTTGTTAAAAATGTGTTAAAAATATTTATTTTTTATATTAATCCAGGTGTTCTATGGCAGTTTGACTACATTAAAGAAAGAAATTCTATGTTATTTACTTATTTTAATGACATGGATTGTTCTCATTTCTGATGACAGCTCCTTATTGGAAATGTTACTTAGTATTAAACAGCTAAGCATTGCGTGAAGTCCTCTTTTTTTATTATATTATTACAAACAGTAGTGCTTTAATTCTTGTCTATCAGTTACCTACTTATCTGTACATTCATTCATTCATTCGTTTATGCAAGAGGTCATTCAGTATTTTATTTCAAGATATTTCATGAATTCGTGTGTGTATAGATTTATTGTAAAAAGTGACCTTTCCAGCTCAGTGATGTGTTGTATGAAGCGTGTGTATTTGATATGAACACTGTATATTTCCCCTGTCACACACAGGATCATGGACGTGTCCAGCGCTTGTTTGGACAGTTTGGTTATTCTGGGTTCACTCCTCTCCTATTCCTTTATCATAGTTTTTGGTCTGGATGGCTCCTTGGTCTCAGACAATGTTTTTGAAACTCTTTGCTCTGTGAGTACCCATATGAGCCGGCAATTAAACCTCTATGTCATGTTTGTGTGTTCACTCTTATATATATAGCCTCAAAAAAGCCGCTTCTCTATCTCCCCCTAGTGGTGTTGATCTAAACTTGCCAACTGTCCTCTGTTTGTACAGGTGCGTAGTTGGATTCTGACTGTTGGGTTCACAATGACGTTTGGGCCCTTGTTTGCCAGAACCTGGAGTAATTATGTTTATATGAGGAAAAAGGTAGAACAGCTCAGAAGCCAATCTCTGTCTGATCTGCACAGTTCAAGAGTGCCTCAGTCCCACTGTGTTTAACATCTATGTATTTAACATATACATATTTACATTTTAGGTTTATTGCTCTTCTTTATTGCTTGCTGAAATAAAATTGAAAATTTAAGTCTCCCTCCCTCCCTCTCTCTCTCTGTCTGTCTCTCTCTCTTTCTGTCTGTCTGTCTGTCTGTCTTAGGTACTACCGAACCAGATTTTGACAGTTTGCTGTGTGCTGTTGGTTGATTTGTGCATTTTGATCTGTTGGCAAGTGCTGGATCCTCTGAGGAGAAGAGTGGAAGAGCACAGCTCAGAGGTGAGATTTCAGTCCAAAAACACCAAGAACCAGCTCTGACAATCAGTCATAATGATCTGGTGTGGACCCGTCATCAAGGTTTGTAACTTACAGCCTTTCTAATTGGCCTCAATTTCACTGGCAGCAATGAGCAATACTCAAAAGGGGAAATGTCTGTGTATGCTTTTAGTCAGAGAATGATAAAACAATGAATTTGTCATTTACCTCAGAGAAAAGAGGGTTTTAAATAGTCCTCTCTTGCCACACGTGTGGGCAAAACCTGACTTAACGTGTGTTTGTGAATGTTGTTGTTTGTAAATTAGCCTTGGTATAAGGAGTTATTCACTCATAAAAGCCAGTTTTTACTGTCTGACAAGAGCTAGGGGCTTTCCTAGAAGGACAGTTTTGCTAATGAATAAATTTCATTGTCTTGGTTATTCTATCAAAAAAAAAAAACTGTTATTGTCAAGAACCAATAAAAAATGGCTTTTTAAAGCTTAAAAAAAACAAACAAAAGAAAGATTGGACTTAATTTGAATTAAATTTGCCAAGCTGATCCTCGAATAGTGCTCCTCATTCAGTCCTACTCATTCAACAAGCTATGCGACATCAGAGTGAAACATGTCAAGCACATAAATTCCATAACATCTTCCATGATGGGAACTCATGAAATGAAATTTGGTCAGTGTTGTATGAACTGACTGTTACATCCATGTTCCTTCAGCTTCTTCATCTGATTGACTGTCTGTATTTCCCTTGAGAGGAGATTTAGTACCAGGGTCAAACTGGGGATTCTGACCACAGTTTGGATCGGGGTTCTGGGCAGAGCATTCTGTTCCAGAGATTTGTTCATTGTCTTCTTCTTTCTTCCTGTTCTTGTGTTCAAAATAGATGAATGCGGCGGTGAGCAGTAGCAACCCAACAAGACCTATGCCCTAAAAGAACACCTACACATCAGTGGTGCATCTTTCAGTTATTTAATTCAGATCAAGACCAGCGGCCTTATTGGACATTCTCTCCCCTTTGTAGCATGCTTGCTTCAGCTAACTGAAAGCTTGATTAACCAGCTGATTAGATGAGTCAGCTCTATAAAATCAAGGAGAGATGTAAAATGCGTTTCAGGAGTAGGACTGAAATAACCCACACTGAAAGCAACAGCATATAATGAGTTGATATCTGATTGTCATTTGGAGATTTGTACATAGGCTTTAATGTTCAGCAACTGAACCAACAACATATCAGCAGTGTGCTGAAATACTCACCTGAGACTCAAGTCTGAAGTTATGAAATTTGCGTTTTGCCTCTGGTCTCTCTGTTTCATTCTTTGGCTGACACCAAGTTGTAGAGGCTGGAATGTCAGTCGAGGTTTGTGTGCCTTCCCAAGTGATCCGTGCACATGCGAAGTACCGTCCATCAAAAAGCAGCATTAAAATCCAGATAAATGCGGGCAACGCACGGATGCAAAAATGCTTTTTTTTCCTTTTGGATTTTGGCTTCTTTTTTTTGCGTTTCTTTTTTTGAGACTGTAGCTTCTCCACACGATCAACTATTAGAAAAATACATGGTGCGGGCACCACAATGAAACACAGAGAAAAAATGGCATTACAATATCGATTGCAAGGGCAGACAAATTCTGCCTCCACCATTTTTTCAATAAGTATTACAAAAAATCCAACAGCAGCCTCTGGTGAGGTCTCTCGAATAAATTTTCTCAGTTTACTCCCGAATTTATCCATGGTTAATCTCACGTGTAGTAAGTGAGACTCAACAGCAATCTAGATGTTATTACACAATCTTCCTTCAAAGTGATGTTTTCCGAATCTTGAAGTGCATTCTCACTGACTGATGCTTCAGGGAGGCGTTACCCTTTGAACTCTTACTGCAGTGTGGTTTATACAGATTTCCTCCCTCTTTTCCTGGCTCTCCTACTGTGAACTATACAAATGTTTTTTAGATAATCTAAGAGTTTTTCATTAGACTTCCATGAAAGTGCACAGTACTGCCTTACTGTTATAATAATTAATACAGTAACAATATCATATCATTGCTGTATTTTGCATTGAGCTGCTGGTACAGGATGTAAGGTATGAATCTCACATCGGGTGCTCTGCATGTGTTGTGGTCACCAGTAACAATCTGTAACTTAACCACACAGGCAGAAAAGCAAACTCAACTGTTTTGTCACATACTGAATTAATCTGCTTTAATGGACACAGTGATGAACTAATCCAGGTGATGGAGATGCTGTAAGATGTGTTAATTTGCTTCTTACTGTTACTTGTTCTGTGCATGATTATGATAAACTGGAATCTATCAGTATCTCCTTGGTAATTACACAAGATGGATAGATACCAGCATTTCAAATGCATAATGACTGAACTTGCACACTTACCCACATTGACATTGACACTCACATTCACATTCATATTCACATTGACATTGACACTGATATTCACATTCACATTCTTGTGTTCAACAAGTGTGTATGAACTTGACTTGCTGTTTGTTCTCAAAGGCCTGAAGTACAACCAAAGTGATACAGAGAGTTTCCTGTGGCATCCTGCACCAATCATGCAAACCATGCAAAACACTCGCTTCTCTTTTGTTTTTTTCTCCCCTTCTGTGTACCGGCTAAGCCACATTCTAAATAAATATAGAGACTGGAATAGTTCAGATTCAAGGGGTTGTGTTCTGATGTTTTGCAAACCTGCTACTAACACAATGTCTTTCAAGACTAAAACTGAGGGATGAAATCCATATTTCACATTGATTTGATGCAGGCTGATCCTGATGGACGAGACTTTGCCATCCGGCCCTTCCTGGAGTGCTGTGAGAGCATGCACTTGTCTATGTGGTTGACAGCTGTATATGCCCACAAAACTCTACTTCTGGTAAGAACATTATCAGGATTTCACTCGTGCATTTTAGTTGAGAGTCACAGACATTTGTAATAAATTGAGAAGTAATTAAAATTTTAACTCCACTCAACAAAACAACTAACAAGAAGTGTGCACTACATTGTTTGGTTACTTGATTTTCACTAAACTGGAGATTTTGGATATCAGGGTTCTGATTCAGTCAAACCAACATTAAATTGCCTCAGGAACAAGTGAAAACTTTGTATAAATCACTTTTCCATGGTCATTCGCTTGGGCAACAGTAAACTACAACAAAGGTTATTTGATAGAATAACAGAATGAATTGTGCTGGCAGTATTAACCTGCTTTACCTGTTTAGTTTTTTGGCTGTTTCCTGGCCTGGGAGATGAGGCATGTGAGGATTCCTGGGTTGAATGACAGCAGGTACATCAATCTCAGCATGTGCAACGTGGGAATCATGTCCATCCTTGGTCTTGTGCTAGCGGAACTGACCCGAGACCAGCCCAATGCACAGTTCTGCACCATGGCTCTAATCATCATCATCTGTAACACCAGTACCCTTGGTCTGCTGTTTGTTCCAAAAGTAAGACAAAGCTGTACTCCCTAATGTTCCTGCTCAGTCCCAGTTGGTAACAAAACAAACTAACAAACAAACAGTACTTACACCTTAATGGGAATTTGTAGCATTCATGAAAACAGACACAACTCAGCTTCGGCTGACTAGCAGCTCAATTCCTCAATAGCCAAAGTCAGTCGAGTTTTCAAACTGCAGCTGTGCTCAAAACACACCGTATGTCTGTCCCCACAGCTAATTATCTTGAGGACAGACCCTGATAAATGTTTCCAGTTCACCCAGAACCAAATGGGAAAAAAGAGGGAAAGCGAGATTGAAAAGGAGGTAACTGATGATAGTGATGATTCTGGAGACTCCAGCTCGGAGATCAGTGAAACTCCAGTCAGTCCTTCCCACCTGGATGCCCTGCAGTCAGAAAACCAGCGGCTCATCATGCAACTCTCTGAGGTAGACCACATTACTGTCACAATTCCACAGAGTGTGGGCAGCTTCATTTTCCACTCAGTTACAGCTTCAGCTGAAATGTTAGCACCCAATTATGGAACAAAAACCCCAAGCAAGAAATTTTAGTAATCAGGTACCTCATGATTGCAAGACACAGAATACTAATTAATTGTTATTTACTTGGTAGTAACACTGTCATAATGTTAGTGATGTTATTATGAAGGTCCTGAGCCACATGTTGGTAATAATTATTCCCAGCCTTCTCAGAATTTTAAATGACAATTTTTGAGATGCTAAATTGCTGCTAGATAGCATAGAAGCAGCACCTGAATGGTCTTTCATGTTAATTATCTCTTCCCCCCAAATGGTCTCACCTCTTTTACAACTGTCACTCTCAGTGTGTTTGATGTCTGGAGAGCATCTGAACCTAACTCAGCTGAGTAGGCATCTAATGCTGATTCTCACACAAACAGCTGGATCATGAGCTAGAGGACATAACCATGCAGCTGCAGGATACTGACGAGTTGAGCCATCCAGCTGCACAGGAACGCTTTGTGGAAAACCTCATTAACGTTGGCAGTAGCGCAGATGTATCAGGTAGGAGAATCCTGTTTTGTGAAAATGGAAGTTTTGATGGAAGTGCATCATTTAGATAATGTGGTTGTGGTCAGCATGAAGTATAGTGGTGTTACTGCCATTTACTTGTCTGAAAACAAATCAGTGTTTTTTTGTTCTGGCTTTTTTGTTGTTGGTGTTTGCAGGAAAAGAAAAGTGCCGAACTCTTCCTGCAGGATCCAGTGCTAACTGGGACTTGATGGACGACATTAACTCCCCTGAGCTGTACGTTACTGGTCAAATGCTGTTATAGACACTTAAATTTTTCACTGTCCATGTAGAAATTGGTTTGCCAGCTTCACTATCGTAACATATATTAAAGGTCTGCAGATCACCTAACCAAAAAACACCAACCTAAAAATTATATCTAAGAAATAGTTCACTGCAAACAACTCGTACACCTTAGTAACACAAGACGGGTTATAAAGTTGTCAGTGATGAATAGAGTACCTTAGGACATAAAAATGGGAAATTTAGTTAGAAATTCTTTTATTACATTTTATTGCATTTTATTACTCCGCTGCCCTCTCATACCATTTTCTTATTACTTTCCAAGTAACTCTTTCGTTCACTCCAGTTGTCTCTACCACGGTTCGTAGCCGCCGTCACATTAATGCTTCCAGCACTGCTGCGCTCATTGACCTGGTTCCAACTGCTCTCAAATCTTTTAATGATCAGCAAAGATCTGTGAACGACTTGACGGACAGCATAAATTCTACTGTCTGTAATGTACTAGATATGGTAGCACCATTAACTATAAAAAATAGGCATAAACACTCAACACCTTGGTTTAATAATGAAACCCATACGCTGAAGCAGGTGTGTAGGAAATTGGAACGAAACTGGCGGGCAACCAAACTAGAGGTTTTCCGCCTCGCATGGCACGACAGCCTAAAGGATTATAAATGCACTCTCTGCACAGCCAAATCTGTGTATTACTCGAAACTAATTAATGTTAACAAAATTAACTCCAGGTTCCTTTTTGATACAGTATCTAAACTTACCCAGAATCACTCCCCTCAATCTAGCCCTTTCACTGCAAACGATTTTGCAAACGACTTATTCCTTCGTAATATTCTAATTAATTTTTCAAATCAGACTGCCTGCACGCTCTCCGTCAGTGCACCTGAGACTAATCATGATGTGAACCCTTTAACTCACTTTAACCTTATCTCTCTAGACACGCTCTCAAAATTGGTGCACTCCTTAATCCCCTACCTGCTAAACTTTACGTAGAGCTTTTCTCAGTCCTCGAACCAACAATGCTAAACCTTCTAAATATATCACTTAAATCTGGTGTTTTACCCTCTGCTTTTAAAACGACCATGATCAGGCCTTTACTTAAAAAAATGAACCTTGACCCTGAAGCCTTAAATAATTATAGGCTGATCTCTAATCTCCCCTTTCTTTCAAAAATACTTGAAAACATTGTAGCTGCTCAGCTGATAGCCCATATGTCCTATAACAGTCTGTTTGAAATAATTCAGCCAGGCTTCACGTGTTTTCACTCTACTGAAACCGCGCTTACTAGAGTAACTGATGATCCTTTATGCGCCAGTGACGCTGGTGCTACTTCTATTCTTATTCTGCTTGATCTGAGTGCAGCATTTGACACAGTTAATCAGACCATACTGTTAAAGTACCTGGAAAATCAAACTGGCATTCATGGCCTGGTGCTCTCTTGGTTTAAATCTTATCTCTCTGAGAGAAAGCAGTGTGTTCATTATAATAATGTGACCTCTGAATACCGTGAGCTTAACCATGGAGTTCCTCAGGGTTCAGTCCTTGGTCCTCTTCTGTTCTCTATTTATATGCTCCCTTTGGGTGACATTATTCATAGTTACAACATTAACTTCCATTGTTATGCTGAAGATACTCAGATTTTCTTACTTGTGATTGCTTTTATAAATGCTATTTGAATTGTCTGTGGCTCATAATAATACAATAATATTGTGTTGTTTCATTCAGTGACTTCTCTCATCCTGTGTTCCTCTCCATAGCATCCAGCGCAGACTGTCCCTACAGTTGCCCATCCTTCACCACGCCTACCTGCTATCCATTGGTGGATTGGATGCCAGTTGTACTAGCCCAGTGGACAGCCCATGTGCCAGCCCCCAGTACAGATCAGTGCCCAGCTCCCACAGAGTCATGGTGACAGGAGTATGATGCCACAGTCATACAGACACTTTCTTCACTTGACCAGTATGACCAGCATGAGGTCTGGACATGGTACTTACTAAAGAGAGACTTTCATTTTGAAAAGTTAGCAAGGAATGGAAAAATTCTCTTCTGTTCTTGGGCTTGGCTCTACAGGGTCCTTGCTGACATAGAACCTTGTTTCCTACCAGAGGGAATTTCATACATGTGTTTTCTCTTTTTACCGTATACTTTGAGAATGGGGTTTTATGGGGAAAGCTGATGATGTGGATCTTGTCCCTTTGTACAACTACAGCAGCATTTTGTCAGTTTCAGACAGCATTCACCAGGAACAAAAACACAACAAATGCACATGTTTATGGAGCATGATAAAAAAAGCTGTTCCCTCTCAGGAAATGTCTCAGTAAGTGTAGATTTTTATGTTAAAATATATAAGACTTTTCACCATTTTGAAGTATGCTCATATATCATTTTCAAATAATTTTTCACACTACACTGGACCTTGTGATCCAGTTTGCCATGGCAAAGTGACAGAAGTAGTTAACATACTGAAAGGTCTTCTCAATGTATGACATGCGTTTGGAAAGGTTTGCCAATAATCCACAACTGGGGTGGAAGTAGCCTGTTTTTCAGCTGAGTTTCATGCACCAGATCCTGGTTGTGTCAAGCCAGCAATGAGATATACAGTGTGCTTGAAAAGGTTTTGAGTAGGGACAAATCTTTTGTTGCTCTTGCTTTGAGCATTCTCTCTTCTTCATGTTTCTTTCTTCTTCATGTGAATGCTTGTTTTCAGTATGTCCTTTCAATAAACTTCTTAGGTCCTTATGTTGTCTAGTTTCCAAAGGCCAGAACCAAAGTTAGTAGAGTCTTCAGCTCTCTAATGCATGCAAACACAAACACGTGCCTAGTAAGATACAGCTGTGCTGTCAAAGAACCAAACCAACAAAAACTCAATGTCCAATCTGAGTACTTACAGAAATGTAAACAGACTGCATTAGTAATTGAAATGTTCAGGTCCATTTATATCAGAGGGAACTTGTCGAGTGATTCTTCAGTGGTCATATGCCTTAGTGGAGTTTGCCAATAATGATGTTAACATATGAGTGGTAAGTGTCAGTGAATGTCTGTGTGGCTGCTGAAGCCCCTGTGGGTTACATCTTTTCAGTTTGATGAAAAAATACAACAATGTTGATTCTGAATTTAATGTAGGTTGTGCTCTGAAAATCTGAAGTGGCATTCCCTGAATTAGCAAGCTTTGGTTTTTATTCAGGCCAAAGAATGTAAATGTTTATCAGAACTACTGGTACTGTTTAATTCAATAACTTTTTAAAATAATGAATAGTGTTTGAGAGCGTTTGTTGTGTGAATTCTACCTGTGCGAAGAAAAGACAGGTCTGTTTTTGTTTGCTAGCACACACTCAAAATAAGAGCTCTCCTAGGTAACAAGTTCTCTGCGTGCATGATAACAGTAAGGGCCATACACACGTTTTTCTCAGTCAGATTTTCACACTTGATGGGCTTTTTATTGCTGTGGCATGTGAACCTAATCTATTGTTATGTCTCTTGTCATGTGACGAAGTATAACAACGGTGCAAAAATATTTCCTGTGGTATCAGGCAGTTAGACTGTGACACAAACTCAACGTTTTTTACCCCTGAGGAAGACCACATTATTTTCTGCAGAGGTCAAGCCATTCCACTCAACACAAGCTGCTTTATTTTTCACTCAGATACAGACACAAATGGAAAATTAATGCCTGATTATTTAACAGATAGATGAGGAGAAGTCCTGAACACATTGACTGACAGCCTAACAATAAAAACAATTTGTTATACACCATGTTTCATTTAAGGGTTTGTTTTCTTTTCTTTTACTTTCAGTTTCACTTTCAGACTGCATCTGCCATGATGAAAGAGGCAAGCAATGCACTTGTTTATGTGACATGATTAGGAAAGTTGCTGTCTTTCAGGAGCCGTCAAAATCGTTCTTTTAGTGGTCACTGTATATTTCATCTTTTGGGCCCCTTACAACATTGTCATCTTCCTGCACTATTTACAAACACTGGGCTATTTCTGTGAGTGTGACGAGATGGCTAACATTAACTTGGCAATGCAGTGGACCGAAACGACTACTTTCATTCACTGTTGCCTGAACCTGCTCATCTACACTTGGGTCAGTCAGAAATTTTCAAGACAGGTTCTGAAGATATTGAAGAAGTGGTTCTCCATCTGTTTCAGCTACGGAAAATGTCCCCAACTCAGCAGAGAACCATCAGAGAGGAGAAGCTCTGTCCACTCCAACTCCTCAGCAGTGAGCTCCCCCATGCTGCTGTAACCAGGCAGTGGGGTGAGGGTTGCTATGCACTTAATAAAAGCTACCAAGAGTTTGAAGTTTAACTGAACGACTGCATTGAGTAGGATTTAGTTTAAAACATCTGCTGTCCAGCATGTTGTATGCACACAGTAATGTCATTCCATGGTTTAAGTGAGCATGCATATGATGTGCAGGAATGGTACTTTTATGTATGAATGTTCTGATGCAATGCAGATAATGCATGTTTGTTATTCTTAGAAGATTGTGTTGTTGCACCCCCCCCCCCCCTTCTAACTGCAAGAAGATATAAGACTTCTCACTTTTCACCATTTTCAAGTATTCTCATATATCTTTTTCAAATAATTTCTCACATCATACTGAGCCTTGTGATCCAGTTTGCCATGGCAAAGTGACAGAAATAGTTAGCATACTGAAAGCTCTTCTCAATGTATGACATGCATTTGGAAAGGTTTGCCATATATTGTCTAGTCTCCAAAGGCCAGTACAAAAGTTAGAGTCAAGACTCCTGAGCTCTCTAATGCATGCAAACACAAACACGTGCCTAGTAAGATACAGCTGTGCTGTCAAACAACCAAACCAACAAAAACTGAGTCAATGTCCAATCTGAGTACTTACAGAAATGCACCCAGACTGCATCAGTAATTGAAATGTTCAGGTCCATTTACGTGTGAGGGAACTTGTCGAGTGATTCTTCAGTGGTCATATGCCTCAGTGGAGTTTGCCAATAATGATGTTAACATATGAATTATTGTCAGTGAATATCTGTGTGCCTGCCAAAATCTGCATGGATTGGTTCCTTTGAGTTTGATGAAAAAGTACAACAATGTTGATTCTGAATTTAATTCTGACTGTGCTCAGAAAATCAATTTGAGTGTATTCACATTCAGAGAGGTGTCAAATCATCAATGGTAAACAGCCTGAAGTGGCATTCTCTGAATAAGTGAGCTTTGGTTTTGATTCAGGCCAAAGGATGTAAATGTTCATCAGAACCACTGTTTTTTGAGGTGATAACTCAGTAGTTTTGGACTTAGATGTGATCCCTCAGTATCAGCAAAGTTATATTGTTAAAATATAATGAAGCATTTTCACCCTCAGGGTCAGAGTACTGAGCAGCATTTGGACCAATGTGAGGATCAGGGTTTAGATCAAGGTTTGGTTTAAGCAGAGGTCGGGCATGCAAATATAGCACTCTAGCACCTCATGGCTACCGTTTAATATGCAAGAGAAATCATATGCTCACAACCAAGTCTGTAGCAAAGCTTTTAATTACAAGGAAATGTTTGAGTGGTGAGCGCTTGTGTTTTGTCCTAAAATATTGTCTGTAATGTTGGCTCGTTAGCTGTGTACTGGTCGAGTATGCGTACGGTGGAAATAGTCCGGGAGGAAACTTAAGTTTTATATTTCAGTTGGTAATTCAGTTGGTAATCAGTAGGTAAGTCATATGTTAAGGGTGCTGTTTAAATGCACAGTGGTCTTTATTTTAAGAATATATGTTATTTTCAGTTTCAGATTATTTATTTTTTGCAGTGGAACTTTTTTTTTTTAAGTTTACTTTCACTATCCCACTGTGGTGTACAGCAACAGGGAAGAGAGTTGTCCTTGGGCCAGTAAAGTGTTATCAAGGTCTCACCCGCAATCCAGAACCCCTGTGTACAGCGCTTTTTTCTCTTCGCACAACGCCGCACCACCCACACGTTAGAAGCACAACGCAGAGTTTGTGGAGAAGCGCCTGCAAGCAAAGAAATTCATTAGATTGTCTTTTCATGAATTGGTATGTAATTTTATTTATATTATATATTATGAATCATATAAACAGTGTATGTGATATATACTGAAATTTCATGAAATATCTTGGAAAAAGGGAAGCATGATGGACACTTGTAGAAATTTGTCAGAATGGAAGCTGTATGACCCCTGACTGTTGTTATGTTGTTTATGCTGCATTCTGCTGCGCTGAATCAAATTACTCTACAATAACAGCCTGACGTGGTCCTTTGTCCAGCGCATTAAGTAAAGCACAACTTTTTAGTTAGATTTCTCTCTCTCTCTCTCTCTCTCTCTCTCTCTCCCTCTCTCTCTCTCTCTCCCTCTCTTTAACTGGTTTTATGTTTGTATATGCAAAAGTTGCACTAATGATGTAAGATAAGTTGGGCAGCAATCACCATAAGTTTGTTTGTATGTGTACATTGTTATTCTGTTGGTGATTTATATGGGGTCACATTAGATTTGTTTACATAATTAGACCTGTAAAATTTAGACCGCACCTGTTAACGTATGCAAACTGTCTCCCCACAGGTAAATGTGCAGACATGGCACACTACGAAGATGAGAGCTTCGATTACAATGGGATGGACTACAGTGAATATTATAAATACTCATCAGGTGATTTCGATGATGGATCATGTGACAACTCCAGTGTGAGGGATTTTGGCCAAGTCTTCCTGCCTGCCATGTATAGTTTGATCTTTGTGGTTGGTATCATTGGGAATGGGCTGGTGGTTTGTGTATTCGCCAAAAACTGTAAGGAGTGTTCCATGGCTGACATGTGTCTCTTTAACCTTGCACTGTCAGACATCCTCTTTGTCCTGACGCTTCCTTTCTGGGCCCACTATGCAGCCGTGTCCGACTGGACGTTTGGTGACTTCATGTGTCGGGTAGTGACAGTGATGTTTACACTCGGTTTCTATGGCAGCGTCTTCTCCATAATGATCATAACCATGCACCATTACGTGTCCATCGTCTGTACACGAGTGAAAAAAATCCCTCTTCGTTCGTTCCGGGCGGCCGTGATTCTGATGGGATTCGTGTGGCTTCCCAGTTTCTGCGCCTCCTTACCCACCATCGTTTTAGCGCATGTGGAAAACAAGACAGGGAGGTGTGCGCCAGGCTTTCTAGACAGTACAGTGTGGAAACAGTTCATGTATCTGGAGCAGAACATACTGGCCCTGATCCTTCCTCTTGCTTTGATGATCTTCTCATACTCTCAAGTGATCCCAGTTGTGTTACGCACGCGACTGTCAAAAAAGCAAAGAGCCATCAAAATCATTCTTTTAGTGGTCACCGTATATTTCATCTTTTGGGCCCCTTACAACATTGTCATCTTCCTGCACTATTTACAAACACTGGGCTATTTCACTGCGTGCGACGAGATGACTAACATCAACTTGGCAATGCAGTGGACCGAAACGATTGCTTTCATTCACTGTTGCCTGAACCCGCTCATCTACACTTCGGTCAGCCAGAAATTTTCAAGACAGGTTCTGAGGATAATGAAGAAGTGGTTCCCCATCTGTTTCAGCCACGGAAAATGTCCCCAACTCAGCAGAGAACCATCAGAGAGGAGAAGCTCTGTCCACTCCAACTCCACGGCAGTGAGCTCCTCCATGCTGCTGTAACCAGGCAGTGGGGTGAGGGTTGCTATGCACTTAAAAGTTACCAAGTGTTTGAGGTTTAACTCAACAGTTGCATTGAGTAGTATTTAACATCTTAAAACATCTGCTGTCCAGCATGTTGTATGCACACAGTAATGTCATTCCATGGTTAAACTGAGCATGCATATGATGTGCAGGAATGGTACTTTTATATATGAATGTTCTGATGCAATGCAGATAATGCATGTTTGTTATTCTTAGAAGATTGTGTTGTTGCACCCCCCCCCCCCCATTCTAACTGCAAACAATGCAGATTTTTTTGTGAACATACAAACCACAGTGAACGAGAGGTGGATTGTTTTTTTCACACTGTCTTTGACAGTTATAATGTACTTTTTTCCCGGTCTCATACAATATTGTTGTTTTTTTCTTAAATCAGAAAGATGTCAACTTCCACTGCGTGAAAAGTGGTGTATTCGGAAATATCCGGACAAAGTAAACTTCCGCTAAACCTGCTGTTTTCCGGAGGTATTCGGATGCCCGCAGAACTTTGTCATGCGGACCTGAAAACTCCCACAAATGTCCGAATACAGCTGTTAGATGGCAGTTTTCGGGCATCCGCGTGACCACAGTCGTTAGCTGATGGCTTGGCCTTTCAAATGCTAATAACAGTCAGTGGTCTAGGTGGGACTGGGTATAGAAGCCTGCCCCCCTTCCTCACTGTAACTTTCTATCAGTTAGCCTATATGTAATATTTAGCCGATATTTTGATAACCACACAAACTTCTTAGGTGTTGCATGGTGTATAATATAGCAGTGGTAGGCCCATATAGCCTTTAATGTCATTGCTCTGTTGTGCAGCTAAATTACAATGGACACTTCAAATGGAGCATCAAAAACACACTGAAAACATAATTTAAAAAAAGTCTAAATGTTCATTAATTACATATTTGATGGTTATGCAACTGTCCTTTACTTGGGGTCAAAGGTACAGGGTGACCAGATGCAAACAGACCAAATGGGGGACAAATAGTAAGTTTGTGTGGGACAATATGGGACATGTTACTAATGCTGAGAGATGATGTAAAACTTAGATATAATGTCAGTCTAACTGTATAAGAAACACTTGTATACACTTGTATTGATAGACATCCAACATGCATTGGCCATTACAGGCCAATCAAAGGCAACTGTACTTAAGCAAAGCAGCAGGCATCATACAGCTCAAGTCTTTCAAGTTAAACCCCTGACCAAATCCAACTGTAAGAATAAATAAGGCTCAAAATAAAATATTACACAAAATAAAACAATTTCAATGCAAATCTTTATATCAAGCCAAAATCTCTATTGGATGAGAAGCATGGTCAGAAGGGATAAAAGAACTTTTTCCTTTCTTTTTGACCATGACGTCGGCTGACAGCGTTTATCTTCATATCTGTAAAGTTTTACTAAGTTTGGTTTTTGTGACGTAGCAAAGAAATTCGTCGGCCCCACAGCTGCACAGTTTGATTGACGGCCGCCACAGACTCTTGATGACCGCCCTCAGCGCTCTCCTCTCAGCCATTTGGTGAAAGCAAGGCTTTTAAAAAAACTCGCCTATGTTGCATTTTTACTGCTTTTGACATAGCGCTATTAAATAGATTAGAAACTATGCTCATGTGCGGGCGGGTAAAATAATGGATCCATATATTTTTTTTTTTCTGACAGTTAAAAACCAAACGACCAGCGAAAATGCGGGACATTATCTCAGTATGAGGGATGCGGGACAAAGGATACAGGACTTTAAAAAAAAAAAAAAAGTTTACAGGGCATAGGAGTTTTTGTTGTTGATTCTCGCTTGTTTGTTCGGAATGTTTCTCCTCAGTACGAGGACGCGCCCCGTTTTCAAACCACCCACTTAGAATCTAAGGTTGAGTCCTGTCCAATCAGTTTTCTGTGCGTGCATGGCGTAGGGTGACAGTAACCAATAGCATTGTGTGCAACTGCAGCGCGAAATTTGCTTTGGGGAAGGGGTTACCTGTAGTAAGGTAAGGAGAAGCGAGTCAGTGAAGGATTACAGAAGTTGTACTCCGTATTCTGTCGATAGTGTGCATTTTGAAGATGGCTTGCAAAAGAACACTTGAGTTTTCGAACGGACAGCGGAGTGGAGAGGCTACTCGTGCGTCGGGAATATCCAATTTTTCCAACGCCGAGTCCGAACGAAAACAAACAACGGGTGTCCCCGTTAAATGCATTTTTAAGAAGATGTCTGAACAGCAGTAAACGTTCATGGAGAATGTTATTCGGCGGTTGGACAGGATGGAGTCCCATCAAAGAGGCGCAAGAGGAGTCTGCCTGAGAAAAGAAGACGAGCGGGGAATAACTGTTTCGGTAAGTTTATTTCTGTAGCCTTCTGGCTTTCGTCTTTGACTGCCGCGCATTCTGATACGTTCACATTTCTTTATCTGCTTTATCCCTTAATGTGGTTGAATTTAACTCTTGTATAAATTTTGCTTCTACAGGAAGCTGTGCGGATAATGCATAATGCTGAAAACAACACGCACAGATATAATCCACGGACAAGGTAGGACAGCGTGTTTTGTTGGTAGACTATATCGTCGCGATTGTTTCATAGCAGTGCTTGGAATTCTAAACGAACTTTTATTCAATCTTCCTTTCTTCTCCGTTTTTTTTCTCTCTAGCATCCTGAAAGACCGATTGAGACTATTCGAAAGAGTTACCGGGTGAATCCAGAGAACAAAGAGGGGGGCAGGATCGCCACTCGAACGAGGCAAAGGAGGAGAAGAGTAAGTCAAAACATCATTTCCCTAGTAGTTCTTAGACTTTTTCTCCATTTGCTATTTTCAGTGATCTAATTTCTGTTTTCACTGTGTTTTGCATCTGCTCAAGGCCAGAGCTAGTGTTCTTTAAACTGAGGAAGAGGCTGCCATATGGAGGACCACATCAGTAGATATAATTTCTGAAGGGGACGCCGCCATCTTGGATGGAAGGCCAGCGTGGGTCCTCCCGCCTAGCACAGAGTTGTCTGCACTGTGTGGGGTGCTACAGAATGGAGACCACGGAAGCTGGGTTGTTACTGGGAATGCTCAACATTTAGAGTTTCATTTATGCTCCCAAAAGCATTTGTATTATATACTATGATATTACAGTATATTCTGTTCTAATGTATTCTATTCTGTTATATATTGTACATTGATTATATATATATATATATATATATATATAATAAATTGTCAATTTATATGCCTTATATTATACTGTATTTGCTTTATTTATAATAAAATTTGTGTAATTCATTTTTGTTTGCCAGACTATCTATACAATCTACCTATGAACATAAAACAACACCATCACCAATAATAATAATAATATTAATAATAATAATTACAATAATAATAATTATTATTATATAAACCATATGTCTGGGGACCCACAATGGTCCAATGGGGAAGGGTTTTAGAGGAGGGGCAAGACATTGCTCCACCAATCCAAAGAAAGACTTTTGACCAATTGCAGGATACCTGGTGGCCCAAGGTGTGAAGTGCAAATGTTCCCTTCCAAGCACCCCCAAGGGATTATTCACCATGGCAACTAAGGGCTCTAGGCAGACCCCAAAACACGGTACATATTCAGGAGTATTCCATGCCGCGTAACAGAGCTGCAAACTGCCAGATACAGCCGATAATCTGTGGAGTATCCGGGAATATACAGGAGTATTCCACGCCGAATACACCTCTTTTCACGCAGTGTTCACCAATGACTTCTAAATGTAAGCTATGACAAAGTCTAGCTGTAGAGTAAACTGAAAATAAATAAATTAAACTGTTTTAGATTATGAATTTTGTCTCAGTTGCATTAAGTTGATATTGTAGGTGATGTTCGTTATTTTTCACTTTATTTACTCCTTTACTTCTGTTCCACTTTCTATTGTGTATTGTCACAATGTATTTTTTTAATAAATCATTGCCTCCATTGTACCTTACTTCTGTTTTGCATCTAGAAAACTGAATAGTTTAGGGGTAGAAGGTTTGCATGTCCCCGCCTTTCCTAGAATTCATGGGTGGCTGTGGAAAAAGCCACACAGACACTGCAGTCTCACTGAAGCACTGGGGAAGTGAAAGAGCAAGTGTGAAGAGACGGAACTGCCTGTTCCACCAAGAAAAGACAGAGAGGCAGAGTGCAGAGCTGCACAAACATCTGTAATATGATGTGTTATCACAGACTGTGCTGTGTCTTGTTGTGTTGTGTTGTGTTGTGCTGTGCTGTGCTGTGCTGTGCTGTGCTGTGTTGTGTTGTGTTGTGTTGTAAAGCTGCTCCATGTGTTATGTGTATTGTTGTCTTCAACAATAAACAAAGAAGGCTCTTCACAAAGAGAGCAATTGCAGGGTTTCACTTCAACATACAGACACGTAACAAACTTTACACACATGAGGTCTAAGGTTCATACAGACACGTAAAAAACTTTTCACACATGAGGTCTAAGGTTCAGATTCAGTAAGTGACAGCATAGATGAGTGACTTGTCCATTGATAAGCACTCTGTCTGAGAGCAACTGAGAGAGAGAGAGAGAGAGAGAGAGAGAGAGATCATGTAAAAATCACTCTTCAAAGATGACTCACAGGTGATTACTGGAAAATTCAAAATTCAAAGAGCAACTGATGCTCTTTCAGATCAGCATTTGTTAGCTATTCATCAGGTCTTTGCTTTCTATGAATGGCCCTGAACCTCAGCAACTGTCTGAAGTCTTCCTTGCATGTGACCAATGACATGTCCATCTTTGGGCTGCTCAGTGATCCAGTGTGACTGGACATTGACAGGCAGCCAGGGCTCTTGCCCAAACATTAAGAAGTAACATGATTTGCTATAGACTGGTACAAATGGTGGTGGTACAGGAGAGGGTGACTAGAGGGAGATAGTTGGACCAATCCTGTTTCTTCTCAATGGACTCAGTACATAATATATTGTGCAGGGTCTCATTGAGCTTTTCGTTCTGACTGCTCCCCTGTGGGTGATACAACTTGGTTTGTAAAAGATGTTGAGGCTTGCTGTAGGTTTGATAGTACTGTAGATTTGCAAGCAAGCAAGTGACCAAGCAAGACACAAGAAATACAAAAAGACATTCACCTGAACCAGCTATCCCACCATTGCGAATGATATTGTAATTGCTTTTGTAAATGCTATTTGAATTGTCCGTGTCTCGTAATAATACATCAGTGCTTTCATTATTATATTCATTATTATGGCCACAGAAGATACTTGTTGCTGATCAGCTGGTAGGTTTTTGCTCTTTATCTTTGTGCCACACAAAAGGCAAGTCTTCACATCTTCAAGCTTCATGTGTTGTTTCATTCAGTGACTTCTCTCATCCTGTGTTCCTCTCCATAGCATCCAGCGCCGACTGTCCCTACAGTTGCCCATCCTTCACCACGCCTACCTGCTGTCCATTGGTGGATTGGATGCCAGTTGTACCAGCCCAGTGGACAGCCCGTGTGCCAGCCCCCAGTACAGATCAGTGCCCAGCTCCCACAGAGTCATGGTGACAGGAGTATGATGCCACAGTCATACAGACACTTTCTTCACTTGACCAGTATGACCAGCATGAGGTCTGGACATGGTACTTACTAAAGAGAGACTTTTATTTTGAAAAGTTAGCAAGGAATGGAAAAACTCTCTTCTGTTCTTGGGCTTGGCTTAACAGGGTCCTTGCTGACATAGAACCTTGTTTCCTACCAGAGGGAATTTCATACATGTGTTTTCTCTTTTTACCGTATACTTTGAGAACGGGGTTTTATGGGGAAAGCTGATGATGTGGATCTTGTCCCTTTGTTCAGCTACAGCAGCATTTTGTCAGTTTCAGACAGCATTCACCAGGAACAAAAACACAACAAATGCACATGTTTATGGAGCATGATAAAGAAAGCTGTTCCCTCTCAGGAAACGTCTCAGTAAGTGTAGATTTTCATGTTAAAATATATAAGACTTTTCACCATTTTGAAGTATGCTCATATATCATTTTCAAATAATTTTTCACACTACACTGGACCTTGTGATCCAGTTTGCCATGGCAAAGTGACAGAAGTAGTTAGCATACTGAAAGGTCTTCTCAATGTATGACATGCATTTGGAAAGGTTTGCTAATAATCCACAACTGGGGTGGAAGTAGCCTGTTTTTCAGCTGAGTTTCATGCACCAGATCCTGGTTGTGTCCAGCCAGCAATGAGATATACAGTGTGCTTGAAAAGGTTTTGAGTAGGGACAAATCTTTTGTTGCTCTTGCTTTGAGCATTCTTTCTTCATGTTTCTTTCTTCTTCGTGTGAATGCTTGTTTTCAGTATGTCCTTTCAATAAACTTCTTTGGTCCTTCTGTTGTCTAGTTTCCAAAGGCCAGAACCAAAGTTAGTAGAGTCTTCAGCTCTCTAATGCATGCAAACACAAACATGTGCCTAGTAAGATACAGCTGTGCTGTCAAAGAACCAAACCAACAAAAACTCAATGTCCAATCTGAGTACTTACAGAAATGTAAACAGACTGCATTAGTAATTGAAATGTTCAGCTCCATTTATATCAGAGGGAACTTGTCGAGTGATTCTTCAGTGGTCATATGCCTTAGTGGAGTTTGCCAATAATGATGTTAACATATGAGTGGTAAGTGTCAGTGAATGTCTGTGTGGCTGCTGAAGCCCCTGTGGGTTACATCTTTTCAGTTTGATGAAAAAATACAACAATGTTGATTCTGAATTTAATGTAGGTTGTGCTCAGAAAATCTGAAGTGGCATTCCCTGAATTAGCAAGCTTTGGTTTTTATTCAGGCCAAAGAATGTAAATGTTTATCAGAACTACTGGTACTGTTTAATTCAATAACTTTTTAAAATAATGAATAGTGTTTGAGAGTGTTTGTTGTGTGAATACTACCTGTGCGAAGAAAAGACAGATCTTTTTTTGTTTGCTAGCACACACTCAAAAAAAGAGCTCTCCTAGGTAACAAGTTCTCTGCGTGCATGATAACGGTAAGGGCCATACACACTTTTTTCTCAGTCAGATTTTCACACTTGATGGGCTTTTTATTGCTGTGGCATGTGAACCTAATCTATTGTTATATCTCTTGTCATGTGACGAGGTATAACAACGGTGCAAAAATATTTCCTGTGGTATCAGGCCGTTAGACAGAGGAGAAGTCCTAAACACATTGATTGACAGCCTAGCAATAAAGAAAATCTGCCACACATCATGTTTCATTTAAAAGATGTTTTTTTTCTTTTCGTTTACCCTTTGTTGTAAGGCTGATGATGTAGATCTTGTCCCTTTGATTAAACTGAAAAGGGTGGAACAGCAAAGGGCTGTGATGTAGAGAAATATTATAAAGTTTGTGTGATGTTTTGTACCATACGCATGTACGTTTGTATGTTCTTTAACAAATTTTAATTATTTTGATTTCAAGCAAGAAAAATTGATGTCAGATTCCCTTTTGGTGGGCAGTTATATTTCCATACTGGTGTGCACAAACACTGTAATTACAATGAAAACTTGAACTGAAACTGTGTTCCCTTTGTTATGGTGTCTAATTACCCACAATACATACCATGGATGATCAAAGGTGCTCCTGAGATATGTTCTGCTAACACTCAGACTTAGACTGCTTTTATTGTCATTTCTGCATATGCATGACTCATACATACAGGGGAATGAGATTATGTTACGCAAGTGCCACATACAACAAATAAATAAATACTGAGGACAAAAAAAGTGCTGAGCAATAAATGAAATGCATGATGAAGTATTTGAAGTTCAGGAAATTCACCAGTGGAGGGAGCTACATTTCAACTCAACAGTTCCTGCTCCTTCTACACCTCCTGTGGTACTTTCAGTTTCACTTTCAGACTGCATTTGCCATGATGAAAGAAGCAAGCAATGCACATGTTTATGTGACATGATTAGCAAAGTTGCTGTCTTTCAGGATATGAATGAATCAGTGAATCAGTGTAGGCTTTCATTTATATTTCTTCTCTCTCTCTCTCCATATATATATATATATATATATATATATATATATATATATATATATATATATATTCCCTTGTTCTGATCATTTATTTCCTGTATTTCAGAAACTTTTATTTTGGTACCACCACCTTGTAACATAAATGACTAGCGAGTAACATGAATGATCAGCAAAGCTGAAAATATGTTTACCTAATATATATAACAAGTAAAAACCTTCAAATTTATAAACTTTGTAAGCTGAAGTTTATAAATACTTGTATATGCTGGGAAAAATATCAATTTTAAAGTAAGGTTTTCGTATGCCTTCAAGTACCTTCATAATATTTGCTGTAATGTGTCATGTCTCAGCAGAGGCTTTATGTGGCTCTCAGTAAAAAGCTAAAATATGTGAAGCAGAGTGTTGTTAACTGTCAAGTTTCGTCTCTTATCTTTGAGCCTTGTTTTCTGGGCAAAACTGGTTTCACTTGTGATTGTGAATGATTTTATTTGTGATCTAGCCTTGGTATGACAAGTTCACTGGTCAAAGAGATACTGTTTTAATTGCCTAACAAGAGCACCACACTTTCTGAGAGAGAAATGTTTGCCCATGCGATAACCTTTAATGCCATTGTTATGGGGATAGCTTGTTACAGGCACAGGAACCAACAAAGAATGGCGTTTTAAAACAGAAGAAAAGAAAAAAGAACTTAATTGGAAGTAAATTTGCCAAGCTGGTCCTGGAAATTGAACCAGTCCTCATCATTCAGTCCTGCTCATTCAACATGCTACACAACATCAGAGTCAGGAATCTCAAGCACATAACGTCCATCTCTTTAAAAGCCAGTATGACAGGATCTCCAACGCTGAAGATAGTGGTTGTGCTTCTATATTTCTTCACTGATCTCATCACGGTTTCGATCGGCTGTCAGGCCAGAACGTTCTCTTGCTTCTCTTACAGAGCTTTGCTCATTGTCTTCTTTGCGTCTGTTCATGCATCGATAACAGATGAATACAGCAGAGAGCAGTGACAGGGAAACAAGACCCACGACCTGAAACAGCACATACACATCAGTGGTGAATTCTTCAGATATTTAATTCAAAAATGATTTATTCAAACTTTAAAACCAGTTGTGTTAATGGATCTTCTCTCCCCTCTGTAACATGCCTGCTCCAGCTAACTGAGAACTTGATTAATTAGCTGATCAGTCAGGTCTGTAAGATGAGGGATAGATATAGCAAACAACTTCATATAATGAGTTGATATCTGACAGCATTTGCAGATTATACATGGTTATAACCAGTAATAACCACTTTATATCGACAGCCTTTAATGTACAGCTACTGGACCAACAACATATTAGCAGTGTGCTGAAATACTCACCTGAGACTCAAGTCTGAAGTGATGAAATTTGAGTTTTGCCCCTAGTCTCTCTGTCTCATTCTGTGGCTGACACCAAGTTGTAGAAGCTGATATATCAGTGGGGACTGATGTGCCTTCCCAATCGATCCGTGCACATGCCCAGTACTGTCCATCAAAAAACAGCAGGATATCCCATATAAATGATGGCATCATGCACGTAAAAACATGTCCACAATTTATTCTGGACCGTGGCTTCTTTACAAGAAATATTACTGCAAAAATAAAAATTGTTGGCACAACAAAGAAAAATGCAGAAAAGAGCTTATTCCAATCTGGATTGCAAGGGCAGGCAAATTCCATCTCCACATGTTTTTCAAGAAGTAATATCACAATGCCAGCAATGGCCTCTGATTTGTTCCCTTCAATAAATTCTTTAACCTTTCCCCCAACTCCCCCCATGTTCAATCTTAAGTTTAGTAAGTGAGACTCAACAGCAATCTAGATGTTATTACACAATCTTCCTTTAAAGTGATTATTTCTGAATCTTGAAGTGCATTCTCACTGACTGATGCTTCAGGGAGGCGTTACCCTTTGAACTCTTACTGTAGTGTGGTTTATACAGGTTTCCTCCCTCTTTTCCTGGCTCTCACTATGTGAACTATACAAATGTTTTTAGATAATCTGTGAGTTTTTCATTAGACTTCTGTGATAGTGCACGGTACTGCCTTGCTGTTATAATAATTAATGCAGTAACAATATCATATAATTGCTGTATTTTACATCGTGTTGTGAGGATTCAGTGAGTTGCTTGCACTGAGCTGCTGGTGCAAGATGTAGAGTATGAATCTCACATCAGGTGCCCCCTGCATGTGTTGTGGTCACCAGTAACAATCTGTAACTTAACCACACAAGCAGAAAAGCAAGTGCAGCTGTTTTGTTAATCTGCTTTGAGGGTCACAGTGATGAACTAATTCAGGTGATGGAGAGGCTGCAAGATGTGTTAGTTTCCTTGTTACTGTTACCTGTTCTGTGCATGATTATGATGAACTGGAATCTATCAGTATCTTGCTGGTATTTACACAAGATGGCAAGATACCAGCATTTCAAATGCATAATGACTGAACTTAGTCAAACCCACATTTACTTTCACATTCACAGTCTTGTGTTCAAAACTGTGTGAACTTGATTTGCTGTTTGTTCTCAAAGACCTGAGGTACAAGCAAAGAGATACAGAGAATTTCCTGTGGCATCCTGTACCAGTCATGCAAACCATGCAAAAGACTCGCCTTTCTTTTGTTTTTTTTCTCCCCTTTTGTGTACCGGCTAAGCCACATTCTAAATAAACATAGAGACTGGAATAGTTCAGATCCAAGGGGCTGTGTTCTGATGTTTTGCAAACCTGTTACTCACACAATGTCTTTCAAGACTAAAACTGAGGGATGCAATCCATATTTCACATTGATTTGATGCAGACTGATCCTGATGGACGAGACTTTGCCATCCGGCCCTTCCTGGAGTGCTGTGAGAGCATGCACTTGTCCATGTGGTTGACAGCTGTATATGCCCACAAAACTCTACTTCTGGTAAGAACATTATCAGGATTTCACTCGTGCATTTTAGTTGAGAGTCACAGACATTTGTAATAAATTGAGAAGTAATTAAAATTTTAACTCCACTCAACAAAACAACTAACAAGAAGTGTGCACTACATTGTTTGGTTACTTGATTTTCACTAAACTGGAGATTTTGGATATCAGGGTTCTGATGCAGTCAAACCAACATTAAATTGCCTCAGGAACAAGTGAAAACCTTTGCATAAATCACTATCTGTTTAATTAGTTTTACCTCTTTTTTCTATGGTCACTCACCTGGGAAACAGCAAACTACAACAAAGGTTATTTGATAGAATAACAGAATGAATTGTGCTGGCAATATTAACCTGCTTTACCTGTTTAGTTTTTTGGCTGTTTCCTGGCCTGGGAGATGAGGCATGTGAGGATCCCTGGGTTGAATGACAGCAGGTACATCAATCTCAGCATGTGCAACGTGGGAATCATGTCCATCCTTGGTCTTGTGCTAGCGGAACTGACCCGAGACCAGCCCAATGCACAGTTCTGCACCATGGCTCTAATCATCATCATCTGTAACACCAGTACCCTTGGTCTGCTGTTTGTTCCGAAAGTAAGACAAAGCTGTACTCCCTAATGTTCCTGCTCAGTCCCAGTTGGTAACAAAACAAACTAACAAACAAACAGTACTTACACCTTAATGGGAATTTGTAGCATTCATGAAAACAGACACAATTCAGCTTCGGCTGACTAGCAGCTCAATTCCTCAATAGCCAAAGTCAGTCGAGTTTTCAAACTGCAGCTGTGCTCAAAACACACCGTATGTCTGTCCCCACAGCTAATTATCTTGAGGACAGACCCTGATAAATGTTTCCAGTTCACCCAGAACCAAATGGGAAAAAAGAGGGAAAGCGAGATTGAAAAGGAGGCAACTGATGATAGTGATGATTCTGGAGACTCCAGCTCGGAGATCAGTGAAACTCCAGTCAGTCCTTCCCACCTGGATGCCCTGCAGTCAGAAAACCAGCGGCTCATCATGCAACTCTCTGAGGTAGACCACATTACTGTCACAATTCCACAGAGTGTGGGCAGCTTCATTTTCCACTCAGTTACAGCTTCAGCTGAAATGTTAGCACCCAATTATGGAACAAAAACCCCAAGCAAGAAATTTTAATAATCAGGTACCTCATGATTGCAAGACACAGAATACTAATTAATTGTTATTTACTTGGTAGTAACACTGTCATAATGTTAGTGATGTTATTATGAAGGTCCTGAGCCACATGTTGGTAATAATTATTCCCAGCCTTCTCAGAATTTTAAATGACAATTTTTGAGATGCTAAATTGCTGCTAGATAGCATAGAAGCAGCACCTGAATGGTCTTTCATGTTAATTATCTCTTCCCCCCAAATGGTCTCACCTCTTTTACAACTGTCACTCTCAGTGTGTTTGATGTCTGGAGAGCATCTGAACCTAACTCAGCTGAGTAGGCATCTAATGCTGATTCTCACACAAACAGCTGGATCATGAGCTGGAGGACATAACCATGCAGCTGCAGGATACTGACGAGTTGAGCCGTCCAGCTGCACAGGAACACTTTGTGGAAAACCTCATTAACGTTGGCAGTAGCGCAGATGTATCAGGTAGGAGAATCCTGTTTTGTGAAAATGGAAGTTTTGATGGAAGTGCATCATTTAGATAATGTGGTTGTGGTCAGCATGAAGTATAGTGGTGTTACTGCCATTTGCTTGTCTGAAAACAAATCAGTGTTTTTTTGTTCTGGCTTTTTTGTTGTTGGTGTTTGCAGGAAAAGAAAAGTGCCGAACTCTTCCTGCAGGATCCAGTGCTAACTGGGACTTGATGGACGACATTAACTCCCCTGAGCTGTACGTTACTGGTCAAATGCTGTTATAGACACTTAAATTTTTCACTGTCCATGTAGAAATTGGTTTGCCAGCTTCACTATCGTAACATATATTAAAGGTCTGCAGATCACCTAACCAAAGAACACCAACCTAGAAATTATATCTAAGAAATAGTTCACTGCAAACAACTCGTACACCTTAGTAACACAAGACGGGTTATAAAGTTGTCAGTGATGTGTCTTAGGACATAAAAATGGGAAATTTAGTTAGAAATTCTTTTATTACATTTTATTGCATTTTATTACTCCGCTGCCCTCTCATACCATTTTCTTATTACTTTCCAAGTAACTCTTTCGTTCACTCCAGTTGTCTCTACCACGGTTCGTAGCCGGCATCACATTAATGCTTCCAGCACTGCTGCGCTCATTGACCTGGTTCCAACTGCTCTCAAATCTTTTAATGATCAGCAAAGATCTGTGAACGACTTGACGGACAGCATAAATTCTACTGTCTGTAATGTACTAGATATGGTAGCACCATTAACTATAAAAAATAGGCATAAACACTCAACACCTTGGTTTAATAATGAAACCCATACGCTGAAGCAGGTGTGTAGGAAATTGGAACGAAACTGGCGGGCAACCAAACTAGAGGTTTTCCGCCTCGCATGGCACGACAGCCTAAAGGATTATAAATGCACTCTCTGCACAGCCAAATCTGTGTATTACTCGAAACTAATTAATGTTAACAAAATTAACTCCAGGTTCCTTTTTGATACAGTATCTAAACTTACCCAGAATCACTCCCCTCAATCTAGCCCTTTCACTGCAAACGATTTTGCAAACGACTTATTCCTTCGTAATATTCTAATTAATTTATCAAATCAGACTGCCTGCACGCTCTCCGTCAGTGCACCTGAGACTAATCATGATGTGCACCCTTTAACTCACTTTAACCTTATCTCTCTAGACACGCTCTCAAAATTGGTGCACTCCTTAATCCCCTACCTGCTAAACTTTACGTAGAGCTTTTCTCAGTCCTCGAACCAACAATGCTAAACCTTCTAAATATATCACTTAAATCTGGTGTTTTACCCTCTGCTTTTAAAACGACCATGATCAGGCCTTTACTTAAAAAAACAAACCTTGACCCTGAAGTTTTAAATAATTATAGGCCGATCTCTAATCTCCCCTTTCTTTCAAAAATACTTGAAAACATTGTAGCTGCCCAGCTGATAGCCCATATGTCCTATAACAGTCTGTTTGAAATAATTCAGCCAGGCTTCACGTGTTTTCACTCTACTGAAACCGCGCTTACTAGAGTAACTGATGATCTTTTATGCGCCAGTGACGCTGGTGCTACTTCTATTCTTATTCTGCTTGATCTGAGTGCAGCATTTGACACAGTTAATCAGACCATACTGTTAAAGTACCTGGAAAATCAAACTGGCATTCATGGCCTGGTGCTCTCTTGGTTTAAATTTTATCTCTCTGAGAGAAAGCAGTGTGTTCATTATAATAATGTGACCTCTGAATACCGTGAGCTTAACTATGGAGTTCCTCAGGGTTCAGTCCTTGGTCCTCTTCTATTCTCTATTTACATGCTCCCTTTGGGTGACATTATTCGTAGTTACAACATTAACTTCCATTGTTATGCTGAAGATACTCAGATTTTCTTACTTGTGATTGCTTTTGTAAATGCTATTTGAATTATCTGTGGCTCATAATAATACAATAATATTGTGTTGTTTCATTCAGTGACTTCTCTCATCCTGTGTTCCTCTCCATAGCATCCAGCGCAGACTGTCCCTACAGTTGCCCATCCTTCACCACGCCTACCTGCTGTCCATTGGTGGATTGGATGCCAGTTGTACCAGCCCAGTGGACAGCCCGTGTGCCAGCCCCCAGTACAGATCAGTGCCCAGCTCCCACAGAGTCATGGTGACAGGAGTATGATGCCACAGTCATACAGACACTTTCTTCACCTGAGCAGTATGACCAGCATGAGGTCTGGACATGGTACTTACTAAAGAGAGACTTTCATTTTGAAAAGTTAGCAAGGAATGGAAAAACTCTCTTCTGTTCTTGGGCTTGGCTTTACAGGGTCCTTGCAGACATAGAACCTTGTTTCCTACCAGAGGGAATTTCATGCATGTGTTTTCTCTTTTTACCGTATACTTTGAGAATGGGGTTTTATGGGGAAAGCTGATGATGTGGATCTTGTCCCTTTGTACAACTACAGCAGCATTTTGTCAGTTTCAGACAGCATTCACCAGGAACAAAAACACAACAAATGCACATGTTTATGGAGCATGATAAAAAAAGCTGTTCCCTCTCAGGAAATGTCTCAGTAAGTGTAGATTTTTATGTTAAAATATATAAGACTTTTCACCATTTTGAAGTATGCTCATATATCATTTTCAAATAATTTTTCACACTACACTGGACCTTGTGATCCAGTTTGCCAAGGCAAAGTGACAGAAGTAGTTAACATACTGAAAGGTCTTCTCAATGTATGACATGCGTTTGGAAAGGTTTGCTAATAATCCACAACTGGGGTGGAAGTAGCCTGTTTTTCAGCTGAGTTTCATGCACCAGATCCTGGTTGAGTCAAGCCAGCAATGAGATATACAGTGTGCTTGAAAAGGTTTTGAGTAGGGACAAATCTTTTGTTGCTCTTGCTTTGAGCATTCTCTCTTCTTCATGTTTCTTTCTTCTTCATGTGAATGCTTGTTTTCAGTATGTCTTTTCAATAAACTTCTTTGGTCCTTATGTTGTCTAGTTTCCAAAGGCCAGAACCAAAGTTAGTAGAGTCTTCAGCTCTCTAATGCATGCAAACACAAACACGTGCCTAGTAAGATACAGCTGTGCTGTCAAAGAACCAAACCAACAAAAACTCAATGTCCAATCTGAGTACTTACAGAAATGTAAACAGACTGCATTAGTAATTGAAATGTTCAGCACCATTTATATCAGAGGGAACTTGTCGAGTGATTCTTCAATAGTCATATGCCTTAGTGGAGTTTGCCAATAATGATGTTAACATATGAGTGGTAAGTGTCAGTGAATAACTGTGTGGCTGCTGAAGCCCCTGTGGGTTACATCTTTTCAGTTTGATGAAAAAATACAACAATGTTGATTCTGAATTTAATGTAGGTTGTGCTCAGAAAATCTGAAGTGGCATTCCCTGAATTAGCAAGCTTTGGTTTTTATTCAGGCCAAAGAATGTAAATGTTTATCAGAACTACTGGTACTGTTTAATTCAATAACTTTTTAAAATAATGAATAGTGTTTGAGAGTGTTTGTTGTGTGAATTCTACCTGTGCGAAGAAAAGACAGGTCTGTTTTTGTTTGCTAGCACACACTCAAAATAAGAGCTCTCCTAGGTAACAAGTTCTCTGCGTGCATGATAACGGTAAGGGCCATACACACTTTTTTCTCAGTCAGATTTTCACACTTGATGGGCTTTTTATTGTTGTGGCATGTGAACCTAATCTATTGTTATGTCTCTTGTCATGTGACGAGGTATAACAACGGTGCAAAAATATTTCCTGTGGTATCGGGCCGTTAGACTGTGACACAAACTCAACGTTTTTTACCCCTGAGGAAGACCACATTATTTTCTGCAGAGGTCAAGCCATTCCACTCAACACAAGCTGCTTTATTTTTCACTCAGATACAGACACAAATGGAAAATTAATGCCTGATTATTTAACAGATAGATGAGGAGAAGTCCTGAACACATTGACTGACAGCCTAACAATAAAAAACAATTTGTTATACACCATGTTTCATTTAAGGGTTTGTTTTCTTTTCTTTTACTTTCAGTTTCACTTTCAGACTGCATCTGCCATGATGAAAGAGGCAAGCAATGCACTTGTTTATGTGACATGATTAGGAAAGTTGCTGTCTTTCAGGATATGAATTAATCATTTATATTGCTTCTCTCTCTCTCTTTCTTTCTCTCTCTCGCTCTCCTAAATATGTGAAGCAGAGTGTTGTTAACTGTCAAGTTTCGTCTCTTAACCTTGAGCCTGGTTTTCTGCTGGCTTTTGATCAATTCCTGCCACATGTGGGCGGAACTGGTTTCACTTGTGATTGTGAATGATTTTATTTGTGATCTAGGCTTGGTATGACAAGTTCACTGGTCAAAGAGATACTGTTTTAATTGCCTAACACACTTTCTGAGAGAGAAATGTTTGCCCATGCGATAACCTTTAATGCCATTGTTATGGGGATAGCTTGTTACAGGCACAGGAACCAACAAAGAATGGCTTTTTAGAACAGAAGACAAGAAAAAAGAACTTAATTGGAAGTAAATTTGCCAAGCTGGTCCTGGAAATTGAACCAGCGCTCTTCATTCAATCCTGCTCATTCAACATGCTACACAACATCAGAGTCAGGAATCTCAAGCACATAACGTCCATCTCTTTAAAAGCCAGTATGACAGGATCTCCAACGCTGAAGATAGTGGTTGTGCTTCTATATTTCTTCAACTGATCTCATCATGGTTTGGGTGTCAGAGCAGAAAGTCTTACAGAGCTTTGCTCATCGTCTTCTTTGTGATTCTTCTTGCCTCGATAACAGATGAATAAAGCAGAGAACAGTAACAGCAAAACAAGACCCACGATCTGAAACAGCACATACACATCAGTGGTGAAATCTTCAGATATTTAATTCAAAAAGTATTTATTCAAAATTTAAATATAAAATACTCACCTGAGACTCAAGTCTGAAGTGATGAAATTTGAGTTTTGCCTCTGGTCTCTCTGTCTCATTCTTTGGCTGACACCAAGTTGTAGAAGCTGATATATCAGTGGGGACTGATGTGCCTTCCCAATCGATCCGTAGACATGCCCAGTACTGTCCATCAAAAAACAGCAGGATAACCCATATACATGATGGGATCAAGGAGATACAAATATGTTTACAACAATTTTTGGACCGTGGCTTCTTTACAAGAAATATTACCGCAAAAATAAAAATTGGTGGCACACAAAAGAAAGACAGAGAAAAAAAGATATTCCAGTTGGTGGTTCTGCAAGGGCAGGCAAATTCCATCTCCACAATTTTTTCAAGAAGTAATATCACAATGCCAACAATGGCATCTGATTCCTTCCCTTGAACAAAATCTTTGACTTTTTCCAGAGATCCCCCCATGTTCAATCTTAAGTTTAGTAAGTGAGACTCAACAGCAATCTAGATGTTATTACAGACTCTTCCTTTAAAGTGGTTATTTCTGAATCTTGAGGTGCATTCTCACTGACTGATGCTTCAGGGAGGCGTTACCCTTTGAACTCTTACTGCAGTGTGGTTTATACAGGTTTCCTCCCTCTTCTCCTGGCTCTCACTATGTGAACTATACAAATGTTTTTAGATAATCTGTGAGTTTTTCATTAGACTTCCATGATAGTGCATGGTACTGCCTTGCTGTTATGATAATTAATGCAGTAACAATATCATATAATTGCTGTATTTTACATCGTGTTGTGAGAATTCAGTGAGTTGCTTGCACTGAGCTGCTGGTACAGGATGTAAGGTATGAATCTCACATCGGGTGCCCTCTGCATGTGTTGTGGTCACCAGTAACAATCTGTAACTTAACCACACGGGCAGAAAAGCAAACTCAGCTGTTTTGTCACATACTGAGTTAATCTGCTTTGAGGGACACAGTTGTGAACTAATCCAGGTGATGGAGATGCTGCAAGATGTGTTAGTTTCCTTGTTACTGTTACCTGTTCTGTGCATGATTATGCTGAACTTGAATCTATCAATATCTTGCTGGCTGGATACCAATATCAATATCTTGCTGGCTGGATACCAGCGTTTCAACTGCATAATGACTGAACTTAGTCAAACCCACATTTACTTTCACATTCACAGTCTTGTGTTCAAAACTGTGTGAACTTGATTTGCTGTTTGTTCTCAAAGACCTGAGGTAAAAGCAAAGAGATACAGAGAATTTCCTGTGGCATCCTGTACCAGTCATGCAAACCATGCAAAAGACTCGCCTTTCTTTTGTTTTTTTTCTCCCCTTTTGTGTACCGGCTAAGCCACATTCTAAATAAACATAGAGACTGGAATAGTTCAGATTCAAGGGGTTGTGTTCTGATGTTTTGCAAACCTGTTACTTACACAATGTCTTTCAAGACTAAAACTGAGGGATGCAATCCATATTTCACATTGATTTGATGCAGACTGATCCTGATGGACGAGACTTTGCCATCCAGCCCTTCCTGGAGTGCTGTGAGAGCATGCACTTGTCCATGTGGTTGACAGCTGTATATGCCCACAAAACTCTACTTCTGGTAAGAACATTATCAGGATTTCACTCATGCATTATAGCTGAGAGTCACAGACATTTGTAATAAATTGAGAAGTAATTAAAATTTTAACTCCACTCAACTGAACAAAACAACTGACAAGAAGTGTGCACTCCATTGTTTGGTTACTTGATTTTCACTAAACTGGAGATTTTGGATATCAGGGTTCTGATGCAGTCAAACCAACATTAAATTGCCTCAGGAACAAGTGAAAACCTTTGCATAAATCACTATCTGTTTAATTAGTTTTACCTCTTTTTTCTATGGTCACTCACCTGGGAAACAGCAAACTACAACAAAGGTTATTTGATAGAATAACAGAATGAATTGTGCTGGCAATATTAACCTGCTTTACCTGTTTAGTTTTTTGGCTGTTTCCTGGCCTGGGAGATGAGGCATGTGAGGATCCCTGGGTTGAATGACAGCAGGTACATCAATCTCAGCATGTGCAACGTGGGAATCATGTCCATCCTTGGTCTTGTGCTAGCGGAACTGACCCGAGACCAGCCCAATGCACAGTTCTGCACCATGGCTCTAATCATCATCATCTGTAACACCAGTACCCTTGGTCTGCTGTTTGTTCCGAAAGTAAGACAAAGCTGTACTCCCTAATGTTCCTGCTCAGTCCCAGTTGGTAACAAAACAAACTAACAAACAAACAGTACTTACACCTTAATGGGAATTTGTAGCATTCATGAAAACAGACACAATTCAGCTTCGGCTGACTAGCAGCTCAATTCCTCAATAGCCAAAGTCAGTCGAGTTTTCAAACTGCAGCTGTGCTCAAAACACACCGTATGTCTGTCCCCACAGCTAATTATCTTGAGGACAGACCCTGATAAATGTTTCCAGTTCACCCAGAACCAAATGGGAAAAAAGAGGGAAAGCGAGATTGAAAAGGAGGCAACTGATGATAGTGATGATTCTGGAGACTCCAGCTCGGAGATCAGTGAAACTCCAGTCAGTCCTTCCCACCTGGATGCCCTGCAGTCAGAAAACCAGCGGCTCATCATGCAACTCTCTGAGGTAGACCACATTACTGTCACAATTCCACAGAGTGTGGGCAGCTTCATTTTCCACTCAGTTACAGCTTCAGCTGAAATGTTAGCACCCAATTATGGAACAAAAACCCCAAGCAAGAAATTTTAATAATCAGGTACCTCATGATTGCAAGACACAGAATACTAATTAATTGTTATTTACTTGGTAGTAACACTGTCATAATGTTAGTGATGTTATTATGAAGGTCCTGAGCCACATGTTGGTAATAATTATTCCCAGCCTTCTCAGAATTTTAAATGACAATTTTTGAGATGCTAAATTGCTGCTAGATAGCATAGAAGCAGCACCTGAATGGTCTTTCATGTTAATTATCTCTTCCCCCCAAATGGTCTCACCTCTTTTACAACTGTCACTCTCAGTGTGTTTGATGTCTGGAGAGCATCTGAACCTAACTCAGCTGAGTAGGCATCTAATGCTGATTCTCACACAAACAGCTGGATCATGAGCTGGAGGACATAACCATGCAGCTGCAGGATACTGACGAGTTGAGCCGTCCAGCTGCACAGGAACACTTTGTGGAAAACCTCATTAACGTTGGCAGTAGCGCAGATGTATCAGGTAGGAGAATCCTGTTTTGTGAAAATGGAAGTTTTGATGGAAGTGCATCATTTAGATAATGTGGTTGTGGTCAGCATGAAGTATAGTGGTGTTACTGCCATTTGCTTGTCTGAAAACAAATCAGTGTTTTTTTGTTCTGGCTTTTTTGTTGTTGGTGTTTGCAGGAAAAGAAAAGTGCCGAACTCTTCCTGCAGGATCCAGTGCTAACTGGGACTTGATGGACGACATTAACTCCCCTGAGCTGTACGTTACTGGTCAAATGCTGTTATAGACACTTAAATTTTTCACTGTCCATGTAGAAATTGGTTTGCCAGCTTCACTATCGTAACATATATTAAAGGTCTGCAGATCACCTAACCAAAGAACACCAACCTAGAAATTATATCTAAGAAATAGTTCACTGCAAACAACTCGTACACCTTAGTAACACAAGACGGGTTATAAAGTTGTCAGTGATGTGTCTTAGGACATAAAAATGGGAAATTTAGTTAGAAATTCTTTTATTACATTTTATTGCATTTTATTACTCCGCTGCCCTCTCATACCATTTTCTTATTACTTTCCAAGTAACTCTTTCGTTCACTCCAGTTGTCTCTACCACGGTTCGTAGCCGGCATCACATTAATGCTTCCAGCACTGCTGCGCTCATTGACCTGGTTCCAACTGCTCTCAAATCTTTTAATGATCAGCAAAGATCTGTGAACGACTTGACGGACAGCATAAATTCTACTGTCTGTAATGTACTAGATATGGTAGCACCATTAACTATAAAAAATAGGCATAAACACTCAACACCTTGGTTTAATAATGAAACCCATACGCTGAAGCAGGTGTGTAGGAAATTGGAACGAAACTGGCGGGCAACCAAACTAGAGGTTTTCCGCCTCGCATGGCACGACAGCCTAAAGGATTATAAATGCACTCTCTGCACAGCCAAATCTGTGTATTACTCGAAACTAATTAATGTTAACAAAATTAACTCCAGGTTCCTTTTTGATACAGTATCTAAACTTACCCAGAATCACTCCCCTCAATCTAGCCCTTTCACTGCAAACGATTTTGCAAACGACTTATTCCTTCGTAATATTCTAATTAATTTATCAAATCAGACTGCCTGCACGCTCTCCGTCAGTGCACCTGAGACTAATCATGATGTGCACCCTTTAACTCACTTTAACCTTATCTCTCTAGACACGCTCTCAAAATTGGTGCACTCCTTAATCCCCTACCTGCTAAACTTTACGTAGAGCTTTTCTCAGTCCTCGAACCAACAATGCTAAACCTTCTAAATATATCACTTAAATCTGGTGTTTTACCCTCTGCTTTTAAAACGACCATGATCAGGCCTTTACTTAAAAAAACAAACCTTGACCCTGAAGTTTTAAATAATTATAGGCCGATCTCTAATCTCCCCTTTCTTTCAAAAATACTTGAAAACATTGTAGCTGCCCAGCTGATAGCCCATATGTCCTATAACAGTCTGTTTGAAATAATTCAGCCAGGCTTCACGTGTTTTCACTCTACTGAAACCGCGCTTACTAGAGTAACTGATGATCTTTTATGCGCCAGTGACGCTGGTGCTACTTCTATTCTTATTCTGCTTGATCTGAGTGCAGCATTTGACACAGTTAATCAGACCATACTGTTAAAGTACCTGGAAAATCAAACTGGCATTCATGGCCTGGTGCTCTCTTGGTTTAAATTTTATCTCTCTGAGAGAAAGCAGTGTGTTCATTATAATAATGTGACCTCTGAATACCGTGAGCTTAACTATGGAGTTCCTCAGGGTTCAGTCCTTGGTCCTCTTCTATTCTCTATTTACATGCTCCCTTTGGGTGACATTATTCGTAGTTACAACATTAACTTCCATTGTTATGCTGAAGATACTCAGATTTTCTTACTTGTGATTGCTTTTGTAAATGCTATTTGAATTATCTGTGGCTCATAATAATACAATAATATTGTGTTGTTTCATTCAGTGACTTCTCTCATCCTGTGTTCCTCTCCATAGCATCCAGCGCAGACTGTCCCTACAGTTGCCCATCCTTCACCACGCCTACCTGCTGTCCATTGGTGGATTGGATGCCAGTTGTACCAGCCCAGTGGACAGCCCGTGTGCCAGCCCCCAGTACAGATCAGTGCCCAGCTCCCACAGAGTCATGGTGACAGGAGTATGATGCCACAGTCATACAGACACTTTCTTCACCTGAGCAGTATGACCAGCATGAGGTCTGGACATGGTACTTACTAAAGAGAGACTTTCATTTTGAAAAGTTAGCAAGGAATGGAAAAACTCTCTTCTGTTCTTGGGCTTGGCTTTACAGGGTCCTTGCAGACATAGAACCTTGTTTCCTACCAGAGGGAATTTCATGCATGTGTTTTCTCTTTTTACCGTATACTTTGAGAATGGGGTTTTATGGGGAAAGCTGATGATGTGGATCTTGTCCCTTTGTACAACTACAGCAGCATTTTGTCAGTTTCAGACAGCATTCACCAGGAACAAAAACACAACAAATGCACATGTTTATGGAGCATGATAAAAAAAGCTGTTCCCTCTCAGGAAATGTCTCAGTAAGTGTAGATTTTTATGTTAAAATATATAAGACTTTTCACCATTTTGAAGTATGCTCATATATCATTTTCAAATAATTTTTCACACTACACTGGACCTTGTGATCCAGTTTGCCAAGGCAAAGTGACAGAAGTAGTTAACATACTGAAAGGTCTTCTCAATGTATGACATGCGTTTGGAAAGGTTTGCTAATAATCCACAACTGGGGTGGAAGTAGCCTGTTTTTCAGCTGAGTTTCATGCACCAGATCCTGGTTGAGTCAAGCCAGCAATGAGATATACAGTGTGCTTGAAAAGGTTTTGAGTAGGGACAAATCTTTTGTTGCTCTTGCTTTGAGCATTCTCTCTTCTTCATGTTTCTTTCTTCTTCATGTGAATGCTTGTTTTCAGTATGTCTTTTCAATAAACTTCTTTGGTCCTTATGTTGTCTAGTTTCCAAAGGCCAGAACCAAAGTTAGTAGAGTCTTCAGCTCTCTAATGCATGCAAACACAAACACGTGCCTAGTAAGATACAGCTGTGCTGTCAAAGAACCAAACCAACAAAAACTCAATGTCCAATCTGAGTACTTACAGAAATGTAAACAGACTGCATTAGTAATTGAAATGTTCAGCACCATTTATATCAGAGGGAACTTGTCGAGTGATTCTTCAATAGTCATATGCCTTAGTGGAGTTTGCCAATAATGATGTTAACATATGAGTGGTAAGTGTCAGTGAATAACTGTGTGGCTGCTGAAGCCCCTGTGGGTTACATCTTTTCAGTTTGATGAAAAAATACAACAATGTTGATTCTGAATTTAATGTAGGTTGTGCTCAGAAAATCTGAAGTGGCATTCCCTGAATTAGCAAGCTTTGGTTTTTATTCAGGCCAAAGAATGTAAATGTTTATCAGAACTACTGGTACTGTTTAATTCAATAACTTTTTAAAATAATGAATAGTGTTTGAGAGTGTTTGTTGTGTGAATTCTACCTGTGCGAAGAAAAGACAGGTCTGTTTTTGTTTGCTAGCACACACTCAAAATAAGAGCTCTCCTAGGTAACAAGTTCTCTGCGTGCATGATAACGGTAAGGGCCATACACACTTTTTTCTCAGTCAGATTTTCACACTTGATGGGCTTTTTATTGTTGTGGCATGTGAACCTAATCTATTGTTATGTCTCTTGTCATGTGACGAGGTATAACAACGGTGCAAAAATATTTCCTGTGGTATCGGGCCGTTAGACTGTGACACAAACTCAACGTTTTTTACCCCTGAGGAAGACCACATTATTTTCTGCAGAGGTCAAGCCATTCCACTCAACACAAGCTGCTTTATTTTTCACTCAGATACAGACACAAATTGAAAATTAATGCCTGATTATTTAACAGATAGATGAGGAGAAGTCCTGAACACATTGACTGACAGCCTAACAATAAAAAACAATTTGTTATACACCATGTTTCATTTAAGGGTTTGTTTTCTTTTCTTTTACTTTCAGTTTCACTTTCAGACTGCATCTGCCATGATGAAAGAGGCAAGCAATGCACTTGTTTATGTGACATGATTAGGAAAGTTGCTGTCTTTCAGGATATGAATTAATCATTTATATTGCTTCTCTCTCTCTCTTTCTTTCTCTCTCTCGCTCTCCTAAATATGTGAAGCAGAGTGTTGTTAACTGTCAAGTTTCGTCTCTTAACCTTGAGCCTGGTTTTCTGCTGGCTTTTGATCAATTCCTGCCACATGTGGGCGGAACTGGTTTCACTTGTGATTGTGAATGATTTTATTTGTGATCTAGGCTTGGTATGACAAGTTCACTGGTCAAAGAGATACTGTTTTAATTGCCTAACACACTTTCTGAGAGAGAAATGTTTGCCCATGCGATAACCTTTAATGCCATTGTTATGGGGATAGCTTGTTACAGGCACAGGAACCAACAAAGAATGGCTTTTTAGAACAGAAGACAAGAAAAAAGAACTTAATTGGAAGTAAATTTGCCAAGCTGGTCCTGGAAATTGAACCAGCGCTCTTCATTCAATCCTGCTCATTCAACATGCTACACAACATCAGAGTCAGGAATCTCAAGCACATAACGTCCATCTCTTTAAAAGCCAGTATGACAGGATCTCCAACGCTGAAGATAGTGGTTGTGCTTCTATATTTCTTCAACTGATCTCATCATGGTTTGGGTGTCAGAGCAGAAAGTCTTACAGAGCTTTGCTCATCGTCTTCTTTGTGATTCTTCTTGCCTCGATAACAGATGAATAAAGCAGAGAACAGTAACAGCAAAACAAGACCCACGATCTGAAACAGCACATACACATCAGTGGTGAAATCTTCAGATATTTAATTCAAAAAGTATTTATTCAAAATTTAAATATAAAATACTCACCTGAGACTCAAGTCTGAAGTGATGAAATTTGAGTTTTGCCTCTGGTCTCTCTGTCTCATTCTTTGGCTGACACCAAGTTGTAGAAGCTGATATATCAGTGGGGACTGATGTGCCTTCCCAATCGATCCGTAGACATGCCCAGTACTGTCCATCAAAAAACAGCAGGATAACCCATATACATGATGGGATCAAGGAGATACAAATATGTTTACAACAATTTTTGGACCGTGGCTTCTTTACAAGAAATATTACCGCAAAAATAAAAATTGGTGGCACACAAAAGAAAGACAGAGAAAAAAAGATATTCCAGTTGGTGGTTCTGCAAGGGCAGGCAAATTCCATCTCCACAATTTTTTCAAGAAGTAATATCACAATGCCAACAATGGCATCTGATTCCTTCCCTTGAACAAAATCTTTGACTTTTTCCAGAGATCCCCCCATGTTCAATCTTAAGTTTAGTAAGTGAGACTCAACAGCAATCTAGATGTTATTACAGACTCTTCCTTTAAAGTGGTTATTTCTGAATCTTGAGGTGCATTCTCACTGACTGATGCTTCAGGGAGGCGTTACCCTTTGAACTCTTACTGCAGTGTGGTTTATACAGGTTTCCTCCCTCTTCTCCTGGCTCTCACTATGTGAACTATACAAATGTTTTTAGATAATCTGTGAGTTTTTCATTAGACTTCCATGATAGTGCATGGTACTGCCTTGCTGTTATGATAATTAATGCAGTAACAATATCATATAATTGCTGTATTTTACATCGTGTTGTGAGAATTCAGTGAGTTGCTTGCACTGAGCTGCTGGTACAGGATGTAAGGTATGAATCTCACATCAGGTGCCCTCTGCATGTGTTGTGGTCACCAGTAACAATCTGTAACTTAACCACACGGGCAGAAAAGCAAACTCAGCTGTTTTGTCACATACTGAGTTAATCTGCTTTGAGGGACACAGTTGTGAACTAATCCAGGTGATGGAGATGCTGCAAGATGTGTTAGTTTCCTTGTTACTGTTACCTGTTCTGTGCATGATTATGCTGAACTTGAATCTATCAATATCTTGCTGGCTGGATACCAATATCAATATCTTGCTGGCTGGATACCAGCGTTTCAACTGCATAATGACTGAACTTAGTCAAACCCACATTTACTTTCACATTCACAGTCTTGTGTTCAAAACTGTGTGAACTTGATTTGCTGTTTGTTCTCAAAGACCTGAGGTAAAAGCAAAGAGATACAGAGAATTTCCTGTGGCATCCTGTACCAGTCATGCAAACCATGCAAAAGACTCGCCTTTCTTTTGTTTTTTTTCTCCCCTTTTGTGTACCGGCTAAGCCACATTCTAAATAAACATAGAGACTGGAATAGTTCAGATTCAAGGGGTTGTGTTCTGATGTTTTGCAAACCTGTTACTTACACAATGTCTTTCAAGACTAAAACTGAGGGATGCAATCCATATTTCACATTGATTTGATGCAGACTGATCCTGATGGACGAGACTTTGCCATCCAGCCCTTCCTGGAGTGCTGTGAGAGCATGCACTTGTCCATGTGGTTGACAGCTGTATATGCCCACAAAACTCTACTTCTGGTAAGAACATTATCAGGATTTCACTCATGCATTATAGCTGAGAGTCACAGACATTTGTAATAAATTGAGAAGTAATTAAAATTTTAACTCCACTCAACTGAACAAAACAACTGACAAGAAGTGTGCACTCCATTGTTTGGTTACTTGATTTTCACTAAACTGGAGATTTTGGATATCAGGGTTCTGATGCAGTCAAACCAACATTAAATTGCCTCAGGAACAAGTGAAAACCTTTGCATAAATCACTATCTGTTTAATTAGTTTTACCTCTTTTTTCTATGGTCACTCACCTGGGAAACAGTAAACTACAACAAAGGTTATTTGATTGAATAGCAGAATAAATTGTGCCAGAAATATTAACCTGCTTTACCTGTTTAGTTTTTTGGCTGTTTCCTGGCCTGGGAGATGAGGCATGTGAGGATACCTGGGTTGAATGACAGCAGGTTCATCAGTCTCAGCATGTGCAATATGGGAATCATGTCCATCCTTGGTCTTGTGCTAGCAGAACTGACCCGAGACCAGCCCAGTGCACAGTTCTGCACCATGGCTCTAATCATCATCATCTGTAACACCAGTACCCTTGGTCTGCTGTTTGTTCCGAAAGTAAGACAAAGCTGTACTCTCTAATATTCCTGCTCAGTCTCAGTTGGTAGCAAAACAAACTAACAAACAAAGAGTATTTATACGTTAAAGGGAATTTGTAGCATTCATGGAAACAGACACAACTCAGCTTCAGCTGACTAGCAGCTCAATTCCTCAATAGCCAAAGTCAGTCGAGTGTCAAATTGCAGCTGTGCTCAAAACACATTCTGTGTCTGTCCCCACAGCTAATTATCTTGAGGACAGACCCTGATAAATGTTTCCAGTTTACCCAGAACCAGATGGGAAAAAAAGAGGGAAAGCGAGATTGAAAAGGAGGCAACTGATGATAGTGATGATTTCTGGAGACTCCAGCTCGGAGATCAGTGAAACTCCAGTCAGCCCTTCCCACCTGGATGCCCTGCGGTCGGAAAACCAGCGGCTCATCATGCAACTCTCTGAAGTAGACCACATTACTGTCACAATTCCACAGAGTGTGGGCAGTTTCATTTTCCACTCAGTTACAGCTTCAGCTGAAATGTTAGCACCCAATTATGGAACAAAACCCCAAGCATGAAATTTTAGTAACTGGGTACCTCATGACTGCAAGACACAGAATACTAATTAATCGTTATTTACTTGGTACTAACACTGTCATAATGTTAGTGTCACAGCCTGTACCTCGTTTTGGACTTTTATTTTGAAATGTCTTGTGCTCCTGTTCCGTGTGTGTTTCCACCCCTCACCTGATCCTGTTTGTTCCATTTATTAACCTTGTTTTCCGCTTGTCAATTTCCACCAATTAGGTTTCTCCAGTTTAGTTCTCCTCTTGTATTTAAGCCCTTGTGTTTGACCTGTCCCTTGTCTATCATTGTTTGTTTTCATTTGAAGACACTGTTTGGCTGCACTGTTTATATCCAGTTTGTTCCTGTCTGCACCTGTTTATTTATCTGTGTTTTGTAAGTAAAGTCCTCCTTTTTTGTTACCACCATCACCGTGTCTTGCGTTTGGGTCCAGCTCCACTGCAAGCCTCACAGTTAGTGATGTTATTATTAAGGTCCTGAGCCACATGTTGGTAAGTTTAACGTTTCAAGTTTCCCAGCCTTCTCAGAATTTTAAATGAATATTTGTGAGATGAATTTTGCCTGCTAGTTAGCATAGAAGCAGCACCTGAATGGTCTTTCATGTTAATTATCTCTTCTCCCCAAATTGTCTCACCTCTTTTACAACTGCCACTCTCAGTGTGTTTGATGTCTGGAGAGCATCTGAACCTAACTCAGCTGAGTAGGCATCTAATGCTGATTCTCACACAAACAGCTGGATCATGAGCTGGAGGACATAACCATGCAGCTGCAGGATACTGACGAGTTGAGCCGTCCAGCTGCACAGGAACACTTTGTGGAAAACCTCACTAACACTGGCAGTAGTGCAGATGTATCAGGTAGGAGAATCTGACCACTGAGAAACTTGTGGTCAGCATGAAGTGTACTGGTGTTACTGCTGTCTAGGTGTCTGAAAACAAATCAGTGTTTTAAAGAGACTTTTTGTTGTTGGTGTTTGCAGGAAAAGAAAAGTGCTGAACTCTTCCTGCAGGATCCAGTGCTAACTGGGACTTGATGGACGACATTAACTCCCCTGAGCTGTGCGTTACTGGTCAAATGCTGTTATAGACACTTAATTGTTCAATGTCCATGTAGAAATTGGTGTGCCTGCTTTACCACTGTGAATGTATATTAGAGGTGTGTGGAGAATCAGACCATCTAACCAAAGAACACCAGCCTAGAAATTACACTTAAGAACAACAACTGCAAACAACTCCTACAACTCCTTTTTCTTTTGTCATATGGCATCTTAGCAACACAAGACGGGTTCTAAAATTAGGTCGCTGATGAATAGAGTACCTTAGGACATAAAAGTGGTTAGTATGATTAGAAATTCTTTTATTACAATCAGCAGTCGAATTACTAGTTGTTGCAATTTGTTATATGAACGGAAATACCAAACTCGTTTCTTCTCCAGACAACACCATGTACTTTTTTCTGTGAAAAGCACACGTGGCAGTTCAAATATATCATGGCATCCTCACTTTTCCTCCTCTGTGAGGGTTGGGATGACAGTCTGTCAGGACACAGACAGTCCTTGGGAACCCCTGGGGGATCTTCATTGTCATTGGGCTTGTCTCTATCTTCAGTATCAGCACAGCACACAATCTGATCTGCAGGGTCAAGGCAAGGAGGGAAGTCAGTGTCAAGGTCTGGCAGCACAGGGTTCCTGTGTACACTTTCTGAGTACACAGGAGCACCATGACAAAGTGCCTTTGAGACTTTGTAAGCACTGGAGTTCCAAGCATCCGGAGTTTCGCATCATTTGTTCACAATGTAGTCTTGTACGCAGATCAACTGGTGCTCTTTGAGATCAGTCATTTGTTAACTATTCATCATGCCTTTACTTTCCATGAATGGTCCCGAACTTCTGCAACTGTTGGAAATCTTCCTTGCATGCGACCAATGACATCAGTGGGCTTCTCAGTGATCCAGTGTGACTGGACATTGACAGGCAGCCAGGGCTCTTGCTCAAACATTAAGAAGTAACATGACTTACTATAGACTGGTAAAAATGGTGGTGATATAGGAGAGGATGTCTAGAGGGAGATAGTTGGACCAATCCTGTTTCTTCTCAATGGACTCAGTAAGTAATATATTGTGCAGGGTCTCATTGAACTTTTCACATTTACTGTTCCCCTGCTCATGATACAACTAGGTGTGTAAAAGACATTGAGGCTTGCCATGGTTTGATAGTACTGTAGGTTTACAAGCAAGCAAGCGACATATGCACAAGCTTGCTGCTGGGTATCTTTTGCCAATGTGCAATGTTGAAAGTGCTGGCAAAATTGCTTGGTGCCCATTCACACCTCTTACTTCCCAACTATGTGGTTCTTTTGACTCCCTGCTGCCCATGGCCTTGGTCTAGCTGCTGGAAATACTTCTCAGGGATTTTGGAAGGAAGAGCTGCTACCCTTCCTACCTTACATTTGAACAAAGGACACAACAATACAAAAAGCCATTCACCTGAACCAGCTATCCCACCATTGCAAATGATATTGTAATTGCTTTTGTAAATGCGATTTGAATTGTTTGTGAGTCGTAATAATAGATTAGTAGATATGTTCTTCTGTATTCTGTACCAACGGTTCGTGAATACATTTGATATACAGAGACCCATGGGAATATTTAAATATTTACCTTTACATTTACGTAGAATCATTTTTCAGATTTTTTGTGTATGTAAGGCAGTAGCTTGAATACACCGCTAGGTAGGGCTGTTGCGCTGTCTATTCCCCAGAGAATCCAGCAATTCTTGCTGTTTGTCCCGACAGTATGAAATCTATAACGGCATGAAATCTGGAACTGGTGCATCTTGTTATCCATTCTCACATTCGTTCTGCGTAAAACGCCATGTTTTTAAAAATTTACTTTCGCTACCCTGTAAGGTAAGCAGTGTTAATGGCGACCTACATTATCATAATATATCAGAACTAAAACCATCTATCCAGTTATCTATTCATCTGTTACGTTTATTGAGATGTTAAACTACAATTCGGTGTAGGTTTGAGTGGTGAGCGCTTGTGTTTTGTCCTAAAATATTGTCTGTAATGTTGGCTCGTTAGCTGTGTACTGGTCGACTACGCGTACGGTGGAAATAGTCCGGGATGAAACTTAAGTTTTATATTTCAGTTGGTAATTCAGTTGGTAATCAGTAGGTAAGTCATATGTTAAGGGTGCTGTTTAAACGCACAGTGGTCTTTATTTTAAGAATATATGTTATTTTCAGTTTCAAATTATTTATTTTTTGCAGTGGAACTTTTTTTTTTTAAGTTTACTTTTCCACTATCCCACTGTGGTGTACAGCAGCAGGGAAGAGAGTTGTCCTTAGGCCAGTAAAGTGTTAGGGTTAAGGTCTCACCCGCAATCCAGAACCCCTGTGTACAGCGCTTCTTTCTCTTCGCACAACGCCGCACCACCCACACGTTAGAAGCACAACGCAGAGTTTGTGGAGAGGCGCCTGCAAGCAAAGAAATTCATTTGATTGTCTTTTCATGTATTGCCATGTAATTTTATTTATATTATTCAGATGAATCATATAAAAAGTGTATGTGATATATACTGAAATTTCATGAAATATCTTGGAAAAAGGGAAGCATGATGGACACTTGTAGAAATTTGTCAAAATGGAGGCTGTATGACCCCTGACTGTTGTTATGTTGTTTATGCTGCATTCTGAATCAAATTACTCTACAATAACAGCCTGACGTGGTCCTTTGTCCAGCGCATTAAGTAACACACAACTTTTTAATTAGATTTAGATTAGATTTCTCTCTCTCTCTCTCTCTCTCTCTCTCTCTTGCTCCTGTAATATGTGCATCAAATGTGCATAAATTACGATAATGATGCAAGATAAGTCGGGCAGCAATCACCATAAGTTTGTTTGTATGTGGACATTGTTATTCTGTTGGTGATTTATATGGAGTCACATTAGATTTGTTTACATAATTAGACCTGTAAAATTTAGACCGCACCTGTTAACGTATGCAAACTGTCTCCCCACAGGTAAATGTGCAGACATGGCACACTACGAAGATGAGAGCTTTGATTACAATGGGACGGACTACAGTGAATATTATCACTACTCATCAGTCGATTTCGATGATGGACCATGTTACAGCTCCAGTGTGAGGGATTTTGGCCAAGTCTTCCTGCCTGCCCTGTATAGTTTGGTGTTTTTGGTTGGCATCATTGGGAATGGGCTGGTGGTTTGTGTATTCGCCAAAAACCGTAAGGAGTGTACCATGGCTGACATGTGTCTCTTTAACCTTGCACTGTCAGACATCCTCTTTGTCCTGACGCTTCCTTTCTGGGCTCACTATGCAGCCGTGTCCCACTGGACGTTTGGTGACTTCATGTGTCGGGTAGTGACGGTGATGTATACGCTCGGTTTCTACAGCAGCGTCTTCTCCATAATGATCATAACCATGCACCATTACGTGTCCATCGTCTGTACACGAATGAAAAAAATCCCTCTTCGTTCGTTCCGGGCGGCCGTGATTCTGATGGGATTCGTGTGGTTTCCCAGTTTCTGTGCCTCCTTACCCACCATCGTTTTAACGCATGTAGAAAACAAGACAGGGAGGTGTGCGCCAGACTTTCCAGACGGTACAGTGTGGAAACAGTTCATGTATCTGGAGCAAATCATACTGGGCCTGATCCTTCCTCTCGCTTTGATGATCTTCTCATACTCTCAAGTGATCCCAGTTGTGTTACGCACGCGACTGTCAAAAAAGCAAAGAGCCGTCAAAATCATTCTTTTAGTGGTCACCGTATATTTCATCTTTTGGGCCCCTTATAATGTCGTCATCTTCCTGCACTATTTACAAACACTGGGCTATTTCTATGAGTGTGACGAGATGACTAACATTAACTTGGCAATGCAGTGGACCGAAACGATTACTTTCATTCACTGTTGCCTGAACCCGCTCATCTACACTTGGGTCAGCCAGAAATTTTCAAGACAGGTTCTGAAGATATTGAAGAAGTGGTTCTCCATCTGTTTCAGCTACGGAAAATGTCCTCAAATCAGCAGAGAACCATCAGAGAGGAGAAGCTCTGTCCACTCCAACTCCTCAGCAGTGAGCTCCCCCATGCTGCTGTAACCAGGCAGTGGGGTGAGGGTTGCTATGCACTTAATAAAAGTTACCAAGTGTTTGAGGTTTAAGTCAACGGTTGTATTGAGTAGTATTTAACATCTTAAAACATCTGCTGTCCAGCATGTTGTATGTACACAGTAATGTCATTCCATGGTTTAAGTGAGCATGCATATGATGTGCAGGAATGGTACTTTTATGTGTGAATGTTCTGATGCAATGCAGATAATGCATGTTTGTTATTCTTAGAAGATTGTGTTGTTGCATCCCCCCCCTATTCTAACTGCAAACAATGCAGATTTTTTTGTGAACATACAAACCACAGTGAACGAGAGGTGGATTGTTTTTTTCACACTGTCTTTGACAGTTACAATGTACTTTTTCCGGTCTCATACAATATTGTTGTTTTTTCTTAAATCAGAAAGACTTCAATTTCACCAATGACTTCTAAATGTAAGCTAGGACAACGTCTAGCTGTAGAGTAAATTGAAAATAAATAAATCAATCAATCAAACTGTTTCAGATTATGAATTTTGTCTCAGTTGCATTAAGTTGATATTGTAGAGTGATGTTCGTTATTTTTCACTTTATTTACTCCTTCTGTTCCACTCTCCATCGTTTATTGTCATGACATATTTTTTAATAAATCATTGCCTCCATTGTACCTTACTTCTGTTTTGCATCTAGAAAACTGAATAGTTTAGGGGTAGAAGGTTTGCATGTCCCCGCCTTTCCTAGAATTCATGGGTGGCTGTGGAAAAAGCCACACAGACACTGCAGTTTCACTGAAGCACTGGGGAAGTGAAAGACCAAGAGTGAGGAGACGGAACTGCCTGTTCCACCAAGACAAGACAGAGAGGCAGAGTGCAGAGCTGCACAAATATCTGTAATATGATGTGTTATCACAGACTGTGCTGTGCTGTGTTGTGTTGCGTTGTGTTGTGTTGTACTGTGTTATACTGTGTCTTGTTGTGTTGTGTTGTGCTGCGCTGTACTGTACTGTGTTGTGTTGTGAAGCTGCTCCATGTCTTATGTGTGTTGTTGTCTTTAACAATAAACAAAGAAGGGGCTTCACAAAAAGAGCAATTGCAGGGTTTCACTTTAACATACAGACACATAACAAACTTTACACACATGAGGTCTAAAGTTCATACATATAACAAACTTTAGACACAAGAGGTCTAAAGTTCATACAGACACATAACAAACTTTACATACATGAGGTCTAAGGTTCATACAGACACATAACAAACTTTACACACATGAGGTCTAAGGTTCATACAGACACATAACAAACTTTACACACATGAGGTCTAAGGTTCAGATTCAGTAAGTGACAGCATAGATGAGTGACTTGTCCCTTGACAAGTACTCTGTCTGAGAGCAACAGAGAGAGAGAGAGAGATCATGTAAAATGTCACTCTTCAAAGATGACTCACAGGTGATTACTGGAAAATTCAAAATACAAAGAGCAACTGATGTTCTTTCAGATCAGCATTTGTTAGCTATTCATCAGGTCTTTGCTTTCTATGAATGGTCCTGAACCTCAGCAACTGTCTGAAGTCTTCCTTGCATGTGACCACTGACATGTCCATCAGTGGGCTTCTCAGTGATCCAGTGTGACTGGACATTGACAGGCAGCCAGGGCTCTTGCCCAAACATTACGAAGTAACATGATTTGCTATAGACTGGTAAAAATGGTGGTGGTACAGGAGAGGGTGACTAGAGGGAGATAGTTGGACCAATCCTGTTTCTTCTCAATGGACTCAGTAAGTTATATATTGTACAGGGGAACTTTTCACATTTACTGTTCCCCTGCTCATGATACAACTTGGTGTGCAAAAGTGCCTTTGAGACTTTGCTAGCATTGGAGTTCCAAGCATCCTGAGTCTCGCATCCTTATTGGTACTGTTTGAACTTTTCGTTCTGACTGCTCCCCTGTGGGTGATACAACTTGGTTTGTAAAAGATGTTGAGGCTTGCTGTAGGTTTGATAGTACTGTGGATTTGCAAGCAAGCAAGTGACCAAGCAAGACACAACAATACAAAAAGCCATTCACCTGAACCAGCTATCCCACCATTGCAAATGATATTGTAATTGCTTTTGTAAATGCTATTTGAATTGTCCGTGTCTCGTAATAATACATCAGTGCTTTCATTATTATATTCATTATTATGGCCACAGAAGATACTTGTTGCTGATCAGCTGGTAGGTTTTTGCTTTTTATCTTTGTGCCACACAAAAGGCAAGTCTTCACATCCTCAAGCTTCATGTGTTGTTTCATTCAGTGACTTCTCTCATCCTATGTTCCTCTCCATAGCATCCAGCGCAGACTGTCCCTACAGTTGCCCATCCAACATCATGCCTACCTGCTGTCCATTGGTGGATTGGATGCCAGTTGTACTAGCCCAGTGGACAGCCCATGTGCCAGCCCCCAGTACAGATCAGTGCCCAGCTCCCACAGAGTCATGGTGACAGGAGTATGATGCCACAGTCATACAGACACTTTCTTCACTTGACCAGTATGACCAGCATGAGGTCTGGACATGGTACTTGCTAAAGAGAGACTTTTATTTTGGAAAGTTCGCAAGGAATGGAAAAACTCTCTTCTGTTCTTGGGCTTGGCTCTACAGGGTCCTTGCTGACATAGAACCTTGTTTCCTACCAGAGGGAATTTCATACATGTGTCTTCTCTTTTTACTGTATGGTTTGAAAGTGTGGTTTCATGAGGAATACTGATGATGTGAATCTTGTCCCTTTGTACAGCTACAGCAGCATTTTGTCAGTTTCAGACAGCATTCACCAGGAACAAAAACACAACAAATACACATGTTTATGGAGCATGATAAAGAAAGCTGTTCCCACTCAGGAAATGTCTCAGTAAGTGTAGATTTTCATGTTAGAATATATAAGACTTTTCACTTTTCACCATTTTCAAGTATTCTTATATATCGTTTTCAGATAATTTTTCACATCAAACTGAACCTTGTGATCCAGTTTGCCATGGCAAAGTGACAGAAGTAGTTAGCATACTGAAAGCTCTTCTCAATGTATGACATGCGTCTGGAAAGGTTTGCCATAAATTGTCCAGTTTCCAAAGGCCAGTACAAAAGTTAGAGTCAAGACTCCTGAGCTCTCTAATGCATGCAAACACAAACACGTGCCTAGTAAGATACAGCTGTGCTGTCAAAGAACCAAACCAACAAAAACTGAGTCAATGTCCAAGATGAGCACTTACAGAAATGCACCCAGACTGCATCAGTAATTGAAATGTTCAGGTTCATTTACATGTGTTGAGTGATTCTTCAGTGCTCATATGCCTCAGTGTAGTTTGCCAATAATGCTTTTAACATATGAATTATTAAGTGTCAGTGAATATCTGTGTGCCTGCCAGAGTCCGCATGGATTGGTTCCTTTAAGTTTGATGAAAAAGTACAACAATGTTGATTCTGAATTTAATTCTGGCTGTGCTCAGAAAATCAATTTGAGTGTATTCACATTCAGAGAGATGTCAAATCATCAATGGTAAACAGCCAGAAGTGGCATTCTCTGAATCAGCAAGCTTTGGTTTTGATTCAGGCCAAAGGATGTAAATGTTCATCAGAACTGCTGTTTTTTGTGGTGATAACTCAGTAGTTTTGGACTTAGATGTGATCCCTCAGTATTAGCAAAGTTATATTGTTAAAATATAATGAAACATTTTCACCCCTCAGGGTCAGAGTACTGAGCAGCATTTGGACCAGTGTGAGGATCAGGGTTTAGATCAAGGTTCGGTTTAAGCAGAGGTCGAGCATGCAAATATAGCACTCTCGCACCTCATGGCTACCGTTTAATATGCAAGAGAAATCATACGCTCACAACCAAGTCTGTAGCAAAGCTTTTAATTACAAGGAATTGTGTTAACTTGGCGAGCGCTTGTGTTTTGTCCTAAAATACTGTCTGTAATGTTGGCTAGTTCGCTGTGCACTGGTCGAGAAGGCGTACGGTGGAAATAGCGTGGGATGGAACGTTAGTTTTATATATCAGTTGGTAATTCAGTTGGTAATTCAGTTGGTAATCAGTTAATCATATGTTAAAGGTGCTGTAGATCATTTAAACGCGCAGTAATCTTTATTTTAAGAATATATGTCATATGTTATAGAATATATGTTCAGTTTCATATTATTTATTTTTTGCACCGTAACATTTTTTGCACACGTTTTTTTTTTTAAGTTTACTTTCACTACCCCATAAGTGTTAGTGGTGTACAGCCGCAGAGACGAGAGTTGTCATTGGGCAAATAAAGCGTTACTAAGGTCTCAGCCGCAATCCAGAACCCCCATGTCCGGTGCTTCTTTCTCTCCGCACAACGCCACACCTCCCACACGTCAGAAGCACAACGCAGAGCCCCAGGGTGTATGGAGAGGCGCCTGCAGGCAGCGGGCACGCAGAGGGAGTGAGTTACTACATGTATATTTAAAGTATGTATGCATTAACTGCGATGTACTGGCTTCCTGTCCAGGGTGTTTCCCCGCCTTTCGTCCAATGAACGCTGGGATAGGCTACAGCACCACCCGCGACCCTATTTACGATTAGTAGCTTAGAAAATGAATGAATGAATGAAATATATGAATGAAAATGTCAAATAAACGTTTCAGCATGTTGCGATTTTTTTAAGTTGCTGACACAACGTTAGATGTAATTATATAGCAAATAACAGTGTATAGTGTTGATAAGTTTTTATTTGTTTGTTTCTTTGTTTTTACTCATTAAAGAACATTTTGACTGAGATCAAACAAACCCGTTAATTTCCTGAGTAGGCTATATAGCTTGTTTTTCAGAACATCTAGAGAGAGCTTCTTACGGCTTATTGTCGCCACCCTGTTGCGTTAATATAATTAATATATAAAAATATTGTTAATTATTATTGATAATAAAAATATAAAAAAGAAAAAAAAAGCAGAAAAGCTAACAAGAGTTCACAGATGTAAACCAGGACAACAGTTCGCAACGACAGTGTTTCAGTCATTCAGAAAAGCAGCCGTTTTTTTTAATTTAGTGATTTGTAATTTTATTTATTTATTTATTTAAAGGGCTGGAGTTATTTGATGTCAGTATTCACACACTGAGCTGTTTTTTTTTTGCTGAGCTGTTATTTTTCTGTCCGTATTTTAAGTCCCTCCTCCGTAAGAAGGAAGTTACAGAATTGTTAAAACCCGTGCCATATGTCACTTAAGCGACAGTTATTATAGACTGCAGCCCAGAGGGACCTCGCCAGACAACTAGTGAAGACGCACAGTAGTAAGTGCTTTTATTGAGAGCTTTTACATACACGTGCTATTCAAAGTACAAAATGTTACATTGTATGCAATCATTACGTATTAACAGTTGTATATTATTATGGAATCCCTTACATTGATTATAATAATTAAAAAGAGAGCTTTAATATTTGTGATACTACACATTCGATAATAATACATAAGAATTCGATAATGAACTTGGAAAAAAAAAAGCTGAACTTGAAAAAGCTGAGATGCGGGAATAGAATTTATTGCATCTCAAAACAATTTGAAAAAAAAAGAAAACCATGCAAAAGCCACGCGAATGCACGTGCAAAATTTGATATAATCCGTTAACACATTTGCAAACTGACACATGCGGGAAAAATTATTTTAATGTGATTGATAGAATAGAGAAACTTAACTGCGATTTACAGTGGTACTCAAACATACCAGCACATGTCCCAGTAGCATTGTGAAATGCTTATGACACCACCCTGTTGTGCAAAGCGAACCAGCAGTTTTACGTTCCTGTTGTCAGGAAAGTGCGAGTGTATCCCAGATCCGGCTAAGTTCCAGGACAAGGAAAAAAAATCTTTATGTTAATCAGATGAATCATATAAAAAGCGTAGGCCATGTGATATATAAAGGAATTTCATTAAATATCTTGGGAAAGGGAAGCGCTATGGACCCTTCTAGAAATATCATCTGTCAAAATGGAGGCTATATGACCCCTGACTGTTGATCATGCTGCATTAATATTGATAGACGGTCGACTAGCCCACCAGCGGCTCGTGAAGACGTTTGTTGTTAATGCTACGTTCTGCTGCACTGAATTAAATCACTCTACAGTAATAACCTGCCGCCGTCCTTTGACCAGCATTATAATTAACGAGCACTTTTTTAATGACCCCCCCCCCCTTTTTTTCTTTCGTTCTTTTTTTTTTTTTTTTACTGGTGTGTATTTATGTGTGTATCCGCATAAATTACGGTGATGCTGTAGATAAGTTGCACAGTAATCACCTGGAGTTTATTTATGTGGCACTGTTAGCAGAATGCATTGTTATCCTGTCGGTGATTTACATCGGGTCACATTGGTTTTGTCTAGATAGTTAGACCGCGCCGTTGCACCTGTTAACGTATGCATTCTGTCTCCCCGCAGGCAAATGTGCAGACATGGCAGACTATGAAGATGAGAGCTTCGATTACAATGGGACGGACTACAGTGAATATTATCACTACTCATCAGTCGATTTCGATGATGGACTATGTGACAGCTCCAGTGTGAGGGATTTTGGCCAAGTCTTCCTGCCTGTCACGTATAGTTTGATGTTTTTGGTTGGCATCATTGGGAATGGGCTGGTGGTTTGTGTAATCGCCAAAAACCGTAAGGAGTGTACCATGGCTGACATGTGTCTCTTTAACCTTGCACTGTCAGACATCCTCTTTGTCCTGACGCTTCCTTTCTGGGCCCACTATGCAGCCGTGTCCCACTGGACGTTTGGTGACTTCATGTGTCGGGTAGTGACGGTGATGTTTACACTCGGTTTCTATGGTAGCGTCTTCTCCATAATGATCATAACCATGCACCATTACGTGTCCATCGTCTGTACACCCATGACCAAAAAGATCTCTCCTCGCCGGACGGGTGTGATTCTGATGGGATTCGTGTGGTTTCCCAGTTTCTGCGCTTCCTTACCCACCATTGTTCTCACACGTGTGCAAAACAATACGTGTGCGCCAGACTTTCCAGGCGGTACGGTGTGGAAACAGTTCATGTATCTGGAGCAAATCATACTGGGCCTGATCCTTCCTCTCGCTTTGATGATCTTCTCATACTCTCAAGTGATCCCAGTTGTGTTACGCACGTGGCCGTCAAAAAGGCGAAGAGCCGTCAAAATCGTTCTTTTAGTGGTCACCGTATATTTCATCTTTTGGGTCCCTTACAACATTGTCATCTTCCTGCGCTATTTACAAACACTGGGCTATTTCTATGAGTGTGACGAGATGGCTAACATTGACTTGGCAATGCAGTGGACCGAAACGATTACTTTCATTCACTGTTGCCTGAACCCGCTCATCTACACTTGGGTCAGCCAGAAATTTTCAAGACAGGTTCTGAGGATAATGAAGAAGTGGTTCTCCATCTGTTTCAGCTACGGAAAATGTCCCCAAATCAGCAGAGAACCATCAGAGAGGAGAAGCTCTGTCCACTCCAACTCCTCAGCAGTGAGCTCCCCCATGCTGCTGTAACCAGGCAGTGGGGTGAGGGTTGCTATGCACTTAATAAAAGTTACCAAGAGTTTGAAGTTTAACTGAACGACTGCATTGAGTAGGATTTAGTTTAAAACATCTGCTGTCCAGCATGTTGTATGCACACAGTAATTTCATTCCATGGTTTAACTGAACATGCGTATGATGTGTAGGAAATGTGCTTCTATGTGTGAATGTTCTGATGCAATGTAGATAATGCATGTTTGTCATCCTTAGAAGACTGTGCTGTTGCGTCATACCCCAACTTTCAAACTGCAAACATTGAAGATTTTTTGTGAGCTTACAAACCGCAGTGAACTTGAAATGTTCTCTGATCACTCAATACACTCCAACCAGATCTCTCTGCTCATTGTCCTGTGGGCAGCTGGCGTTCCCCTCACTCCGGGAACCCGCTCATCCTCCTGGGGGCAGCTGGCGTTCCCCTCACTTCGGGAACCTGGCAGCCGTTCCACTCGGCCATGTCTTTCTTCTGCCCTCGTTCCGCGGTGGTGGAATGACTTTCCTCGCCCAATCAGAACGGCGGAATCTCTTGCCATCTTCCACAGGAGATTGAAAACTCACCTTTTCAGAATCCACCTGTCCCCTAATGTGTAACCTCTTTTTTATGTTATGCTTTATATTTTATGGCAGAAAATGTAAAAAACAAAAAAAAAATTCTCTGTACTAACCTTGTCTTTATGCTGTAGGTTTTGAGTTCAGATTTCTGCTATACCATTGCAGGATACACAGGAGCGTGGTACTGAAAATAATTAATTTGCATTCCTACTGCGATCTTTTGCTTATGAGGTAGATAAACCTGACTGATGCACTAATTGTAAGTTGCTTTGGTTTAAAAACGTCTGCGAAATACCAAACTGTAAATTGTAAATGGATTGTACTTTTCACACTGTCTTTGACTGTTACAATGTGATTTTTTCCTGTCTCATACAGCATTGTTATTGGGTTTTTTTCTTAAATCAGAAAGAAAAAGTCACCAGTGACTTTCAAATGTGAGCCAGGATAAAGCCTAGCTGTAGAGTAAGCTAAATAAATCAATAAATCAAACTGTTTTAGATTATGAATTTTGTCTCATTTGTATTAAGTTGATATTGTAGGTGATGATCATCATTTTTCACTTTATTTAATCCTTTACTTCTGTTCCACTTTCCATCGTTTATTGTCATGACATATTTTTTAATAAATCATTGCCTCCATTGTACCTTACTTCTGTTTTGCATCTAGAAAACTGAATAGTTTAGGGGTAGAAGGTTTGCATGTCCCCGCCTTTCCTAGAATTCATGGGTGGCTGTGGAAAAAGCCACACAGACACTGCAGTTTCACTGAAGCACTGGGGAAGTGAAAGAGCAAGTGTGAAGAGACGGAACTGCCTGTTCCACCAAGAAAAGACAGAGAGGCAGAGTGCAGAGCTGCACAAACATCTGTAATATGATGTGTTATCACAGACTGTGCTGTGCTGTGTTGTGTATTGTTGTCTTTAAATAAACAAAGAAGACTCTTCACAAAGAGAGCAGTTGCAGGGTTTCACTTTAACATACAGACACGTAACAAACTTTACACACATGAGGTCTAAGGTTCAGATTCAGTAAGTGACAGCATACATGAGTGAGTTGTCCATTGATAAGTACTCTGTCTGAGATCATCAGAGACAGAGAGAGAGAGATCATGTAAAATGTCACTCTTCAAAGATGACTCACAGTTGATCACTGGAAAATTCAAAATTCAAAGAGCAACTGATGCTCTTTCAGATCAGCATTTGTTAGCTATTCATCAGGTCTTTGCTTTCTATGAATGGTCTTAAACCTCAGCAACTGTCTGAAGTCTTCCTTGCATGTGACCACTGACATGTCCATCAGTGGGCTTCTCAGTGATCCAGTGTGACTGGACATTGACAGGCAGCCAGGGCTCTTGCCCAAACATTACGAAGTAACGTGATTTGCTATAGATTGGTAAAAATGGTGGTGGTATAGGAGAGGGTGACTAGAGGGAGATTGTTGGACCAATCCTGTTTCTTCTCAATGGACTCAGTACATAATATATTGTGCAGGGTCTCATTGAACTTTTCGTTCTGACTGCTCCCCTGTGGGTGATACAACTTGGTTTGTAAAAGATGATGAGGCTTGCCGATGTTTAATAAGAATGTAGGTTTGCAAGCAGGCAAGTGACCGACATATGCACAAGCTTGCTGCTGGGTATCTTTTGCCAATGTGCAATGTTAAAATTGCTGGCAAAATTCCTTGGTGCCCATTCACACCTCTTACTTCCCAACTATGTGGTTCTTTTGACTCCCTGCTGCCCATGGCCTTGGTCTAGCTGCTGGAAAACTTCTTAGGGATTTTGGAAGGAACAATTGGTACCCTTCCCAGCTTCCATCTGAACAAAGGACACAAAAATACAAAAAGCCATTCACCTGAACCAGCTATCCCACCATTTCAAATGCTATTTTAATTGTTTTTGTAAATGTTATTTGAATTGTCCATGTCTCATAATAATACAGCAGTGCTTTAATTATATATCATGGCCACAGAAAATACTTGTTTCTGATCAGCTGGTAGGTTTTTGCTCTTTATCTTTATCTATCTTCACATCTTCAAGCTTCATGTGTTGTTTCATTCAGTGACTTCTCTCATCCTGTGTTCCTCTCCATAGCATCCAGCGCAGACTGTCCCTACAGTTGCCCATCCTTCACCACGCCTACCTGCTATCCATTGGTGGATTGGATGCCAGTTGTACCAGCCCAGTGGACAGCCCCTGTGCCAGCCCCCAGTACAGATCAGTGCCCAGCTCCCACAGAGTCATGGTGACAGGAATATGATGCCACAGACATACAGACCCTTTCTTCACCTGACCAGTATGACCAGCATGAGGTCTGGATATGGTACTTGCTAAAGAGAGACTTTTATTTTGAAAAGTTCGCAAGGAATGGAAAAACTCTCTTCCGTTCTTGGGCTTGGCTTTACAGGGTCCTTGCTGACATAGAACCTCCTTTATTGCTGGAAGGAATTTCATACATGTGTTTTCTCTTTTTACAGTATACTTTGAGAATGGGGTTTCATGAGGAATGCTGATGACGTGGATCTTGTCTATTTGCACATGTTTATGGAGCATGATAAAGCTGTTCCCTCTCAGGAAATGTTTCAATATGTGTGTGTGTTCATGTTAGAATATATAAGACTTTTCATTTTCATTTCCAAGTATATCTTTTTCAAATAATTTTTCACATCATTCTGAACCGTGTGATCCAGTTTGCCATGGCAAAGTGACAGAAGTAGTTAACATACTGAAAGGTCTTCTCAATGTATGACATGCGTTTGGAAAGGTTTGCCATTAATCCACAACTGGGGTGGAAGTAGCCTGTTTTTTCCAGCTGAATTTAGAGTTTTACTCCTGATTATTGCATTGGCTGGGTGAGTTTCATGCACCAGATCCTGGTTATGTCCAGCCAGCAATGAGATATACAGTGTTCTCTAAAAGGTTTTCAATAGGGACAAATCTTTTGTTGCTCTCCCTTTGAACATTCTTTTTTCTTCGTGTTTCTTTGTTGTTCATGTGAATACTTGTTTTCAATATGTTCTTTCAATAAACTTCTTAGGTCCTTATGTTGCCGAGTCTCCAAAGGCCAGAACCTAAGTTAGAGCCCCCGTGGATTGGTTCTTTTCAGTTTGATGAAAAAACAAAACAATGTTGATTCCGAATGTAATTCTGGCTGTGCTCAGAAAATCAATTTGAGTGTATTTACATTCTGAGAGATGTCAAATCATTGACAGTATATATGTGCTGAAATGGCATCCTCTGAATCAGTAAGCTTTGGTTTTGATTCAGGCCAAAGAATGTAAATGTTCATCAAAGCTACTGTTTTTTTTATGTAATAACTTAGTAGATTTAACATAATGAATAGTCGATGAGAATGTTTTTGAAGGTGTGAATTCTGCCTGTGAGAAGAAAAGACAGGTCCACTTGCTTTTTTTTGTTTGCTAGCACACACTGAAAATAAGAGTTCTCCTGGGCAACAAGTTCTCTGCGTGCATGATAATGGTAAGGGCCATACCCACATTCTTCTCAGTCAGATTGATGACCTAGTTATTGCTGTGGCATGTGAACCTCATCTATTGTTATGTCTCTTGTCATGTGGCGTGGTATAACAACGGTGCAAAAATATGTCCTGTGGTATCAGGCAGTTAGACTGTGACACACTGAACTGTTTTTCCCCCTGAGGCTGACCACATTACGTTCTGTAGAGGTCAAGCCATTCCACTGAACATGGGCTGCTTTATTTTTCACTCAGAGATATAGATTAAAAGTTAGCGCCCGATGATTTAACAAATAGATGAGGAGCAGTGCTAAAGACTTTGACTGTTAACTCAACAATAGCTACACGTCACGTTTCATTTACGAGTTGTTTTTTTTTTTCTTCATTTACCCTTTGTTGTAATGCTGACAGTGTTTGTCCTTTCCCGCTGATTAAAGTGAATGGAAAAAGAGCTGTGAGGTGGAGAAATATTCTAAAGATTGTGTCATGTTTTGTACCATACATACGCACATTTGTATGTTCTTTAACAAATTTGAATTCTTGCAAGAGAAACTGATTTCAGATCACCTTTTAGGGGCAGTTATATTACCATACTGGCGTGGACAAACACTGTAATTACACTGACAGCTTGAACTGAACTATTATCCCTTTGTTATGGTGTTTCATTACCCATACTCACAATACAGACTATGGATGATAAAAGGTGCTCCTGAGATGTGCCCTGCTAACACAGTGAAAAGGGTTTTTGAAGAACTTGCTAAAGTTCACCAGTGGAGGGAGCTACATCTTAACCCAACAGTTCCTGTTCCTTCTACACCTCGAGCAGTACTTTCACTTTCAGTTTCAGACTGCATTAGTAATGATCAAAGATGCATGTAATGCACATGGCTATGTGGCATGATCAAGACAGAGTACAGTCCATGCTGTCGCAGCTGAGCATGCGCCAAGAGTTCACAAAGAAGAGTTTACACCTCTGTTAATACACCTGAAATACCTTCACATTAGTGAGGATATGCCCTGAGTTATTCCAGAACTGACTGAAATTTGACTTGTAAATTCATTTGAGTCTATCTGAAAAGAGCCTGTAGTTGACTTGTATAATAATATTGATATTACTAGTACAGAGACGAGACAAGCAATTAATAAGTTCACCAATTCATTAAAAACACATATGAACAATAGTGTAACCTGCATCATGTCATTTCCAATTTAAAGATTCCAATTCAGAGATTCTACAGTCTTAAAAAACATTCATAAGAACTGAACCTTGTATGATCTGTCTTCACATGAGTTATACGCACACACACACACACACACACACACACACACACACGCAATCGCTGGTATATATTATTATCTGGTTGTATGATTTTACTTGGGTGGTAAATACATATGATTATACACACCTCAGACTGTGTGAACCATGGTAATCAACTCTACACAGAGTTAGAGTGTCCTATATATATCAGATACAACAGATGTTAAGAGGTTAAATTGGGATAACACTTGGGATCAAGTAACTTAGGGGGTTCTAATAGGAAATGTCAAGTACTGAATAGTGATAGATTTTGTGTGATTATAATTGTAATTTCTGCCGTGTTACAGATGTTGCATCACTTTCTGACACATGTTTGATTTTCTGTGTCTGATTTTCTCTGTTTCCCAGTGTCAACATCTGGTCCAGGCAGAGTTTGGATCACAGTTTGGCTCTTGATTAGGATTTAGGTGTGATTCACCTGTTTTAGCCAAGTTATATTGTTTATTAACAACGATGCAGTTTTTCAGGAGAGGTTCACCTTCAGAATCTTCAGAGTATTGACCGGCAATTGGACCAGTGCTTTTAGCAGGGTTTTGAACACCGTCTGAAACAGCATTTGAGCTATTGTTCGGATGAGAGATTAGGGCATGACTTAGACCAGGGTTTGAGACAAGACTTTGACCAGGGTTTGAGACAAGACTTTGACCAGGCTTTTCATCAGGGTTTTGATGTTGAAGTTGTTCTTGATTTGAAACGTGTCCTTCTGGCACTTCTTCTGGCTTCCTGCGTTGTTTGAATCCCCAGATGAATGTAATTACACTATTCCCAGCAGCGCATAACCTGTGGCCTAAAACAATATCCATATGGGAAAATCAATTATCCAATGGAAAAAATGTTATACTACATTTTGGACGAATCTACAAATGTCCAAATGACAAGTGACTTTCATAAGTACCTTTCATAAATAGTTAACTGATTTTCTCTTGTGATCACCAATGCAAGATTTAAATTTGGATTTTCAACATCTTTTTCATATCTTACTTTGATCATTACAATATGTTTTCATATAAATACATAAAAAAATAATTGCATTTTTGGATGAGTTTGCTCATGATCTCTGTGTTTCATTTAAGGGCTCACACCAGTATGTAAACCTTACTATGTCTTTATGGGTACATTGCCCTTGCTAGTCCATTCATGCACATAGAAACAACTGGGTTGCTAACACAAGTAATAGGACCTTATTAAAATGGGACTCGTATTAAAACCAAGCCTCAAAAAGTCATAGAGCCATGGCTAATTCTCTGTGATGGAAGGAAAACAACAAAATTAAACCCAGGCTATATAACTATGATATTATATGCCTTGAAATACACAAAATTACATTCTAGAATATCTTGTCATCTTGTCACATCAAAGTTGATCACACCTCGCATCTGCTGTGCAATTTTCACTATTGCTATTTGATTGACAAATTGCTATTTGTGTCATAGAAAACACTTGCTTTTTTTGTTAAGACACCCAAAATACCTTCACATGAGTGTAGACATGCTCTGAATGAATCAATCTAAAATAGGGCTGAAATGTGGCATTTGAAGCACAAAGAAAAAAGCAAGCCCACATATGTTCCATTAACTACTTACCTGAGAAAAACGTTGGCATTGCTGCATGAGGTCTGAAGTAGTCGATCTCTGTGTTACATTTGTGGGCTCGCACCAGGTTTAAAACCCAGGTATGTTTACATGGGCAACTTTTCCAGGCTCTTGGTTGCACACACATGAAAGATATTGGCCATCTAAGAGCAGCAACATTATCCACACAACAGATGGCACTAAACAAGTCAAAATGTGAGTACAGTTACAACTTAGCTTCCAAGTACCTAGCATGAGTCCAGAAATGAGAAGTGAAGGTATGAGAAAAAGTGCAGAAAAGAAAACAATGTTCCACGGCGTGCAAATGGCATATAAATTCCAACTCAACAGCTTTTTCAATGCCATACAGCAGTAAGCTAGCAATGGCACTGGTCTCTGCAGGCCCTTGAAGGAGCCGTGCTAATTTTTTAAGAAATTGCATTTCTGCTGTAACTAAAGTAAGTACACATAATATCTGCACCCTGAATGTGTATGAATGTGAAGAGACAGGTAGGAACTCTTCCTTTATAGTGATGCTTTGTAAACAACCACAGAGCATCCTGACTGGCTAGTACCTCAGGGAACAGTACGAATCGCACATTGGTTTCTCTCTGCATCATCAGCATGAAACTTAACCACATGGGCAAAGGCGCAAGCAATGCAGATGCAGAATACATGTACCAAGTCTACCACGGCGGACATGCGCTGTTTCCAACAGGCATACTTTTGGACAACTGTCTGTTTGAATTTCTGCTTGGGGACAACAAAGGGAAAAAAACCAAACATTTTTTTTTACACAGAAATCTCTCCAAATTTGAGAGTTAGTAGAGCTGATCTGAGTACTTACAGAAATGCACCCAGACTGCATCAGTAATTAAAATTTTCAGATCAGTTTATGTCTAAGGAAACAAAGAGATTCTTTAATAGTCATATGCCTCAGTGGAGTTTGCCAATAATGATGTTAACATATGAGTGGTAAGTGTCAGTGAATAACTGTGTGGCTGCTGAAGCCCCTGTGGGTTACATCTTTTCAGTTTGATGAAAAAATACAACAATATTGAGTCTGAATTTAATTTTGAGTGTGCTCAGAAAATCAATTTGAGAGTATTTATGTTCTGAGAGATGACAAATCATAAAGGATATATATGTGCTGATGTGGCATTCTCTGAATCAGCTAGTGTTGGTTTTGATCCAGGTCAAAGAATGTACATGTTTATCAAAAACTGCTGTTTTTGTTAACGTAACAACTTAGTAGTTAATTTAGTAATAACTTCGTTTTAACATAATGAATAGTCAAAGAGAGTGTTGTGTGAATCCTACCTATGAGAAGACAAGATTTCTTTTTTGTTTGCTAGCGCACACTGGGAAAAAAAGAGGCAACAAGTTGTCTGCATGTATGATAATGGCAAAGGCCATACATACATTTTTCTCAGACTTTCACACTTGACGACCTAGTTATTGCTGTGGCATGTGAACCTAGTCTGTTCTTGTGTCTCTTGTTATGTGAGCTGGTACAACAACGGTGCAAAAATGTTTCCTGTGGTACCAGGCAGTTACACTGTGAAACACTGAACTGTTTTTCCCCCCTGAGGTAGACCACATTACGTACTGTAGAGATGAAGCCATTCCGCTCAACTTGCGCTGCTTTATTTTCCATTCAGATACAGATATAAATTGTAAATTAGTGGCTGATTATTTCACGAACAGATGAGAAAAAGTCCTAAAGACATTGACTGTTAGCTTAGCTTAACAATTAAAAGGCAGTTTGCCACACACCATATTTCATTCTCACTTTATTTTTCAGACCAGTGAGATTAGCATGAGGACTGATATGGCTGAAGAGAGGCTTCAGAAATCAGCAATGAATGGAAATACTCTTTTCTGCTCTTGAGCTGGGGTCTGCAGGATGCTTGCTGGCACTGAAACTCATTTAATATCAATGCAATTTTAGACACTAGTTTTCCCTTTTTACTGTGTACTTTGTGGACGTGTTTGTCTTCAAGAGTAATGCTGATGGTGTGGATTTCATCCCATTGATCAGATTGAGCAGCGTGAAATGCCAAAAGAGTGATGATGTGGATAAATGTCTTAAAGATTCTGTGATGTACATATGCACATTTGTATTTTTGGCCAGGGAAACTGATTTCCCCTTTTAAGGGCAGTTATATCACCATACTGGTAACACAATAAAAAGAATTTCTGAGAAACTCTCTAAAATTCACCAGTGAGGGGAACTACATCTTTACGCAACAGTTCCAGCTTCTTCTACACCTTGAGCAGTGCTTTCACTTTCACTCTTAGACTGCATTTGTAATGATCAAAGACACATCTATCTATCTATCTATCCATCCATCTATCCATCCATTTGTCCAGTATTGTGGGGCCTAGCAGAATGTTCTCTTTGGTGTTACAGTCAGAAGAGATGCACGTCATTCACACAACGCATACATAGATGCTTGCCTTTGTACACACTTACATAATCTTCCTTATAAAACCTTCACCCTCACACACAGATAGATGGGTAAAAGATATTTGTTATCTAAGACATGGAAGACCAAAGGCCCTGTGTGGATTTGGTATATCTTTGTCCAAGAAATAGTTTTTTTTTTATCAGTGAGACTCAGGCACAATAACGTCTGGAGTGCAAGGGTTTTTCCCCACGAGGTAGACCTCTCCTCCGCTCTTCTTCGCTTGGCCCATCATTGAGCCTCAATAAAAAAATAAACCAAAACCATTTCTACACCTTTTTATTGTTTTTACCAACAAACGCAAATGCTCAACATTTTGGTGCTGTGACGTGGATGGAATAGAGGGCTGAACAAGACATTCTTCGGACAACAAGGGAATCCCATGCACTGCAGCCCCGGGGAATCGCCCTCCAGACAGAAAGTCAAACTTCTGTACGTGTGAGTCATTCTCAGTTCTGTCTCCATTTGAAAATTTGACTGTAACTCATAATACCCTTATATGCCTGACTGGTGTATATGCCTGACTGGTGTTGACTCAGACTAGTTAGAAGAAGTGGTGCACCCAATTTAGTGTGAGTAATAGATAAAGAGACACAAGACACAAGGACGGGGTTTTCCCTCCAGATGTGTCTCTGTCTGACGTTAAGGATGAAATGGTTAGATGGTTTCATTCACATTTTGAATTAGCCATTACAGAAAAAGAGATATGGGAAAAATATAACATTAAATTTCTCTTGAGTGAATGATCCGTAGCATCCGGACAATATTAAAAGGGCATGTCCAAGAAGGCTTGAATCGAGGGCAACTGGACTTAGTCGTAGATACTTGAAAACGTTTCACCTCTCATCCAAGAGGCTTCTTTAGTTCTGAGTGACCGGTGGGGAATCCCAGGTATTCAACCTCTGTGGGGTCGTTATCGAGGCCATTGATGTCAGGGAAAACTTAAGACTCAGATGCAGACTCGCCAATGAATGATCTAGGGATGTTTATTGTGCCACACAACAGTCTTTCAATACGCTTAACAGAGAGCAGAATCCAAAAAACAAGCAGATGTCATACCAAAAAGCAGTCAGAGGCAGGTGAACAAAGGCTAATTCCAGGGACAGGCAGAAGATTCAAAAATCAGGTGCAAGGCAAGACAGGAAGGCAGAGGAAGCAAAATCCAGCAGGCGAAAAACAGTCCAAAAACAGGCAGAGGTCAAATACAGAAAGCAATCAGAATAGCAAAGGGCTAGCATGACACACTGGGAAAAGCGCTACGAACTGACAAACAAAGGGGAGAACAGGCAGGGTTTAAATAGACAGACTAATACACCTCCAATGAGCCACAGGTGAGCACAATGACACAATAAGTAAGGGGGGGGGGGGGCAGAGCACATGAAAAAACCAAAATAAACAAAAGCACATGACCAAAAACCAAAAACAAATGACAGCCAACACCAGAAATGACCAGCAGGGGCACAACAGAGAAAACAGTTCATGCAGGAACCCTGATAATTAATGTCACTTGGTTTGTCAGTGCTCCTAATGAACCAAGTGACAACCATTCATACTTGGCCTCATGTGACTCCAAAAGCAACTCCAATGACTGTGACTTTACACTTGACCTCAGATGAGTTCAATGACTCTAATGACGGTCATTACAATTGCTGCAAGGAAATGTCATCCATTTGCGCGATTATAGGGACACCTTTCTTATGGCATTCACTGAAACCTGGCTCACCGACTTGGACACGGACTCGACTTTGGATATTAGCAGCTTTCGAGCTCCTCTCCGGCTGGATCGGGACAGGGAGGTGACACAGAAATTACTGGGAGGGGGTGTATGCTTGTACATCAATTGCAGACGGTGCAGTATTGTTACTGCGCGTGAGCAGCTGTGTCTCCCTGACACAGAGCTATTGTCTGTGTCAGTAGGGCTGTTTTACGTCCCGAGGGAGTACCCCCAAATATTTGTTACCGTTGTCTACATTCACCCCAATGCTGATGCCAAATCTGCTGCTTACACCATTTTTAAAGTGACTTGGAAAATGCGATCTCTCTCTCCTGATACTCCAAATTTCATTTTATGTGATTTTAATCATTGTATTCTCGAGAGATCTTTGAATATGTCACCTGCCCAACAGGTTGCGACAAAACAGCTTCTGCAGCGTCTCCATCATTTGTTACTGATGTGAGGAGAGTAGCAAGACTAAGAGCCCAGGACCTGACAACATCTGTGGCCATAAGTGAAAACTTGTGCGGACCAGCTCTGTAGCATCTTTCAGTATATTTTTACACAATCTCTTAAGCTGCAGAAGGTCCCCGAGCCTTGTAAACATTCCGGTATTGTCCCAGTAGCCATATGTATATATATATATATATATATATATATATATATATATATATATATATATATATATATATATATGTGTGTGTGTGTGTGTGTGTGTGTGTAAAATTTTATTTTTTAATTTTCATTTTATTTTCTGACTGTAATTTATTGTTTGTTGTTGTTGTTGATGTTTTGTATTCTGTCACTGAGTGAACACTTGCTGTATAAGAAATTTCCCCCTAGTGGGACAATAAAGATAACCTTGAACCTTGAATCTGTGATCCTGAGAACCCAGAGGTCTGTGAGAACTGGTGGAGAAGAAGTCAAAGCTGAAAGTGGACAGGCCATTAGAACAGTCATCCGTAAATATGTCCCTTTATCAGTGAACTGGATTGAAAAGTTTTCTACACAATGACAACATCCCAAGGACAGAGGAATTAAGACATTGGACTAACTTGTGATGCTTGCCTTCTCAGCAGCAGAGAAGCTCCAGCTACGAGCATTAGGGATAAATCACTTTGGTGGATTGACCCAACGACACCAGCTGCCAGCTAGGGAATTGGGCAGAAGGGGAGGAAACTGCAACTATTGCGGGAAGACAGGTCACTGGGCTAGGGAATGCTGGAGAAAACAGAGAGACCAACAGAGGTGTCCTTCACAGAGCAGTCCGCAACCCTCCACTGGAGGACAAAGCAACCAACCTGTGAGCCTTGTCACCCAGTTTTCACAGTTAGCTCCAGAAATTCAACAACTACTCCTGGGGAGTGTCAAACTCCATTCCAGGGAAACTTCTAAGTCAACACTCCCTCCACCCTCTGTCCACAGCTGTCCAACAATGAGCACAGGGCTTTTATGTGAAAGTAGGGGTGTCACGATATACTGGTACTGATGATAAATGTGATATTTAAAAAATGAAATACTGATATCGTGTACATAATACACACAGGACAATACCATAAACCTGCGTCCTCACCTTTTGTTGTGTCAGACATTGGCTTTAAGCAGCAAATCTCCTTTTTTACAGTCGAATTACAGTATCTTGCCATTACTGTCAAATGTGCTTTGTCATTCTCGTCCACACTTTCGCAAAGTTCGATGCTAAGTACCACAGCGCAACTAATGCACATGTTGATGTAGCATGATTAAAAAAATTGTCGCTTTCAGGATATGAGCCAGTCTGTATAGATATTCATTTCTATCTATCTATCTATCTATCTATCTATCTATCTATCTATCTATCTATCTATCTGTCTATCTGTCTGTAGTGAAGTGGAAGGTTCAGAATATTTCATGGGTTGAGAGAGTCTGGGAATCAGGTATTTCCGTTCTGAATGTTAGAGGAATGATTATAAACATGCATATACACGAAATGAGTTTTGGTTTCTTTTTTCTTAATTTGAATCTTTAATTGCTAATTTGAATGTTAAAGTTATTATTAAACAAATTAAATTCATTTAGTAGAGTCCAATAAGTTTTTTTGCAAGGATACGTTGCCATCCCATCTAGGGGCTAATGGGTAAGCGCCACGAAGAAGATGGTCTGAGAGAAGCCTCTGTAAAACAGGTATGTGTTCATGATGGATGGCAACAAGTTCACCCTGTGAAGCACTTATAACATCTGGAAAATGATTGTTGAACAAATTAACAATGCTGAATATTAACATGTATTGATTACTATATGTTGAAGTAGGTCAAGTATTATTTTGCACCAGTATACAGGTGCTAGCATTACAAGCGGAGGTAAGGTAAGCTAAGTCTAGCACCATTGCAGACTCACTGTAGCAACACAGAGCTAACGCTAAAAGTTACCCTCCGGTAACAAAACACCATAAAAGTTGTGAATTTATAGAACTGTTAATGAGTTTGTTAAAGAGACCACCCCCTGAGGGACACCACAGTTAAGCTCTCGGTCCTCAGATGTCATATTTTTGTAGTGGACACACTGCTTTCTCTCGGAGAGATAAAATTTTAACCAGGAGAGCGCCAGGCCATTTTCCAGGTGCTTTAACAGTATGGTGTGATCGACTGTGTCGAATGCTGCACTCAGGAGTAACAAGAGTAGCACAGCGATTCACCACCGGCAGCGGTTGTGAGTCGGGCCATACAGATGACGGCTGGTGTTGGCGAGACCTCCTGCCACTCACGACCGTAACAAACTCCTTTTCTGCCGGCGAAACTGCACTAAAGGGAGAGACTGAGCTGCTAATCGGCTCAGAGGCTAAACTAATGCTATCTGGGGTGCCGGTCCTGTCTATAGTAATAAAACTAGAACTAGTGCTACCTTGCTCTAGCTGACGGACACGTCTGTCTAGGAGAGACGAGTTCTCTACAAGAGCGAGGCAGAGAGAGCAAGACATAGTGGCAGATAATGAGAGGTAACGTAAACGTGAACTACCAACACACTATTGCTGTGAAAGTAAGGTTAGCAAGAAGGCTAAGCTGGTGTTAGCACGCTAGCAGCCAAACAGCAGAAAGAAGGTGTTGATAGGTAATGCTAACGAAGCAGAAGCAGAAACAGAGCGAGATTAAAACAAGCACACAGGATTACAAGTGCAGCACAACGTAAATGTTAGAGACAGACTGTAGAGCAGTGACGATAATCAGCACAACAGCGGCAGCAGACTTGCACAGGTACGAAAATTATTTGTGTTTGTATTCGAATAAAAGTGGAAATAGCCGTAACAATCCTGATTTTGTTTCTAATTTTAGGATATTAAAATATTAATATGAGTGTTCTTCAATAAACAGAATAATAATTATGAATACTCAAATATAATATTGGTTTATGTTTTTCATAAACCCAGCAATAAACGTGTATAACCATAAACATCACTGAAAAGAAGATTTTTAAGATAACATTTAGTTCCTAATCCACACTCAAGCCAATAAACTAAACTTTAATTTAGTAAATGCCTATGAACGCAGTGAACCCCACCACACAGGCTGACTGAGCAGGGAGCAGAACGTGTAGGTGAACTAGCTAGTGACTACGCTGCCAGAGCTAATGTAGGCTAATCTCCTGCTTGGAGCATCTTGTTCAATAATAGTTTAGCATAGGTTTAACAAATAACGAAATACTTCATCTTTTGGCACATTATCGTAAGTGTCAGGACTTTGAGAGGATTGTCCAAGAAACCGTGTCTATTCCGAGGAAAGAACCACATGGACTTTGGGGAAATTGCCCAAGTCGTAATTTTACAAGAAAAAAGTCGTAACATTACTACAATAAAGTCACAATTTTAGGCTACATGTTATTTTAGAGCAGAAATATCAGAAGAGCAGCCTGCTGTCTGCATTAAAATGAGGAACGTGTTATGTGGTTGAAACAGAGAGTCATCACAGTCACAGCAAATGATGATTTTAATGTGGAAGAGGTAATGAAACTGTATAGTGTGTGAATACATTTGATTGGATAGGAATTATATTTTGATAGTTTTGTGTCTATGTGTCTAGAGAAAATAAAATGAGATATATGAGATAGAAATAAAACGACAGAAATGACCCTGTACAATAATGAAAAAAGAAAACTGGAAAAACTTGTGTAATGAACATGTGTAATGAATAATTGAATATGTGGGTTCTCTTTGTATCAAATGATTTACATCTTTTTCATGAATGTAGAAAACAAATCATAAGTATTAAATTAGGAAACAGTCAAAGAAGTATATGAATATACAGGATGTAAGTCTTACAGAAAGAACAGGAAAGGTTTCATAAACAATATAATGTGGGTTATCTGAGCATCAGGCATTCTGGTGGTCTGACCACTTACTTCCTGTATTTCAGACACTTAACGTTTATTTTGGCACCACCATCTTGTAACATAAATGACTAGCAAATAAAATAAAACAGGCTCTTCTTGATATCAACAATCAGTGCACCAACATAGTTTTGGACTTTCCATTCAACTTCAACGAACTACCACCGGAGTTGGAAAGGACACCGCGGTCTGCAGGACAACTCATCCCGTCCGGAAGAGTCCGGCGGCGGCGCAGAGACTGTAAACAAAGACGGGGGAAGCGTGGAGGTCTGCGTGCCAGGCTAAGGCTAAATCCGCACCGGCAAGCGCTACCTAGCATCTTCCTCGCCAATGTACGGTCTCTAGCAAACAAGCTGGACGAACTACGGACTTGGACCCTAACACAGAAAAGGCTCATGGACTGTAACCTCACGTTTTTCACGGAAACATGGCTTAACACATATGAATGTCTTTTGTTGTGTAAGACCCATATCATCATCAGTATGGTGGTGTTGTGTTGCCTGGGGCTAAAAAGTTGAGTCCTTTAGAGTAGTTTTCTGTGAACACTAACGACTCGTTTCTGTTTTTCTTTCCAGTTCATTCTGATCTTCAGTGATCCAGTACAAGCCCATAACCTACAATGACTACGTGTATCCGAGCTGGTCTCTAGTCATCGGCTTCTGTATGGCTTTGTCCTCCGTTATCTGCATACCCCTCTATGCTTTCTTCAAGATCTTCATGTCTGAGGGCACAACATTTGTAGAGGTTAGACAGATGCTGTCATCTTTCTTAAATGACTAAATGGAAGGACAGATGTCCACATATGGTAAAGAGAGACTTTGGTTGCATGATGCTGCCTCAAGCCTAAGAGTGAAGACATATTTGACATTTCCCTCTTGGCAAAATGTCAAAAAAAATCGTAACTGAACCTGCTAGCTCTGCTGTTGAGGAATGCAAGGTTATGTCATATTCGCCACCTGTTTTTGTCTGTGCAGAAGTTGAGGAACTCAGTTAAGCCCGATCCTAATTGGGGACCGGCCATACAGGAGCACCGCAAGGGTAGGTATGCGGCCATGGGACCCGACGCCATGGAAGTGTGCTAGTTGAAGGAGGAGCTGAAAGAAAAGGAAGACGAGAAAGAGAGGGAGAGGGAGAAAGAGAAAAAAGATGAGATCAACCCCACACCCAGTGTATAGAGGTGCCCGGTGTTATGACCCTGAGTCATAAATTGTCATAAATGTGTACTATTTTGTGTGCTGTTGTTTTTCTCCCCCTGCCTGTGTGTGGTGCTGTTTCTGCCCCTGTCGTGTTTTCCTCGTATGTCTCTCTGTGTCTTCAATATGTTACTCTGCAGGTGGCAATCGGGGATTGGCCCACAGTTCACGCTGCCAGTTTTAAAAAGACGCGCCACCCAGATGCTGGTTGCCTCTCGTTTGTCCTGGCCACTTTGTCCGTGTCCGTTCGTTTGTGATTCAGTAACTCGTTGTGTGTGTTTTTGAGAGATTCGTTGTCTGTGTTTTGGAGAAAGATTCGTTGCATAGTTTGTAAAACCTTTATTTGTGTGTTTGTGATTTTCGTTGTTGTAAAATAATTGTAAATAATTTTCATATTAACTGTTCGGGTAATGGTAGGGGGTGTGAAGCCATTTTTGTTCGCTCTTCTTTTCTCCTGTTTTTCGTTAGGGAGTAAGGGAAGTTTTCTGTATTTTCTTTTCTTTTCTTTTTGTGAAATAGCTTATTTAGTTGGTAAAATATAGATTGCTTTGTTTGTTGTTTTTTACTACCTTTTTAAGCTTTTTACTACCACTTGTAAATAAATCACTTTTTTGAATTGTAATTCGTGGGCACGGGTCATCACTGGGTACAGGAAAAGGGGGGGTCACTTTTGTTATGCTCGGTAACCCCTAGGCTGGGCATAACACCGGAATATGCCAGGGGCCTGTACCTGAAGTGCTAGGCAAAGTTGCATTTGCATTTGGTCAGTTTGGCTTTTGTTAATTATAAGGGCCTCAACTTACATAATATGTATGTCCAAGGTACATATGACACCATGTTAACTCAGAAAAAAAAGGTTTGCAACAGTTCTGGTATGCATTTACAGTTATTTTGGTTGTGGGAAGTGTTAAGGTTTTGGGGAAAGAAAGAAAATCGCCCCCGTAGAAGAAGAGTTTCTCCACACATATGTGGTCATGTGGAAAATAAACAAGACGGAACTAAAGTTTGGACAAAACTTCATTTTTAAACATGTTCTTTCGCTAGCACGTGGGCAATTATTAACAAATTCAAAAGATATGAAAATATAAATGAAAAGGCCCAAAGTGTTCATAAATTCCTGAAAGGGAGAGAGCAGACTCATCATATGCCGTAACCCTTTTAAGTAGTGTTTTTCATTAGTTTATTTTGTTACGAAATATGTAATTAGCATTGTTTATTTATTTCTGTCATCGGTCGATTTCGCACCTTCACGTTTAAAATATCTCATAAGGTTAACTTATAGCCTACTGGTGGTCAGTCAGCACGAAGATACTGCTCGACCTGTTTGTTTGCTGTATAGCTCCTTTAAAAACATTTGCATAACCAAGCTTTCCGAAGGAACTTGTTCCCGCCTATTTCATCAACGGCAGAGCGTCCACAGTGTTCAACAGCGTCGTTGGCAGGTAGGTTTGGGCGACTCTTGACGCTCTCGCTGCTCTCAGTGTGAACGTACAGTTAGATGAAAGCGATCTGATATTGATAAAACTTCAGCGTAACCGGGCTTACAGTAATCATATCGGAAGAGGGAGTCGGTTGAATTGGAACTAAATTGCTACGAAATATGGTCTGTTTGACTCTAGACCGAAATGAGCTACGAGGGCGTGAAAGTACACTAATGGGAAAAATGTCACTACTAGCTATATACATAGTCATATTAGTCTTAACATTATGATGTTCATTACGATGAACATTATTCGTTAGAAGGATACTTAGAGGGCGACGGTTTTCTTCTTGTTTCTGTTGTCTCTGCCTGACCAGTGCTCCAGCTCTTTTGCCTCGCTTCCTTCTCCGTCTCCGTTTACAAGGTGTAGCAGGTAGGCTAAACAATTTAAATCTAAACAAATGGAAGGCCGCTGAATCCGTTGAACAATTTTTGGCTATAAAATACGTATCGATTGTAGATCTGATGTTGATCAAAGTCTCCCTATCGTAGGTGATCATCACGTTCAAAATGATAGTGTTCTTGCATAAAATATTGTGAATAAATTAACAAAAAAGTTCAATGTATGATAGAGCTCAGAGAACGACAGCCATCTTGACGGTGCGTTACCATGGCAAAAACATATGAACATATGTGTTTTAACACATATGAATGTCTTTTGTTGTGTAAGACCCATATCATCATCAGTATGGTGGTGTTGTGTTGCCAGGTGCTAAAAAGTTGAGTCCTTTAGAGTAGTTTTCTGTGAACACTAACGACTCGTTTCTGTTTTTCTTTCCAGTTCATTCTGATCTTCACAGTGATCCATTACCAGCCCATAACCTACAATGACTACGTGTATCCAAGCTGGTCTCTAGTCATCGGCTTCTGTATGGCTTTGTCCTCTGTTATCTGCATACCCCTCTATGCTTTCTTCAAGATCTTCATGTCTGAGGGCACAACATTTGTAGAGGTTAGACAGATGCTGTCATCTTTCTTAAATGACTAAATGGAAGGACAGATGTCCACATATGGTAAAGAGAGACTTTGGTTGCATGATGCTGCCTTAAGCCTAAGAGTGAAGACATATTTGACATATTTCCCTCTTGGCAAAATGTCAAAAAAAAAACGTAACTGAACCTGCTAGCTCTGTTGTTGAGGAATGCAAGGTTATGTCATATTCGCCACCTGTTTTTGTCTGTGCAGAAGTTGAGGAACTCAGTTAAGCCCGATCCTAATTGGGGACCGGCCATACAGGAGCACCGCAAGGGTAGGTATGCGGCCATGGGACCCGACGCCATGGAAGTGTGCTAGTTGAAGGAGGAACTGAAAGAAAAGTGGTGGTGCCCGGAATATGCCAGGGGCCTGTACCTGTTTCCACCCCCCCCCATTGCCACACACCCTCCGCAGGGCAGGTCGGGCACACTGAAGAAGGTTTTTTTTTTTTGGTAAAAATTCAATATCCTGTGTGTCCGTACAGAACTACATTTGCATGCTGCTTTTGAGTATTTCAGAACAACGTATTCTGATCTAGTTTTCTACCTAGACAGGAGATCCAGAGAAAAGCTGATGCACAGCACAACTCAGACAAAAGCACACACGCGCACACACATACACACACGCACAGACGTACTGTACTGTAGATGTCCTATAAGCACACAGTACAAAGGATATTTGTCTTCAGCTTTTAGAACAGCTACTGACTTAGCTTTTGGTCTTCAACATTCAGCTCTTTCGTTCAAAGGTGTTTTTGAAGCTCTGAGCTAAGAAGTCAAGAGATTTGATACAGTGCAGGAAGTACAACGCGATGGTTACCATGGCAATAGAACTGGGGTTGGGAAAGGGTCTCTGTTTAAAAAAGAAAAAAAAAAACCCTCTGTCAGTCATATTTCCTGAATTGTTTAGTTGACTGTAGTTATCAATAATGTACTATAAGTGTTTAAGCTAACATAATTCTCTCTCTCTCCCTCTCTCTCTGTGTGTCTCTCTCTCTCCTAGCATATCAGTCATAAACGCAGTTGCATGTGTTTGCTTAAATTATTATTTTTTTTATATATTTAACAATAAATTGTACATTTTTTAACCAAAGTATTAAACAGATAAATTGAATATCTGAATCATTTTTGTTGATTCTTTGTTTGAGCATTTAAACTACTCAGGGTAGCACTTGATGTGGTTGGCTTTAACCCTCTTTATTTCTGTTTCTATTCTGCGTGAAAAAGTAGTAACATTAGAAATAGAAGGGTAAACAAGATATTTAGACAGCTATGAAGAAATCGCCTTTATTTGTCATTTGAATGTGTGTAACGTGGATCCTTTACTTTCGCTTTCATTTAAACGATTACAGTTCTTTAAAACTTACTGTCCTGACCACAGAATGCACCACATTTTTCACTGTGTGTGTGCGTGTGTGTTTCGTTTTGTCTTTGAGTACACTGGTTTGATCGTCACAGGACCTGATTGAAATCACCCGCATATAATTAATGTTTATTTTTAAAAGGGATAGTGAAATGAAAGATAAGGAAAATGAGTTACAATGGCAGATAGTTCTAACTGTATTTCCTCAGTTTGTGGGAGAATCGACAACCTGTTCAGCTTTATCATTCTGCTCATCCTGCTCATTCTAATCATGGTCTCGGAGGTGATGATAGATTGACGACTTTAAGAATGATAGATTTTTGACTAAGATGTTTTACTACTCGCGTGTCTTCTGTTAGTCACATTCCGTTAACAATACACGGTAAGCTATTAGAAACGGTTATTCAATGCAGTCGTGCAGTTATATCGTAACAGCTGAGTCCGCTGAATCTGGTAAGGAGAAGAAAACAATACTCTACAAAACATCTCACGTTTACGTTCACGTTAAGACCACCGTTCCGGGCCAGTCATTTTAACAACTTCATCCGGCGATTCCTCTTCACTGCTGGCTCCGCAGCAGCAGTTCCTCATTGCCCAGAGGAACGCTCCCACGGTGAACAGTAATATCATGGCAAGCCCAATAGCCTAAAATAAAATCAAAGCGTAACAATCGGCCGAGTCAAGTTATGGTGAAGTAAAGATAGTATTCGAAATCATTACTTTCTATGTTAGAGTTAATCAAAAGAATGTCACTGGTGAGTCTTTACTGGGTTATCTGTGGGATAAATTGGATACATTTCTCCCCCTCACCTTAAAGTTTTAGTGAGGAAACAGGCAGGACTGCTCTGTAATTTAGGCTTGAAAGCAAGAAGATGGCAAAAAACGGCTAAACGACACAATAGTTAATCAGGAAAGGATAAGGAAGCTTCAGGCTGTAGCATGTGCAACTAATAAACAAGACGTGAAAACTGAGCAGTGAAACGTCCATACAGATACCTTTTTTTTAACCATTTCCACAGCACCTCGGCCTCTCAAACTAACATGACTCCAAAACTAAACAACGCGGGAATGACAAAAAACGCACAAGAAAACCAGGCATTCAGCTGGAGATCGCAAGGACACACACAATCCGTCTCAATGTTTTCGATCCCAAACGTCAGGCATCCAAGTAGAATTGCCTTCTGCAAGGACTTGCTTTTCTTTTTTACAAACCGTATTACGTTTGTCCATGACTGACAAGTCTCCATTTCCTGTGCTGAATTAATTAGTATGTGTATAAACAATAAGTCTAGACACTGATGCACGGGTGAGGAGTTTTCATTTGCAGTGTTGCTCGCAGAATGCCTTCAGCACAACCTCATTTGCATTTTTAAGGAAGTCCTCTCATGTGTTTCCTGTTCTTTTTTTTTACAACCGAAGTTTGCGCTCACCCTGCTGCGTATCTCAAAAACCTGTGAAGTCCTGTGCTGACGATGATTTGAATATTTTTAGGTTGAAGGCATTTGATCAGAATGTCACCCCGCACTTACAACACTCTCAGAAATTAGAAACTAGGAAATTAAATTAGGAAGTCTTAAGTTAATCAAGTGGGGTTTTTCTGTTGTTTTTTTTTTTTTTAAATAAAATGTATTGTGGCTCATAAGCTCACAATTTTTACCTCTGAGTTTGTCCCCAGGTTTTCCACTTTCCTCTGGTCATCTTCTCATGTTATTAATGACTCATTACTCACTGCTCACTAACGTCTATGTCTGTGGTAGTCTCATGGGACATCTGAATATAAATATATTTTTTTCTTAACTGTAGTTTCTTGTAGTGTGAATGCTCATCTCTCTCTTTCTTTTTTTGAATGTGACAATGCACCAGAGGCCGTCTTTGACGCTGTGCACCACAGACCCAAGTATTTAATGATGTTTGGAGGAGTGGGTTTGTTGCTGTGACTTTGTAGAAGTGACATATGTGCATATGAGATTCTCTTTTGTCTTGCAAGGTATGACTTAATGTTGTGTGATGAAGAATTAGTTAGTATTTATCAATATAGGGAGTCTTTTTCATTATTCGGTGTCTTCTGCTCTGACAATCACTGAGTTACCCATTCATTAATTCATTTATTCATTCATTCAATTCAATTCCATTTTACTGGTATAGCATTTTTACAATGGACAATAAGTCATTCACTATTTTATTCATTCATACATTGTTATGTGTATTGATTTATCTGATATAGAATAAAATGACATTTCCAGTACAGTGATGTGTGAAGCATCTGCTTTGATATGAACACTGTCTATTTCCCCAGTCACACACTATGACAAGCCCTTTTAACAGCTGCAATTGTAGATATCAACAATTGCTTTCTGACTCGTCAGAAATCCAAGCCAACGTATCCATAATGTAATTTTCAACTAGTAGCAATTCTAATTAAAGATATCTATAATTAATTTGTCACGAGTCAAAATGTTAATTAACAATTCAGTTCTCACTAGTGGCAGTCTTCGTGGTAGATATCTACAAGTGTTCTTACATTACAAATATCATAAATGGAATTCTATCTAAAATTCTAATTTAAATTATTGATACGTCAGCTTGGAACTTGTAACGAGTAAGAATGTAATTTCTGATATCTAGAATTGCACCTCAGAAATCGTAACAATTGTAACTAGTGAACATTATATTCGTAGTAGTTACAATGCAATTCCTTTTATAACTAGTCAGAATTGAATTTTAGATATCTGAAAAAGGGATTTCCACCAGTCAAAATGTCATTGTAGATATCTTCAATGACATAGCCGAAATGAATATGGTAATTTAGGTGACATATCCGAAATGAATATGGTAATGTGTGTGTCATGTCCGAAATGAACAGTTCATCTGCTGTGCCTGTAGAGAGCTGTTCAGCAAGTCTCGCTTCGTTGACAATCCAGGCGTCTATGGTGCGTAGTTCCCTCTGACTGCATATATCTTGTTTATAGCCCCGTTCAACCCGAGGCATTGAAGACTGAGTTAGCATGGGAAGAGTCAGATAATGAGTGAGCCAGTCTGGACAAAGGCGGATGATCCTGCAGAGGAATCCACCGCTTGCAGACGGATAAGGAGGAGAGTGGGACCAGGGCACAGCAGGAGCCTGCAGGAGTAGGATAGACACAACAATGCTAATAGAGAATGACATGGCTGTAAAGTTTATCTGCAGTAAACTTTAATATAGCCTGGGAGTCTGGATGAAGGCAGATTCCAGCAGAGGAATCCAGTCTTTGCAGACCGATCCGGAGGAGAGCGGAGCCAGGGTGCAGCAGGAGCCTGAAGGGGCAAGGAAGACACAGCATTACTAAGAGAGAATGACATAGCTGGAAAGTTATCTGCAATAAAATTAAACCTAGTTGTCGAAGGTGGTAACGTTCCACCACTGGAGGCAATTCATTTCAAGGCACAAAAACTAAATAGTATGACCAAAGGAACAGACCCAATATAATGGATATTATTGAGATTGTCAAAGCACTCAGGTCTCAGCTCTTTGCAAGTGATGCTAATTCAGAAGCAAAGACAATTCCCTCACTACCTGTTGTAAGTCTTTCAGATGTTATCTCTTCAGTCCATTGAAGACAGGGAACATGTTGGAGCTGAAAGCAAGACCATTGAGGAGGTGTGGCAGATGTAGGCGTCAGGACAGAGGCACAGTGCGCGGGCACAAAAGCCAATGGAGGAAGAGTCAAAATGTCACTAGTGACCAAAGCTGTTGTAGGCATTTAATCTTTCCTTCTCCTGTTCTTCCTCCATCTCTCTCTCTCTTTCCTTTTCTTTTTGCTCTTTCTCTTTTGCTCTTAGTGTTTTCTTCATCTCCTTCTCCTCCCTCTCTCTCTCCATTTCCTTCTCTTGTCTCTACCTCTCTTCTTCTAACAGCCTCAGTGCCTCTCTCCATCTCTCCTCTAGAGCCTCTTCTCTCTGTCTCACTGTCTGTTTCAGGTCCTCTAAATCTTTCCTTGTCTGCTCCTGGCTACGCAGGGCCTCCTGTCTTCTCCATTCCTCATGTAGCAGAAGTGACATAGACCGAGCTGCATGATACTCCTGCTGCTGCCACTGCTGCTCTCTCTTTCTCTGCTTCTCCGTTTGCTTTGTCAACTTCTTCAATCTTTGATAGTTGATATCAAATTCTTGTTTCATCTGAAGGACTCTTTTCCTTTCTTCCTGTCTCACTCTCTGTCTCAGGTCTTCTAAGTCTTTCCTTATCTGCTCCTGCCTATACAGAGCCTCCTGTTCTCTCCATTCGTCCTGAAGCAGGACTGCATGATACTCCTGCTGCTGCCGCTCTTGCTCCTCAATTTGCTGTGTCCACTTCTTCAGTTTTTGATAGCTGATATCAAATACTTGTTTACTTTCTTCCATCTTGTTTTCACAAATGTACCTTTTCGTTTGAATAATACCGTTCTGAAATGCAAAAGACAGTTACAGACTAGTTTTGCTAACGACAAACAGTAAACACCAGAAACTCCTAGGATCCGTCCAATTTGACTCAAAACAGTGATTGTTTGATCTATATGCAAATGGATGGGCCATCAAGAGCTACTTTCTGACTCAGAGACTGAAATGTGCATGTTGTTCTTTTTATTCCCCTCACATAGTTCTACAAAATAAATTGACGTTTGATCTATATACATTTTAAAGTAGACCGTTGAAGGTTTCGGAGGATATGCTTTTCATGTTTCTAGGACAAGTTTCTAGGCGGAGTTTTCGAAGCGGTTTGTCGAAATTTCTGTTTCACCCCATCGGTGGGAAGGCCGACCCCAGAGGGATGAATTCGCATATAGATCTATTCATACGATAACAGCATAATAATTCGCGAGTCGTTACTGGGTCAGTGGGAGGAAAGAAAATGCTTGGAAACGCCCAATTTGAGTCCTGTTAACAAGAGCATATGTTTGGGTTGTTTTTACACTGACCAAGGAACTACACGATGGCCCAATTACGTATCTATCTGTTTTGAGTCAAATTGGACGGATCCTAGGAGTTTCTGGTAAGTGTTTGTGTTTACTGCTTGTCGTTAGCAAAACTAGCCTGTTAGTTGTTGTTATGGCAACAAAAGACACTCTTATTTTCCCATTGAAAATGAGTGGGGAATGTTTTACGGCTCGGAGGGTTTGCACACAGCGGCAGCAGATAGTTGGATTCAATGATCTTTTGCTCCGCGAAGCGACTGATCAAGTTTAGAGTTATTAATGAGATTGCTGAATGTACATAGCCTGATTGTTGGCAGTCTGCTGGGTAAACAACCTCACATAGCCCGTGCGTTGCTGTCTGTGGCTGAGAATCACTTTTTTTTGTTTGTTTTTTTGGCAAAAGGTACAGAGCTTTTAATAGGGGTATTTGATCATTTGATCTTGTTTTCAGGTATTACAATGTTGACTACTGTTTGTTTGGTTGGTCCACTAGTTGTTTTTTTTTTTTAAATTGCCGTTTTTAATCGGTTATTTTCCCATATACATCGGTTATTTCCCCTCAATATAAAATTTGACCAACAGAGGGGACTATCAGCTCAAAAGAAGCCTAAATCAGGAGATGACTATAGAAATGCAATTAAAATTCCTAACGGAGTTGCTATTCCATTATGTTAAATGCTGTAGTTCAAAGAAAATGAATTTCAGGATATATTCTACTACATTCAAATTCTGTCTTATGGATGTAAACACTGTAGGCTACTATTTGTTGGTCAGAGTAAAGGAGCGAATTTTCATGATATTCAAATCAATGCAGACGTAAACCTTTCTTTTTTGGTATGATCGCGATTATCTGATTTTCTGTACTATTCTTCAAATAGTCGGCAAAGGATTCATATGTTGCCATAATATCAGAAAGACATCAAACTGATTGAAATTCAGGGGATTCCGCGTTGCAACATTTAAAAGCAAATCAAAATGCATATTTCCATTCTTACAAAAATCTGGGTACAACAGACAGTAGTAATAATAATAATAATAATAATAATAATAATAAGCACACAAACACACGCACAAACGAAACCGCGGGAGTTCATTACAAGGATTTCCTTCGATCATTCGACGCACACAAAAATAAATCCAGAGAGATTAGCTCATTTTCTTCAGTAACTTTTTTTTAGTCTCGTCCTCCACATGCCCCTACAGTCTGCGAACCAGTGTTGTTTTAAATCGGTGCTTTCACCTGTGTTCGTTGGTTCATTCCTCAGAAGCACTCGGAATGATATTAATAACTATATACACAAATATACAATTTTAATAATAGGCTAATAATAACAGGAAGAAGAAGAACAGCATGAAAATAACAAAACGACATAAAGAAATGTAACAATAGTATTAATAACAATCATATTGACATGAGAACATATATTTTTCACATATTATAAAATCATACCATTCATTACACCTAGTCTAATTACAGATGTTAAAGGAGAGCACAAGTACAGGCGGGATCATTCTGTCCTGATTGCAGCGTCGACGAGAATGACGTCACAATCGATTTGGCGGCATAAAAGTGGGCCACACAGCCATTCTCTTCACAGACGCTTCAAAGAGCAGGTGAGTAACCAAATTAGCTGTAAGGATCGTTCTATTTTCATAAACTACAAGAAAACATGCTATTTTTGTTGTTAGAAACGGCTTATAGTTATTACAGAAACAGAAGTACTGATTCTTAAAAGAGTGGCAGTGCAGTAATAATATTTTTTATTTGAAATGAGAACAAAATAAGAGACTGAAAATTAAACTGTGACTAGACTGCTCGATGCATTTTATGGACAAGCCTCTTCAATACACACGGTGTCGATCGCATCAATTTTATCTGCAAAATTCTAAATACATATACCGTAGTCTTGCCGAAATATTTCTGTTTTATGAAGCAGCAAACAAAGATTGAAAAATGTCGCGTGTCTGCCAACATTAAGTTAAGCTTGATGTAATTTGTTTGCTATTTGGGTATGATGATGATGATGATTATTATTATTATTATTAATTAGTATTATTATTATTATTATTATTATTATTATTATCCAACGCTGATTTGGTCAACCCTGGCCCGCTGACCAGAGTGCCATTGTGCCAACGTCATTCTCCGTTGTCAAGCCAACAGAAGCGACACAATTGAAAATCGTTATTTGCTATCTTAATGATACTGAAACGGCCGGTAAAGCGGCGGGTAAAGCAGTTTTATATATATATATATATATATATATATATATATATATATATATATATATATATATTCGTAGCTTAATATGCAATATTCTACTTAGGAAACTGTCCTCATTGTGATCCAAATCTATAAGTGTTTTTTTGTTATTTGTTTGTCTGTTTGTTTGTTTTAAAACATTTCCTCAGCATAAAAGTACTGTATTTTGCATTTCAGAACGGTATCATTCAAACGAAAAGGTACATTCGTGAAAACAAGATGGAAGAAAGTAAACAAGTATTTGATATCAGCTATCAAAAACTGAAGAAGTGGACACAGCAAATTGAGGAGCAAGAGCGGCAGCAGCAGGAGTATCATGCAGTCCTGCTTCAGGACGAATGGAGAGAACAGGAGGCTCTGTATAGGCAGGAGCAGATAAGGAAAGACTTAGAAGACCTGAGACAGAGAGTGAGACAGGAAGAAAGGAAAAGAGTCCTTCAGATGAAACAAGAATTTGATATCAACTATCAAAGATTGAAGGAGTGGACAAAGCAAACGGAGAAGCAGAGAAAGAGAGAGCAGCAGTGGCAGCAGCAGGAGTATCATGCAGCTCGGTCTATGTCACTTCTGCTACATGAGGAATGGAGAAGACAGGAGGCCCTGCGTAGCCAGGAGCAGACAAGGAAAGATTTAGAGGACCTGAAACAGACAGTGAGACAGAGAGAAGAGGCTCTAGAGGAGAGATGGAGAGAGGCGCTGAGGCTGTTGGAAGAAGAGAGGCAGAGACAAGAGAAGGAAATGGAGAGAGAGAGGAAGGAGAAGGAGATGAAGAAAACACTAAGAGCAAAAGAGAAAGAGCAAAAAGAAAAGGAAAGAGAGAGAGAGATGGAGGAAGAGCAGGAGAAGGATAGAGAGAGAGAGATGGAGGAAGAGCAGGAGAAGGAGAGATTGAGAAGGCAACTGAGAGCAAGAGAAATTGAAGAGGAGATGGAGAAGATGAGAGTGAGAGAGAGAGAATTAGAGAAGGAGAGAGAAAGACTTCAGGCACTGGATGAAGACATAAAGAGACAAAAAGACAGGGTAGAAAAGGAAATGAACAGATTGTTGCAGATGGAGGCAACACACCACAGAAAAGTGAAGACGAGGAATGACAAATACAGAACAAAGAGAAAGGAGAGAAAGATGAAAGAGAAAAAGGAAGAAGAGAAACAGAAGATGGAAGAGGGTGTATTCATGGGCACATCTTCAAATGAAGGAACAATCGGCCCGTGGGACACACCTTCTGAGAGCGCAGAGAGTAAAGTTTCCAGTGGAACTGAGACGAAAAGTGTGGCGAGAAATAATCCAGTGGAAAAAGAGAAGATTCAGGTCGAGAAAGAGGACAGCGCTAAGAGTGAGGATTCACACAGTCCCTGGGATTCTGAATCCGAAGAGGAAGAGACGGCCAATCGGCAGACCGAGGCAAGGGGCAAAGTTAAGGCCAGGAACATCACAACTCAGGTCAAAGAAACAGATTCGGACAGCCCCTGGGACTCAGAGTCTGAAGATGAAGAAAGCCAAGGCTCATGTGGGAAGGAGGAGAAAACTATGGAGAGAAATGATGCACTGGAAAAAGACACGATTAAAGCCGAGAAAGAAAAGTGTGATGAAAGCCAGGATTCAGACAGTCCCTGGGATTCTGAATCCGAAGAGGAAGAGACGGCCAATCTGCAAACCGAGGCAAGGGGCAAAGTTAAGGCCAAGAACACCACAACTCAGGTCAAAGCAGAAGAAACAGATTCGGACAGCCCCTGGGACTCAGAGTCTGAAGATGAAGAAAGCCAAGGCTCATGTGGGAAGGAGGAGAAAACTATGGAGAGAAATGATACACTGGAAAAAGACATGATTAAAGCCGAGAAAGAAAAGTGTGATGAAAGCCAGGATTCAGACAGTCCCTGGGATTCTGAATCTGAAGAGGAAGAGATGGCCGATTTGAAGACTGCGGCAAGGGGCAAAGTTAAGGCCAGGAACATCACAGCTCAGGTCAAAGCAGAAGAAACAGACTCTGGGAAAGAGGAGAAAACTATGAAGAAAAAGAAATCACTGGAAAAAGACACGATTAAGGCAGTGAAAGAGAAGTGTGATGAAAGCCAGGATTCAGACAGTGCCTGGAATTCTGAGTGTGAGGAGGAGGAGAGGGCCAACTTGCAGACTGAGACTATGAGCAAGGTTAAGCCCGGAACCCTCACCACTCAGGTCACACAGGAGGAAACCGACTCTGAAAGCCTGTGGGGCTCAGAGCCTAAAAAGGAAGAAGGAAAAGATTCCTCTGGGAAAGAGGAGAGAACCACAGAGAAAAATAACACGCTGGGAGGAGAGAAGATTGAGGTAGAGAGAGATGACAGTGACGCTTGGGAGACAGAATCTGAAGGGGAAGAGATCAAAGCTCCCAAACCAGTGGCACAGAATAAGTTCAACATAGAGGAGTTGATCCAGTCACTGCACACCAAATATGAATTAAGTAACGTGGAAAAGAAAATGGAAAAAACGGAGCAAGAGGAAGATGAAGGCACAGATTCTGACTGCTCATGGAACACAGATTCTGAGGAAGAGGAGGAGGAAGAAAAGAATGTGCCTGCTGAGAAAAAGCAGGAGACACAACGACCTGAGAAGGAGAGAGCCCCAGTTACTTATGATGACTGCCTAAACTCAGCCGCGGAAAAAATGCAAGGAGGGCAAGCTCTCTATCTGGACTATTTCCAGAAACTCCACGCTATCAAAGAGAGAGAGAGAGAAGAGGCCCGACAGCAAAGGCTCGAGGAGGAAAGGAAGTGGAAGGAAGAAAAAGAGAAAAAAAAACAGGAAAAGCGAAGGAAGGCAAAAGAAAGAAGACAGAGGGCTGTGGTGAGATTTGGCAAGTTCGTCAGAGCCTTCGGTGAGAGCTTGCAACGGTTTTTCTGTCTTGCTCCATAATACATTACGAATCCCCACGAGCTGTTGTAACCTGGTGGTGTGTTCCTTCAGCTACGTGTTCCTTGAGCACATTACCATCCTCAGTTTTCTGCCCAGGAAACAGCCTCCCACCACCGCAACTGAGATCCTACCACCTAATGAGACCATCTGGATGATAAGACATGTTTGACAAGTTTGTATCGACCTTCCACTTTCCTCCGCGCTTTTTGGGTCTGCCCTTGGTTTCTCTGCATCTTAGTTCCACTCTGCCTCTAAATTCACATCCCAACAGTGGATTCCTCTACGGCATTATTGGTCTCTTACTCCAGAGCAGATTCACTTCTCAACACCATTAATGCCTACAACAGCTTTGGTCACTAGTGACATTTTGGCTCTTCCTCCATTGGCTTTTGTGCCCGCGCACTGTGCCTCTGTCCTGACGCCTACATCTGCCACACCTCCTCAATGGTCTTGCTTTCAGCTCCAACATGTTCCCCGTCTTCAATGGACTGAAGAGATAACATCTGAAAGACTTACAACAGGTAGTGAGGGAATTGTCTTTGCTTCTGAATTAGCATCACTTGCAAAGAGCTGAGACCTGAGTACTTTGACAATCTCAATAATATCCATTATATTGGGTCTGTTCCTTTGGTTATACTATTTAGTTTTTGTGCCTTGAAATGAATTGCCTCCAGTGGTGGAACGTTACCACCTTCGACAACTAGGTTTAATTTTATTGCAGATAACTTTCCAGCTATGTCATTCTCTCTTAGTAATGCTGTGTCTTCCTTGCCCCTTCAGGCTCCTGCTGCACCCTGGCTCCGCTCTCCTCCGGATCGGTCTGCAAAGACTGGATTCCTCTGCTGGAATCTGCCTTCATCCAGACTCCCAGGCTATATTAAAGTTTACTGCAGATAAACTTTACAGCCATGTCATTCTCTATTAGCATTGTTGTGTCTATCCTACTCCTGCAGGCTCCTGCTGTGCCCTGGTCCCACTCTCCTCCTTATCCGTCTGCAAGCGGTGGATTCCTCTGCAGGATCATCCGCCTTTGTCCAGACTGGCTCACTCATTATCTGACTCCTCCCATGCTAACTCAGTCTTCAATGCCTCGGGTACCCTTCACAACTGTGGTCTCCACTTGCTTCGTGATGGTTTTGGCTCTTCTGTGAAATCTTTCTGAACTCTACATCCAGCAGTATCACCCTATTCTTATGTTTCCAGAATCTGGCCAGAGGAACGGCTGACTGCTGACCCATCCGTCCAAGTTGACCCCTGTGACTACACTGCGCTGTCTTGAATCGTTGGCCTTTGACCTGAGATCATCCGTGCCCTCTCAGTGACTTTACTCTCTGGTGCTTCTTCAATAAAGGGCCCTTTCAGAATCCTACAATAGAGAATGGACATGATATCTGTACATGAGCAGTTTGGCTTTGTTACACAAGGCTTCCTTAAATAGAACAAAAGCAATGGCCAATTAGTAATCTATAGATATATTTAATTATTTTCACTGGCTAACAACACCTGTTCCCAATGCTGGCTATTGATATACAAATTTTTATCCACATCTTCTCTTTTGGACTGTTTCTGACATTTTCTAGAATGAGTATGGTCTCCCTGAGAGTTACAAAATGATGCCACTCAGCAGAGTATTGTTTAAATTGAATGATTCCTACAACCTGTTGACACAACTGAATTCGCACTGTTCCCACCAAACATTAGTTCCCACTAAACTTCAATCAGGAACAGGACCACAGTTACTCTAATGCAAGCTACACACAAATTAACGTTAATGGTAAGTGAAGACTAAGGCTAGTAAATGTGTCCTATAAACTGCATGTTGAAATTTCACTTAGCATTTAGTATCAACCCAAAAGTCACATCACACAAATGGCTTTTGTTTATTTTGTTAGTTTATTTTGCTACCAAACATATAATTGTAATTGTTCATTTCTATCCCTCATCGATCGATTCTCACCTCTGCATTTAAAAGATTTCACGAGGTTAACTTATACTCTACTTGTGGCCATTTGGAACAAAGACACTGGTCTACACGTTTTATGCTTTGCGGCTCCTTTAAAAATGGTTAGCAAGACCAAGCCTTCCGAGTGAACTTGTTTCCTCCCATTTCTTCTACGTCAGAGCGTCCACAGTATTCGATAGTGTGGGTGCAATAGGGTTATCAAATCAGTCTCATATAAAATCAGTCTCATAAAAAGTATTAACCATTCATTTTGGTGTTTAATGATTTACAATTAAATTACTAAAACTGACGTAATAATCTAGTTGTAACACTGTGCGACAGCCTCAGTGAGTATTGCACTTCTAACGTATCACAATTACATACCAGAAGTCTTTTACACTCATGAAACAACCAGGTTGATGAAGGCCGTTGAAGTACTTTGTTGGCAGAGGATGGCATTCAGTGAATATTCCAGCAAGAGCAGGCAGGACAATAATTTATTCCAAAGATACAATTTATTAAAATAATCAACATAGGCTATATAGCCCTGGAGAAAAAGTTTGATGCAAACACAGTCAGTCAAACTAATGTTAGGCTACAGTCCTATCCTCTGCATGGATGGAAAAAGCAGCAAAAACGTAATGTCACAAAAAAAGGACATATCCTTCTGTCTCTCTAAGTTATTTGATTTTAATTGTAGTTGAGTGCTGTTCTTATGACGGAGTAGTAGGGCCACATTGCGAGAAAAAAATTCTGAGATTTCAAGAACAAGATCATAATATTGCGAGAATAAAGTCATAATATTATGAAAATGAAGTCGGAATTGTATGAGAAAAGTCATAATATTCCGAGAATAAAGTCGGAATTGTAGGTTATGTGTTATTTTAGAGGGGAAATATCAGAAGAGTAAATTGTAATTGTAATATTACGGCTTTTTTCTACAAATACTATGACTTTATTCTCAAATTAGGATTTTATTCTCATAATGTCTTGACTTTTTTCCTCAAGTACATCTTTATTCTCGTAATATTATGACCTTATTCTTGAAATCTCAGAATATTTTTCCCTCAATTTGGCCCTAATACTCTGTCGTGACTACAGCTAACTAACAATTAGCGTGAATGCTAACTTGACATTGACACTTAACCCTGCAGCGCGTAGCGTCGCACGGATGTGCCGTTGACTACTTTGTATTGGAAGCGTATTGTCAAACTGGTGTGATTTGGAATAATAAACAATGAACATTCTAACTCGTGACGCAACAATTCAAGTTAATGGTGATTCAAGATAGTCGTGCTGTTGTACAACAACTGTTATCATCCTGTCAAACAAGTCACGAGTCAAAGTCAAAGGAGTGACACTAGCTTCGGGGCTAACGTCGTCTTACTGAGAAGCACACATTTGGGTGATTAACATCTTTATTTTTAAAAAAATGGAGAAACTTAAAACATAAAAGAGCAGAGTACAACTCACAGATGAGCAGATTAGACAGATCTTTCAGGAGGACTCTGACTCAGAAAATGTTCTGAGAGCTGAGGAGAGTGATGCTTCGTCTGAGGAAGAATCACCTGAGAATCTGACTGCCTTGGATGACCCTGACAATTTTGAGGTGGCGTCAGAGGACAGAGAGGATGGATCTTGGAGGACAGGAGAGTTCACAGCCAGTCCAGTGAAATTTGAGGGTTCCCATTCTGGAGTGAGGACCCATCAACATCAGGTTAGGGAAGCGGAGTGTTTTAAATTGTTTCTAAATACATCCATGGTGGTGTCATTGCTAAAGAAACAGAGATCCTAAAGGAGAAGAGTGGGGGTGTGGGAAAGATTGGGAGATGGGTGGACACCTCAGCAGCTGAGATCTACACCTTCCTCACCACAGTAATGATTATGGGTCTTGTGAAGAAAAATAATATGAGGGACTACTGGACTGCAGACCCCATGCTGTCCACCCCTTTTTTCCCTATAGTCTTTTCCCAGGACCGTTTCTTCCTCCTCCTCCTCCTCCTCCACGCACTCCACTTCAGTGACTACAGCCCCTCCTCAGACCCCCATCACAAAATTAGAAATATTCTATATTCGATATTCTAAAGTCTTTCTCCCACGCTTTCTACACCCACAAGGACCTCTGCATTGATGAATCCATCTTAAAATGGAAAGGACGACTGTCTTTTAAACAGTATATCCCCTCAAAGCGGCACAGATTTGGGGTGAAACTGTTTGTCCCTTGCGATGTCCTGTCTGGCTATGTCCAGGACGTAATTGTGTACACAAGGAGTTCCACTGATATATTGCCTTTTGATGGTGTTGGGATGTCAGGAGCGGTTGTCCTCACCCTTTTGCAGCCCTATCTCAATTTCGGTTACTAGTTAGTTAGTGTAGTCAAGTTTCCTTTGGCTCTGCCACCTTTTTGTTTTGTAGTTCAGTGTGTGTTTTTCCGGTGTAGTCATTTAGGGTGGTTTTTGTTTTACTAGTTTCGTTCCTTTGGCTCCGTCTATTGTCCTCTCCCACCTTCGTGTTTTTGTGTGTGTTTGTAAATATTTTGTAAATACCACTTTGTAAATATTCTATATATCATGCACTCCTTTTCACATCAATTCCCCGTGTCCATGTTTTCCTCCCTCATCACACCGTCCCAAAACCAGCACCAAACCAAAACCAGTCCTTTATGCTACATCCCCCTAGACACCACACTCCACCGGGGACATAACAATAATCAAAAGATGGGCTCTGTTGACAACTTCGACAAACAAAACAGCTTTGTGGGGTGCACAAGGAAAACCCTGAAATGGCACAGTAGAACCCTTTTTCCATCTTGGGGATGTGGCCACTTTCAACAGTTACGTAGTCCATCGCAGGCTCACAGGACAGGTGCTCACCTATCACCAATTTCGTGTGAATATGATCCACCAGCTGTTAGAGGAATTCCACACTCCTCAGCGGTCATCATCTGGTGGACGGCCTGCGTTGGACAATCCTCTCCGCCTCACTGCCCGTCACTTCCCCACACCAGTGATGACCACTGAACGACAAGACAGTAGAACGAGGCGGAGGTGCAAAGTGTGTCAGAATACCACCAGACGTCCACAGCAGAGGAGGCTGACAAAATACATGTGTGTTCCCTGCAACACACCACTGGGTGTGTTTCCCTACTTTGAGGAATATCATACACTTAAGCACTTTTAGATAACCCTTCTCTGACCTGCAACACGAATAAAAACAGAATATCATTAGAAAGAATAATCTAAATTATATTTATCAATAAATGTTATTGTTAGTTGGACTTCGTAGTAGTATTAGCTCTTAGTAGGAGTAGTAGTAGCAGTTGTGCTTAGTAGTAGTTGTTGTTGTTGTTTAGTTGTAGAGTTTAAATAGTAGTTGGAGGTAATAGTGTAGTAATAGTGGAAGCAGTACTGTTGTGTAGTTGTAGTGCTTTAGCGTATTATAGTACTTATATAGTTGTAGTTTGTAGCAGTACTTAGTAGTTATAGTACAGTACTAATATAGAAGTAGTTTGTAGCAGTAGTAGTAGTTGTAAGCCTAGTATTTAGTATAGTACATACGTGTGTGAAAGTGTGATTGGGGTGTTTTGAATAAATATTTTCTTCAAGATCCTCTCTAATTTGTGTTTTTGACGTGGGTTTTGTTGTCTTGTATCCTAGCCTACTGTATAGCGGTGTGCTGCGTGGCTTGCAAGTTATGTGACCAGAGCGAACTTGTTCAATACAATTCAAATAGCCTACTATAGACATAAGAAGACGAAATACTGTCCAGTTGATTTCCGAGCCAACTGTGGGAAACGGCTTAGATTATATATTGCTTTATAATGTTAATTTCAAACCGATAGGTTCAAATCCATGTCTGCAGAGCCACAGTTTTACACCACTAGAGTTTCACAACAGCAGTTTCAGGCCAGTGGCATTCAGCGCTTGTGCAGACAAATTTTTTTTTGTTGTTTAACTTAGCGATTGTTAGGTTAATTAACATTTCAGGCGTTTTAGGTGGGTTTCCGATAAATGTGTGACATGAAACTAAAATAAAACAAGGCTCGTGTCGAACACTTTTGAATCTTTTATGGTTAGGGTTAGCGCTAGAAGGTCGCTGTTTACGTTTCACCTGGCCTTAAACTGCTGTTGTGAAACTGCGGCTCTGCAGTCACAAAGGCGTGTCCCGTGTCTTGAAAATCAAACCACTGGAGAAAAACAAGCATGAAATCCAATACAAATCGAATTTTAGTGTGGAACGCTGCCGTACAAGCAAAAAAAACTTACACAGCAACGGGTATAACTGTCTAAAGAACTCACATTGCTATACCATATTGCTATACACAACAAAAATACCCATCAACATGTGCGGGGATTACCATTAATTGGTTAGACTTCAGCTAACTAATGATTAGCATGATCCACTTTTCTGTAACCTGTTAGGCTTCGTTAATCGTTAGTTAGGTGTAATCACTTATTAATGTTAATCCCAGCACAGATAAAGGTGATGCTGCTACAGAAATGAGAGAGTGTGCAGGAGATGGTGCTACAGATCCCTTAGCTATGGAGGCACTTAATACAGAACATGCACACTTTTATACTTATCTTGTCTGTGGCTTCTCCAATGTTAAGTTAGCATTTGTGCTATTCGCTAGTCAGCTGTAGTCACTAATTAATGGTAATCCCAGAATAGAGATGAAAACGGTATGAAAATTTATTATCATGATTATAGTGACCAAAAAAGAAATCACAGTGGTCAGTATTATTGTACTGTCAGCACATCCATCTTTACTATCAAGCTGGTTACTAGCAACTGTTGTCCCAGCGTCCCACATTCCATAGGTGAAGTATGAAATATTTAAACTAAGGCAAAATGCAGAGATTTCCAATGACTGACTTCGTGATTATTTCAAAGATAGGAACATAATAATAATAATAGTAATAATAATATGGCTTTTCCAATGGTAAGTTAGCATCTGTGCTAATCGTAAGTTAGCTGTAGCCACTAATTAATGGTGTTTATCCATGTAGACTTGCCATAGTTTGATTTGCACTGAAAAAGCTTTGCAAAAACAGCTGTTGTTCTCTCCTTTCTGTTCATTTTTCTGTCTGAATCCAAAAGAACACATGTCTGTAAGTTATTGGTGATATTTGATTTAAATACTTACTTTGACACTTAACTGTAAGAGTTGTATGGAAAGGTTGTTAGTTCACGCAGTAAACTTGAAGACAATAGCGATGCTAATTGTGTAACAGTGTCTATGGATTTTCTAATGTTAAATTGGCATTCGTGCTAATCGTTAGTTAGATATTCAATGATTAATGGTAATCTCAGCACATGTTGATGTGTATTTGTGTTGTGTGTTGCAATTAACGATTCAGTGTTTGTTAATGTAAAAGCGAGATTCAAACACATCACAGGTTGTGAACTGTTATTTTATTTTCTGTATTTCAGTTTCAGAATGCCTCTGACAGTAAACATCCAAAATTTACCTGCCGCCTCCTGCATGTTTATTAAGGAACCAGCTAGAGGGAATATGCTGAGCATGAGTGCATAGTGAATTCAGTACAAATACACATCAGCATGTGCTGGGATTACCATTAATTGACTAGCTATTAGCACAAATGCTAACTTAACGATGAGCAGGGCTGCCAACTCTCACGCATTGAGCGTGAGGCTCATGCAATTGACACAAATCTCGCGATCTCACGGCACACACGCCTAACTTTCGCCTTCGCTCCCTGCGATGTAAAATGTATGATTTTTAAATGAAGGAACAGCGGTAAGTGCAATGAACAAATGATCTTATTTGTATATAATTAGGGCTGAGCAGTATAGCTGAAATTTATCACGATAAAATGTTTTATTTTAGTCGATATGGATAATTATTGATTGTTTTTAATAGTTAGCAGGGGAGGAAAGGTTGAATTTAACCATTTTATTTTGTACAATGAACTATTGGGGTCACATTACAGGGAAATAATTCTGAGATTTTGAGACTAAGGTCGTAATTGAACGAAAAGTCATATTAAAAGCATAAAATTTGTAAGTTAATGAATAAAGTCATACTTCAGGAAAAAATAGTAATGTTGTGAGAAAAAAAAATCACAATATTACGAAAATAAAATTGTAAGCGAAGAGGCAATTTCCTCCAAGTCAGTTATCGCCACTGAGTTACCTTCCAAAGCGGCAATACAAGCTAGCTGGGTACATTGTTAATTGGGTACATAATTAATTAAAGAATTCACGTAAGATAAATGTTACTATGATCATGTAGTTGCCATAGCTTGGTTTTGGTTGCCAATCGTGCTTTCGAACACGTAGCACTGAGGTGTTAGCGGCGGTATAGTGAAGTAACATTAGCCAAAGAAATCTCTGAAATTGTGGTTATGGCATGGAAACTGTTAAGAAAATTTCATTTTGGACTTCTTCTTTGTAGGGACTGACGATGACACGGCAGCGCTCATCAGCTGGCGTGTTTGCAATGAAGATAAATTTACAGGACGCAGGCATGCAGCTCAGAGAGGGTTTGAGTACGTTTGAGCCATTTGATGTTGGTTCAGTAAAGCTTACATCTACGACATGTAGTCACAGAACTGTTTGTTGTCATCCTTTGTCTTGCAGAGAATTTATGAAGGTCCATGGCCTTGTGGGTAAGGTGGACCCAAAAAAAAAAAATGGGAGAATTTAAAACAAAAGTATAGGGTAAGCTGATGTCACACAAATGTCCATATGTCTTTACGAGAAACAGAAACCCAGGAACTCTTACATCATTACATCTCTGGTGTCCACATCACAAGACCATGAATGTATTTGCATGCACTTATATATGAATGTAAAGGTATGATTTTTCAGTGGTCCACTTGTTTCTGTTGTTCTGCAGGAGTTGAAGGCCCCCAGGACTGGGGTGAGCACGGAGGGTGGAGAGACCACTGCTGCTTCCTGGAAGTGGTATGGGCCCATGGATGAAGCACTAGGGCAGAGGCCAGCAATACGTCCTCCCGTCCTAGTGGACTCATCTGCCCAGGATGTGGAAGTGGTCTCTACCCCTCCTGTGCAACCAATGCACTCCCCAACCCTGTCAAAAAGAAAAAGGGGTATGGAGTGGGTGGACATATTGCGCAGTATGCAGGACAGGGAGGAAGAGAGGGAACGATTACATATAGAAAGAGAAGAAAGGAAAGAGAGAAAAGCACTTGAAAGAGAGAGAGCGGGTAGAAAGAGAGGAAAGGAGAGAAAGAGAGAGGGTAGAAAGAGAGGAAAGGAGGGAGAGAGAGCAGAAAGACAGAGAAGAACAAAGAGAGAAGGACAACCAAGAGAGGGAGGAGGGGCTGTTTCATGAGATGAGGGAGTGGGAAGACAGACGGGAGAGGGAGAGTAGGGCTAGGGAGGACTTGATGTGCTCAAAGTGTTACTGGAAAATAAAAAATAAAAAACAATTTGTAAAATCATTTCATTTCTGCTCATTCATATGATTTAAGATCAAGTGTACACCCTGTACATTTTTTGTTACAAATGAAAACAACATACATAACAATTAGACTTGATTACATATTAGTTAGGAAGACATGGAAAGTAGATGTATGTCTGTTCTGTAGATGTGCATCACATTATGTCCAGCATATTAAAAAAAAAACACAAACATTTGTTGAAAAGATGTGTACCATAGAAGAGGGGCAATTATGCCCATTGTCTGCGCCTCTCCAGGGTACAGACCATGTTTGGTCAGTAGTCATGGTGTCTTAGTGCCTCAATGTTTGCAGTGGGTGCAGATAAAGAGGCAGCCAGTCTGTTTCTGAGGTTATCCCCTGGTTCAGCAACAGACTGATGCACCTCCCCATCATTTTCCGCAGGGTCATCCTCCGGAACGTCTGCGGCTCTACAAAATCTCCGTTTAATAAACAGAGGTTGTGCAGGAAGGTCTCTGTGGAGAAACAGCTTCACATACCACCGCCTGCTCTTTTGTGCCACTGAAAAGTACTTTATGAGAGCGTCCGACAAGTCCACACCCCCCATGAACTTGTTGTACGCCCTCACAGAATCTGGCACAGGGATGTCTTGGATGGACCAGATGCCGACTCGGTTCTTGACTCGACGCTGCACAGACTGCCCGCTGTAGGCTTTGTGAACAGTGGAGCACAGCGTGACGTCTCGTGTGTCCCTCCACTTCACAAACAGCAATGGACCTTCCCTGACCCATCGCATGTCCCCACGGCCTGCTCTTTTGGCCAGGTCGTTGATTGTTGTCCTGGGGAAGCCTACCCTGTTCTGACGGATGGTTCCACGGGCCCCAAAACCAATTCCATGCAGGTGGCGGAAGAGCAGTGAGCTGGTGTAAACGTTGTCAACATACACCGTGTACCCTGTGCCCAGATAGGGCACATGGAGCAGATTGACAACTGCGTCAAAGCTCAAACCGTTTCCTGACGGACTCTTGGCCTTTCCCTCATACACATTGAAGTCACGTGTAGCCACTGGTGCTGTCGGCCAGGACGAAGAGCTTGAACCCCCACTTGGTGGGCTTGTCCTTCATGTACTGCTTCATCCTGGTCCTCGCCTTGGTGGCCACCATGCGTTCGTCTATGGTGAGGTTCTGGCGTGGGTGGTAGTGGGACCTGCAGGCTGTCAGAATCTGCTCCTGGAGCGACTTGAGGTGGAAGAAACCATCATACCCAGGCTGACCTCGCAGCTGGTCATTCACGACGTCTACTGCTGGGTCACTCATGTGCAGGTATGCACTGATGGCCTCATACCGGTATCCAGGCATCACAGAAGCAGGAAACGGGTGACTGTGCAGGCGGTCCGTCCTCCACATGTCCCGGGCAGCGGAAGGCTTCAGCAGGCCGAGGTAGATGATGATGCTGAGGAACCTGAGCATTTCCTCAGCATTTACATCTGTCCACCGTCTCTGCATGCCCTCTGCAGTCCTCTGTGCTGCATATTTATTAGTGTTGCAGCACAGGGTGCGGATCACCTCTTCACTGAAGAACAGCTGGAATATATCAGAGGGGCTGTACTCCCTCTGAAAATCCAGCTGAACTCCTGGGATCCTCCTGGGGCGAAACTGAAACGGAGGGGGCTGCTCATCCTCCTCCGTGAGGTCACGCCATCTCTCCTCCAGTGCTGCAGGAGGTGGTGGGTCATTCTCATGAAACCAATGATATACCATGGCCGTGAACTTTTCAGAATAAAAGTCACAATTTAGTAAAATAAAAAACACATAATATTAAAGGTAACGACGTGCTCTTTCTTGTACAGTGTGTGATTTACACATAAAAGTTAATTATTACTGTATTTTAATACATTTTGAGCTGAAATTCTCATTACCGCAATGTGTCCACATTCATTTCAGTGGATCCTTGACTGCATTTTAGACTGAATAAACTCAAAGATTTTCCTTAAAATAAAATGCATATTGTTTATCTTGTCTTGTAGTAAAGTAAAACATGCATGATACAGTTTCATTTTCAAATTGCATTTTTTTTGATGAAAAACGCGTTGTCCATGGATGCAGTTCTCATCCTCCGCAACACATTTCGCGTTCCTGTAAAGACTACAGTATTTTTTAAATAAAGTTGTATTCTCCCAAGATGCATCACAAAGAAGACAAGTTACAAGATGGATACCAGGTAAGCCGAGTCTCTTCAACTTTTCACACTTTAAAATTAAAACTTCCCAGTTCAACCCCTGTACACGACAAAATTGATTCTCATTACCGCAACATGAAATATTACTTATTTGAAAAGACCTGTGATTATCAATATTTGATCAATATAAAGGTAAATAAGTTCCTAACACAAACCATGACAAATTTTTCGCTGAGTCATAATGGCTTCTCCATTGTTAACGAAATAAGCTAGCTCCTCTCATCCTCCGCAACACACATCTCATATACCGCTACACTGTGATACCTGTGGCAGTAGTGAGAATCGCTGTTGCGGTAGTGATAATTTACCCTTTTATAAGTGAGTTATTCTTTATTGTTTTATATTTTATTTTATCTTGGTATTATAGGACCATGTAGCACAACCTATAGGTCCGTAATTATACAGAATGTATAGAAGGCCCCAACATTTTGAGTAGAAGCCTCAAAAGGGGCACACACGCTCAATTTTACATGCCAAACAAAATCTGATAGTGCCATTGTGGCTGGACATTGTAGTGCCTGTAACACCATCTACAGGTCTACCATTGATGGATTAACTTGATGTTTTGCTGATTTGTATTGCAGAGTTAAAGTTAGCGCAAAAAAGAAAGCCTTAGCAAGTGCTAGGTTAAAAAAGCATAGAGAGAGGATTTACAGTGACCCAGAACTCCTGGAGGAGTACAGAAGGAAGGAAAGAGAAAGGTCAGGAGTCAGAGAAGTCACAGAAAGAGTGTTAAGCAGGGCTTGTCATGTGTAGCTGTTATTACATGTTATCTAACATGTTATTACACATAGCTTCATTGAATTGAGTCCCATTGGTTGTTATACATTGATCTCACTCACTCACCCACTCACTCACTGTGCATGATTTGGGGTATTAAATTAATCAATTAGTCAAATGACATTAGATTGTTGCTATTGTAGAGGGAAACTACATTCTGATAATATGTATGTCACTTTCAGACATCGGGGAAGAAAACAAAATGGAACGGTGAAAAAAAGGGCAGATCTTACCGTTAAAGAACATGAAAAGAAAAAAAAACAATGGAGACAAAATTCGGCAAGATATTACGCCAAAAAGAAAGCCCTCGGTGCAGTCTTGGATTTGACCCCTCCTTCCATCAACGAGCCAGATGCTGTACCTGTACAAGATGTACAGGTACAGGTAGCACCAAGCCCCCCACTACCATTAAACCGCCCAACTCCACTGCTGACCTCCACCCCCAAAGCAGGGAGAAAAAGAAAGGCAACAATAACCTCACTGAGGACAAAATTAAGGGAGACACAACACAAACTAGAAGTCAAGGCCAGAGAACTTCACAATCTAAAAAAGCAACTTATAAGGTTGCAAGAAAAAAAAAAAGAGCCAGCCTGCAGCACTGTACCGAAGAGAGCCACCTACAGGAGAGATCCCAAGACCCTGCCTAACAACAGCCAGAGACGGCTGATGGGACATCTTGTGAGAGTCGTTTTCCTGCAGCAGGATGACAATTCCACCATCATTAATGGCAAAACTGGGGAGGTCCACGAGAAAGGTAAGGTTTTTCGGAGGAGGGCACTAAACGACACATTGGAGAGACTCCACACAAAGTTCCTCAGTCAACATCCACGGTACAAGCTGTCCAGGGCTCAATTCTGCCGATTAAAGCCCTTCTGGATCATTAAGCCTGATGTCTCACAAAGAGAAACATGTGCTTGCAAAATCCATGAGAACTTTAATTTTAAGATCAAGAAACTTCACCAGCTTGGCATTCTTGCAACACCATCTGCAACTCAGACAGTTGAGTCTTGTGTCTGCAGTACAAGCAACATGGAGTGCATGTACAGAAGATGCACTGAATGTCAAGACAAAACCTTCCCAGTATCCATTGATCCATCAACCAAAGAAAACATCATCTCCTGGAACGAGTGGGTCACCCGGACGGTTCCAGCAATGAGAAAAGGAAGTGATGGTGTAGTGGACTAGATTGAAATCAAAAATACAGTATTAGAAAAAAAAAAACACACATCAATAGAAAAACTTGCTGACCTCGTGCAGGAACACGTTAACAAATTTGCCATTCACGTGTTTAACATCCAGCACCAGTTTCAGAGGCTGAAGTCACTAAGGGAGAGCCTGACGGAGAAGGGTGTGGTTGTCCACATCGATTATAGTGAGAACTACAGCTGCAAATACAGCAGGGAAGTCAAAGACACCCACTTCGGTGGGGGGAACCAGCAAGTGACACTACATACTGGGGTCAAATACCTGAGTGGGGGACACGTGGAGTCTTTTGCCTCCCTGTCAGCATGCCTGAAGCATGATGCCGTTGCAACATGGGCTCATCTTGATCCTGTGCTGAAGTCCATCCGAGAGGAACATCCAGCAGTCAGGCATATTCATTTCATTTCAGATGGACCCACCTCCCAGTACCGTAACAAAACAGTGTTTTACCTGGCCTCAACAGTGCCTTTCAGGAGGGGGTTTGAATATGTCACCTGGAACTTCACAGAGACGTCGCATGGCAAGGGAGCCCCTGATGGGGTGGGGGGGTGCCCTCAAGAATCTGGCAGACAGGATTGTGGCTTATGGGACTAACATCCCAGATGCCAACACTCTGTATGAACAACTGGCAAAGCATTCATCAGTGAGGCTGTGCGTGGTGACGGCAGATGAGATCAGCTCAGGCCTTGAACTGATTCCTCCATTGCTAAAAACAGTGCCCGGGACTATGAAGATACATCAGGTAGGTCAATGTGACAAAAGCCTCAACACGTTTAATTGTTATTAGTTCGAATCAATGATTCATGTGCTTCATTTATATGCTACCTATAACATTTACGTAGAATACATTCTATAAAATCAAATTACTGACGATGAGTTCAATTTCTGAGTAATTCTCACCCCAAAATACTACTTATTTTCTGCGTATTAATAGTTGACATCAACAAAAACAGGGGTTATCCAGACTCGGGAAGTGTCCTGCTTTTGTGGCTGTGCATGTGGATGCTTTCTCCCGAAAGAATTCAGCTTCAGAGAAGGAGAGAATGTGGAGTCAGAGAAGGAGAACGCAGAGCCAGGACCTATTTTAGAAGTGGGAAAGTGGGTCCTTGTAGAATATGATGCAGAACTGTTCCCTGGCACCATCACACAGGTATACAGAACAAGTTGGAGGTATGGACACTCTATGTCAATGGTAAATTCTGAGCCAGATTCTGTAACTTTTGTTCTACCTATTTCCTCTGCAGATTGTGGGTGATCAGTATGAAGTGGACACTATGAATTGCGCTGGAGAGAACAAGTTCTACATTCCATCTAAGAGATACGATGGAGAGAAAGTGTGGTACTACCTGGACGACATTAAATGCATCATCCCAGAGCCACTACCTGCCACATCCTCTGCACGTCATTTCAGTGTTGCAGCTGAGATCTGGGCTAAACACACAAAGAAACCTGTCTAAAACACTGCTGTGTGTGTGCGTGTGTGTGTGTGTGTTTGTGTGTGTGTGTGTTGGTGTGTGTGTGTGTTGTGGGGGTTCGATGGGTCTAAGCATGTTTCATGTTCTGTCATGATTGTGTTCTGTTATTATGTTGTAGGCTATACTGCATTTTGTATTGGCCTACTAGTTTTGACCAGAATAAATTTTATTCAGTTCTTTGCAAGTGAAATGCAGGGGGTGGGGTGGGTCAGAGTACAAATGGTCAGAGTTCTCCAATAGGTCTAAGCAAGGTTCACAGTTTCACATTTCGCTTTATCAGGCCTATTTAATGACATTTGTGATTGTGTTCTGTTATTACATTGTATGTTTCTATGAAACATGTTTGTCTTTTGTTATTATTCTGTATATTGTATCTTGCATATTGTATTTTTAACCAGACTGTTTTTAACCAGCATAAAGTTATGAGCTGAGCTGAACTAATGTTTTTTTTAAATTTCACATTTTAATGAGTCAGGTGTTTCTATGCAGGTATCCTTGTTACTGAATTAGTTAGATCAGTGTTTCTCAATCCTACTCCTGAAGAACCATGCTCTGCATATCTTCTATCTATCCCTGCTCCGAACACACCTGATTAGTGTGATTACCATGCTCTTAATTAAATCAGGTGTGCTTAGGCAATCAAACCTGCCACTGATAGGTAGGTAAGGCAGGGAAAGATGGAAGACATGCCGAACAGGGGTCCCCCAGAAGCAGGATTGAGAATGACTGAGTAGATTATCTTATGAATGCAAGAATAAAAAAATCAGTCTCACTAGTTCTCATTTCTCATTACCGAAATCATCAACCTCATTTCTGAAATATGTATATCATTACCGAAACAGGCACTAATTGAGAGGTTAATGAATTAATTAACAAATAATATGTTGCTTTTCAAATTCTGTGAAGAATCTAGAAGTTAAGTTATTTCTGTTTTGCAGCATGACTTTTAAAATATGTCTGGTTTCCACGAAATATCACAAAAAAATAGGTTGTAGATTGTCTGTGGTGTTGCAGTAATGAGAGAAATCAGTGAAATGAAATAAATGTATTTATGTAAAAAAACTTTTTCTCCAGAGTTTCTTGTAACTCTGTACAGGCCTGTTAATAATTTACTTTCAAAAAAGCAAATAATTATTTGTTTTTCCAGTGTTTTTGGTGTTTTGGATAGTTGCGGTAATGAGAATTTTTCAAGGACTTGTTTGGTGAAATGTGAATAAAAATGTGATATATTGTTAATATATGTTTTGAGATTAATAGTCCCGATTACCTAAGACCTTGTTTTTTATGTTTCAAAAGAAAATGACCTTATTTATGTCCTTTTAAATCTTTCATGTTTGAAATCTTTGAAACCAGGAGTTCATGAGAATAACCCTGGTGCTGCTGCGCTCATCTCTGCTGAAGCTGACCTTGTTCTGCCTCTGGCACTAAGTCGCCGCCGAGCTGAGGCGTGCGAGGAGATTCCAGGTTGTGAAGGGGGTGGTGTGGGTGCTCTCCTCTTCGCTGGAGTTGGCCTTGATAGGCAACTGACACTAGGCTGTCCTCCAGACTTCAAGAACATTACATTCCAGTGCTCTGGCCCGACAGCAAGTCTGAGGTAAAAGCTTATAGAATGTTCTGGTTAAGTGACTGTAGTACACTACACGAAAGTTCTCATAATTGCGTACCATACTGTATACTAGCGTGTGGAGTAGTGTGCAGTATGCAGTGTATACTAGGCTAGTATGCAGTACGCTAGTATGCCATTTCGGACACAGCCACAGTTTCTTGGCCAATCTGTTCAAAGTCCTGATACTTATGATAATGTGGTGCTGATGTGCCAAAAGATTGAGCATTTTGTTATTTGTTATTTTTGTTAAACTTGACACTGATAATGATTTCCAGAGATCAGCTGAACATCGCGCTAAACCTTTTTGACAAAAACAAACGTCTTGTGTCTGTTAATATTGTTATCTGCCTTCTGATGATAGGCTTTGAAAAAGCTGTGAAGATTGAATTTGTCTGCCCCTGTAGAGCAGTCTGGAATGTTATAATTCCTTTGTTACTTTTTGTTATGCCTGCCATCTTTACTTTTGGAACTCTTGTAGTTCTTTTTAAGAGAAGCCAAGACAATAACTGGAAACCCTTCTTCATTCCACCTGTCATGTGGGTAACCCTGATGCTCATTGACGGGCGATACTACACGTGTATGCGCGTCAGCTGGGAAGGCCATCCTGCCCACACAGATCTGCCAGGATTCACAAACTGGTGTGAACCTAAGAATAACATAAGCAATGCAGAGCAAGAACTTGGATTTAATCACTTCTGTTCTCAGGCGAGTAGCTGAAGTTCATGACCATTTTGTAGCATTTTCCAACCTAGATGCCAAGTTAGCTGGTCTGTTGAGTCTTTGTATGACCAAAATTGTGAAAATAAGGTAGAAAGACACCTACAGTTCAAATACAGTGAGCTTCCAGGTTAATAAGAGTGATTACTGATAAAATAAAGGTGCAGTAATGTGCGAGAAACCGACACATAAAAATAAAATTGATTTCTTTTTGTTTGCATTACAGCAAGTCGTGACACACTGATATAGGAGCGAACATTGCATTTAATTTTGTTCTGAAATGTGGCGATTCTGTGAGTTTTACCAGCAAAATCTCCTGACTAGTTAATTGGGGATATCACTGCTTTCCTGTAAATCATAAGCCTACAAAACCCTCAGTATCTTTGATGTCATATAGATGTAATACTGTTAATACAATGCATCAGTCACATTTCTCTAAATATTGCTCTAGGCAGCAGGTTATGTGGTGCTATTGTTCTTCGCTCTGATTGCATTCATCTGTGGATGTCGCTGCCTCTGTGGATGTCACAGGAAGGGTGGAACCCATCAAGACAATGCCGTTGCTCTGGAAATTTTACATAACAGCAGTGAAACAGGACATAGAGAAACCACGAATAATAACGAAACCCGTACCGAGCCCAGTAGGCCAAGACCCCACACGGATGCCTGAATCTCTGGATAATATCGAACCAGCAGCAGTCCCCTCCAACCCTGTGCCAGAGTGACTCGCTTCTTGCGAATTATTTAAAATATTACCAAGGGTAATACAGCAATGTTTTTTTCTTATAGCCTACATACCAATGATAAAAGTTTAATTTATAAATTCTAAATTTATTGTGCCATTTGTGTGGCACAATAAGAGATTAACAACAATAACTAAAAATAAAATAGAACAATTATAACAATGTACTGTAATTAAAATGCGCATTTTAAAGCTTATGAATTGTTTATTCTTGGAATTTTTCATCTAATATTTTCGAACCGCTGTTAACCACAGATAACCGAAACCCAAGGAAAGCGCATCTGCTGATAAGGAGGGTTTACTGTAGTTCATTTTTGTTGGTTGAGGGATTGTTTTTGTCATAGAGAATGCATTATATGCTTGAGCTAACTACATGCATGTTGTAGTCATGTTAATGGTATCTCCTATTGTTTGCTGTGCAAGTCAGCTTTCAGATGTTAAGTAACATTTGTTTACTAACCCTTTTCTTGGATTATCATTACTGTTTGTTTGTTTGGATACATTCTGTTATATTCTGTCTCTAACTGTACGTTCACACTGAGAGTGGTGAGAGCGTCAAAAGTCGCTCAAACCTCCCTGCCAACAACGCTGTTGAACACTGTGGACGATCAGACGTTGGTGAAATAGGCGGGTACAAGTTCCTTCAGAGAGTTTGGTTATGCAAATGTTTTTTAAAGGGGCCACAAAGCAAACAAACAGGTCGAGCGGTGTGTTTGTGCTGACTGACCACCAGTAGGCTATAAGTTAACCCTATGAGATATTTTAAATGTGAAGGTGGGAAATCGATTGATGACAGAAATAAATTAACAATGCTAATTACATATTTCGTAACAAAATAAACTAACGAAAAACACTACTTAAAAGCTTTTTTTGTTGTGTGTCTTTTGTGTTAATGCTAGGCTAGGTCAAATTCCAGCATGGAGTTTATAGGACACGTTTACTAGCCTTGGTCTTTAATTAACACTAACGTTTGTGCATAACCTACATTACAGTACAACATGGCGAAGCCCGCCACAGATATAATCAGTTTCTCCTCCATTTTGCTTAGGACCAAAAGTTTTGTGGGAACAATAGTTTATACTGTTGTGTTCTCTAAAATGCTCTAGAGTGGAGCACTTCCAAATTCCTTTTGGTTGCCGCCAAACCGCGTCATATCTCATTACCATAAAGTAAACCGAACTTCAACTGTATTTTGACGCCCAAACCATCCTCGCCGCGCACCCTTTGCCGCGACGCTCTTCGGCGCTTAAAGACGCTGGCTCTCATAGAAAATGAATGACTTCCGGTCACTTTGACGCTCTTGCCGCTCTCAGTCTGAACGTACAGTTAGTATGTGTAGCATGCTGAATTGTCAAAATTTTGTTCAAAAGGAGTAATAAAAAGCTAATTTGTAAATGAAGAATCAGCTGATTGAACACCAGTTAAAAGTTACTTAACTAACCAAGCAACTGACGACTAACTTGTTATGTGGTTGTTAAAGTTTTATGTTGTTCTTGCATTACTAGCCATGTACTGGAGCTTTTTAAATAAACCCTAAAATAAAGTGTCACTGCTGAATTTTTTATGCTGACATTACTGTTTTATTTTAAGAATTTACTAACCCTCTGAGTCTTTTTTCTTTCTTGAAGTGTACATGATCACTCAAGAGATTTCTAGAAGTCTTTGGAACCTTCTGAAACTAATGTAAGTTTCAGTCAGGATTCTGTGGATGTACAGTGAAACTCTGAAACCACTATCTCTTCTTGTTATTTTGAATGCTCTTGCTGTGGTTCTTGTCTTTAAGAAAGGAAATTATCTTGTTTCAGCACTTGAGTCAGTTTACAAACCAGCTGGGATAAACCCAATGAATTTCTGACACCAGTATCATGTAGAGAGAAGCTCAAAAAAATTAATAATAATGATGAAGAAATAGAATAAAAACGTAAGTTTAAAATTCCAGCTCCTTTTGCACAACCAATAAACACCAGTGTCACAATCCAATTGTGCACAGTACAATACAAATATTGATAAATGTTCTCACAAATTTAACACTGCTCTGTGCAGTGAATTGATGAGAGAAAATTTCTGCGCCTCTTACACTAGTATTAGAATCAGAGAGATACACAGACTGGCTGGATTGAATATCACAGGTCACAGACCTGGAAGCTCCACAATCATCCTCAATTGTTCTCTCTTTTCCACTGTTTGACACTAAACAGCGATCGTCTGACCAGAGATGGGCAGTGTTTCCATTAAATGTATTTAAAATATGTATTTTGTAACTTGTATTTTGCTGAATGGAACATAATCACATGTAATTTGTAACAAAATACTTTGAGAGATTGTTTTTTGTGCATTTAAAATAATCAAATATGTGATTTTATTCTCAAGACAGACAAGAACTTTCATCACCAGGCTTACTGTAGGACTATTAAATATAGCCTATCACAGTTTTTGGCTGGATGCTAGTAAATCACGTGACACATCCTGTTGGGTCCAGCGTGCTCATTGTGAACTGTTTGTTTTCCTTAATGACCAGTAACCCAAGGAAAGAATCTGCTTTGGTGTTTGGTGCAAACTGCCTTGAGGCAGTGGTTCTCACTGGTACAGTGGTTCTCAACTCCAGTCCTGGGGGCCCACTGTCCTTCACGTCTTTGTTTCAACTCTCCTGAGCTCAGGACAGACACACCTGATTCCACTGATCAGTTATAATCATCAAGCCCCTGCTTAGGTCAGTTAACTGTGATAATGAGGAGTTAAAACAAAGACATGCAGGACAGCAGACCCTGAGGTCTGGAGTTGAGAACCACTGCCTTAACGTAAAGTATGTAGTAAAATATACTGTCAGATATTGCTCACTGAATGTCATAGGACAGAAGAACAGCAATTAGCAAGTAGCTGTGCTCTAAAACTTGTGAATTTACTTGCTAGCCTGTTAGTGGCATTCTAGCTAATGCCACAGGCATGCTCAAACAGCCTGGGACAGTGGCAACTTTTGGTTAGTCTTGTGGAAGCCTTCATTAGCTATAAATCAGGCAAGCTACTTTTGTTCTAAGGAAAAACTTAATTTCTAACAGTCAAATTTAGGCGTTTTTACATATAGTGGTTAATCTCTTAACACTTCTTCAAGTGACTGCTTGTAAAGTTGGAGATCTAGCAAATTACCTTACTCTACTGTTACACTTATTGTAAACTGCTCCTGAAAAAGGCATGTGCGAAAAGCCTAAAATAGCGTTAGAGACAATTCTGTATGTATTTTCAAATTACAAATTACTTGTATTTTAATTAAATACATTTTCTCACACCAGTATTTTGTATTTTATTTTGATACATTTGATGAGCAAGTATTTGCAGTTTGTAACAAGATACTTTTGGATGGATTTGTGCCCGTCTCTGCCTCTGACAGCAGCTGATTGCATCAAAGTAAGCCCTAAACATTACCAGCCATATACACGGACATATGACATACAGTGAGTAAAGCTGCATCAGCTCCAACACTAAATTAACTCTGGCCATTGATGAACTAAACTGTATCTTATAAATTGCCACAAAATTGCAGAGCGGCCCTGTAGCATCCAGTGACATAATTTAACACCAGTAACACAATAAAGTGTAAGAATGTAATAGCATTCTCACTTGGAATCACTAAGAAAACAACTCGCCCAGTCGGACAGGGTACACTCCTGTTTATCGGCTTCTCAGCTTCAGCAGCTCCTAACATTAGTGCGCCCTCTGCTGGTGAAATTGTGAAATAGCATGGACCTCTCCATGGCCTTTGTGACTGTAGACTCTGCTCTATGGCATAGAGATACTAGTGCACCACCAGGTGTAAAGAAACAATGGCAAACTTGACCTGTATTAAAAGACGCCTGTGTAAATACTCACCTTCTCACAGGGGCACAGGGTTCCTGTGATGGCAGGCACTCATGAGAGTATGTAGAATTGCACATGCCCAGAATCCATAGGAACAAAATCATTGCAACTGAACTTCAACGTTTTTAAACAATGTTCCTCGTGTGTGAGGATTTTTTTTTTCTTTTTTTAGTTTACTTTTCTGTCTGGATACATTTGATACGGTCTGTGGTTGGTGACCTCAACACATTCAGAGAGCAAGCAAAATTATATTACATGGTGATTATAGCCTCCAGTAACACAGAGCAGACTTGCTAAATCCTTACTGTATTTTACCCTGTTTTAATGTCTATGGAAGTCTTGAGCACAATTCACAAAAACCTTTAAAATGTACATACTCACTATATGTATGAACTGACAGACTTGTTTTCTCATACTGACATATTCTCTTTTTGTGATACACATATTGTGAACCAAATATACAAAGAAACAGTGTGATAAGAATTACTGTGCAGGTGCAAATTCAAAGGGTTTATGTCCTAGGAGCATCAGCCAATGAGAGAACATTTCTGCATTAAAAAAAGTCAGTCTTTAAAAGAATGCTCTTCACTCGTGTGGATAAACATTTGGATTTCCTCTGTACGTGTTTTGGCGATCTCATTAGTGATCATGTCTGAAATTATGGAAAAGGTCTTGGCTGGTTTTGTAATCTTAAGTGCTGAAAAAGTTATGCAAAGTTTTTATGTTTTTTTTTTTTTTTTTGCTTACCTGCTTTTTTCACTTTTAACTCATGCTTTGTATAAAGCAGTTGCAGCTCTCCATGAACTGTAAAGTCATATTAGATATGTTACCCTGCCATCATTTGTGCGGACTCTCCTGCTGGTTTTTGATGGACAGTACTGGGCATGTGCACGGATCGATTGGGAAGGCACATCAGTCCCCACTGATATATCAGCTTCTACAACTTGGTGTCAGCCACAGAATGAGACAGAGAGACCAGAGGCAAAACTCAAATTTCATCACTTCAGACTTGAGTCTCAGGTGAGTATTTCAGCACACTGCTGATATTCTGTTGGTTCAGGTCTTTAACATTAAAGCCTATGGACATAAGAACAGTTATTACTGGTTATAACCGTGTATAATCTCTAAATGACAATCAGGTATCAGATCATAATGTGCTGTTGTATTCTGTAAGTCAGTATTTTCCTGTCTTGATTCAGAGTTCCAAGATGGTGACTCATGGTAAAGTCGGCCAGAGGAAGGTGTTACAGCTGCCCTCATCTTACAGGTGTTTGAGACACTATGGTGGGGAAATTGCCCAATCTAAAGCAAAGAACAAGGACCTGACAGTATCTAGCACAGACAGCTGTTCCCTCCAGTGCGAGAAAACATGTAAAAAAACAAATTCAGAGATAATAATTTAAAACATTCTCAACATTCAATACTGTGTATTGATCAGTAATGTGGCTGATCTAAGAAAGCATGGGTCTCAGCACTGAAACAATAGCTGTCCACACCAAAGACTATGATAAAGGAATAGGAGAGGATTGCACCCAGAATAACCAAACTATCCAAGCAAGGGCTGGACACGTCCATGATCCTGTGTGTGACAGGGGAAATATACAGTGTTCATATAAAATACAGATGCTTCATACAACGCATCACTGGGAATGCGCTGGACATGTGCTGGAAATGTCAGTTCATTTTTGTCACTTCATATTTCACAGAAATAAATGCATATAAGAATGAATGAATAAAAAAAAATACTAAATGACCTCTTGAATGAATGAATGAATCAGCGGCTGAATGAATATGTGAATGAAGGAGAGGAAGAAGAAAAAGAAGAAAATGTTTCGAATTTTAAAGATGGACTCCACCAATTATGACGTAGCGTTCCTTAAGCGATTTGATCTCTTTGGGTGCCACTGTCTGGTATTACAAACGATGAGATGACGTCACGCCTTCTCCATTCCGTTATTTTATAATTCTATGACAGAATGAGCTGCGTATTTTGGGGGGGGGGGCGCGTTCAAAAAGAACTCATCTTCGGACGCCAGGGGGCGACGCCTCCCTACTTTACATCGCAGTTATCATCATTCCACATTGCTTGGAATTGCAGTGATCGAAGACTGGCAGCTGAAATGAACCGATTCTTTTCTTTCTTTTCTTTTCTTTTTTTCGGAGGGGGACTGCAGCTGTGTTTGCCTCTACTTACAGTAAACAAATCGTTCGGTCGTAGATTTCATGATTCGGTGTTATATTTTTAAAATGGAGACACACGTAACTTTATGAATATTGTTATGAAATATAAATCATAAGAGAAAATCAGGGAAAGGGGGAGAAAATACGGAGAATGTACCTCTGTTTCACTACTGTAACCATTTTGTATGGGTTATTCTACAGACAACACTTCCTTTACGACACAATCTAAGCATGGAATTTGTGCAGGCTTAAATAACGGGGATGATTTAGAAATTTAGCGGCTGCTGAACGAAAGCTCAAACCTGAGATCAGTTTTCCATCTCCCATTTCGGTCTCATAAAGCAATGAAGCACGCAGCTTCAAAAAGAATATATATGTGGGATGAGGGGATTCCACGAGACCCCTGAAGACCTCCCCTTTCCCCAGTGTCGACGTCCCTCTCGGCCTGACTCCGGAGCGCCGCCGATTGGTATGAAGAACTCCTAAGCAAGCCAAGATGGAGGGTCGCTGTTCACCGAGCGAAGGAACGAATCTATGCACGTCATTGTTCTCTATTGAATGAAGAGGGATATTCACATATATTGCGTGACACTGGACATTTAAACATTGACTGAAATATTTTTAGGAGGATTTTAAAACCTATCGAGACTTCATCCAGCCATGAGCTCTGGAGAGGGAGACGACACAGCCAAGGAAGCGGCCGACATAGCGGCGTTTTTCAAATCTGGTAAGCAGAAGCAGAGGGTATAGCTGCTCCGGTGATACCGTTGGTTTCGTGATGAGCAACGGGCCGGGACATTGTTTAAGAGAAACAAGAGAACCACGCCAACAACGCCAGAGAACGTGCAAACAGTGCGTGACTGCATAGCTGGTCGGTCGCCGTGTGCAATAGGCAATTTTAGAGTATGATAATAGATTGTAAATAAATCTGTGGACGTGATCCTGTGCGCTGCTAGGGAGACAGCGTAGCAGCTGGCAAATGTGCTTCTGATTATTAGATATAGGTCATGCAGTTCGTATTACCATGCAGAAAATGAGGAATGATGGCGAGTATCAACATGGTTAGTTTTAAAATAAAATAAAAAATAAAAAACATCCAGGCAAAACAGAAATACAGCTGTCTGTACTGGAAGCGTAATCACAAGTAACGGGAATTGTAATTATTTATCACTATCATCCTCCTGCATGCGCAAACAGTTGTGTTTAGCCTAGCAAGTAGCTACTTGCTTTTACACCGTGTAAATATGTGCGGTGGTACAAGGACTCTATCTGCCTTCCCGTGCTGCGTTCTGGGCTCTGTGAAGATAGTAAACGTCTAAAACATGTTGTTGCTTCTGTCCATTCGCACATAACCGATAACGTTGACAAAATAATGAAGACATTAATAAGACTATGTGTGGCACGACACGCGCCATAAAACTCTATGGTGCTGTTTTGAAACAACAGTTTTGCACGAACAGTAGACTGGCTTTTACAGCTTTTTAACCAAACAAGTCTCTCCGTGAGAAAATTTGCGTGTTTCCAGACCACCTCGGGTGGTTGTTGGAATCAGCTGTTGGCGTTGGAGCTGTCAGCTGTCTCTGCAGCGCCAGGTGCATCCCAGGAGGAAAACATCAGTGTGTGCTCTGTATGACAGTCCGTGAGTCTGGTTAACCAGGGACGGTGCCAACATTGCTCTGTGGTCTGTGTTACCCGTGAGTCAGGTTTGTTGTCCTGCGTACGATATAATTCTGTTGACAGAAGAACCTGAAGATGGGGATTCCCACCTTAAGCCAGAGTTGGATCAGCCCTTAAATCTCTAACTTAATATTTTGCAAAGTTTCTGAATGTAGGCGAGGGATATGCTGACTTTAGTCCATGGATGGAAATAAAGCGACACCTGTGTTAAAACTGAATGTAAATGAAACTGAAGTCCGACTGAGATGTTATGAAGAAGTGTGATCTTATTTAAGATGAATTGCATCTGCCCAAATTCTTTTTTTCCCCCTTGCAGTCAATCACAGCATCTTCTGATTCATAATTGGACAAGAAGATGGCACTTGTGACCCACCTTTGCAGTCGCCTTTGCCCCCCCCCCCCCCCCCCCCCCCCCCCCCCCTTTGGGATACGTGTGAAATTCGTTTTGCCTCCTACAGCTGAGAAAACAGAATTGACTGAACCTGATCTTGTCGACAGCCTTATCTGCTTTGTAACGGTCGGTGTTCTGAGATTTTTCTCTCGTATGGGCCGCACGCCTCAGCTGTGCGGTGCTCTGTTTAGTTCTGTGTCCACCGGACCATCCAGTAAATGGTTTGAAAAGTATCCAAACGTTGAGCTGTTTTGATCAGGAATCCACCTCATATGACCTCGTGTTCGCAAATGTTGCCTTTCAGTACAGAAAACAGAGAGCGCTTGGACTGGCTCCTATCACTCTCAGTGCATTAGTGCAAGCTTCTCCAAGGCTTCCCACACTTTCCAGTCTTAGTTTGGAAGAATCATCCCACCTTCAAAGCACGCACGCTGTGCACACGTAAAATAAACAGACTACAGGATGGCATTTTGAGACTAGAGGTTTCACTCTTTTACTTTACAAATTAATGTCATGGGGAAAAAAAAACAAAAACAAAACTTGAATCTTGGCAAGTAAGGAGTTCCTCAGATGCATCAAACACTCTGTTCTGTACTATACAGATGGATCATATCTCTGGCTCTGACCCACCTGATTACACGAAATCTTTGCTCAGAAACAGGGCAGTATTATCTCGCTGCTCTGTTACTAATTGCGTTGGGCTTGTTTGACACTTCAGTTTTGGCACGCAGGCTCAACTATCCCTCACCCCCCCGCCCCCACCCCCACCCCAACGGGTCGAACACATTTTGTGTTTCCGGAGCTGTGAGTGTCTCATTGCTGCCCTACTTAGTCATTGGGCCTTGAGTGGAACCTCTTTGGGCTTAGCGGCCCACCTAAAGTGCTTTTGTTCTGCCCAGAACTAGGCTGGATTTTGCACGCCACCCCTAGGCCTGTCCGCTAAACTGGCCTTTGATGCTGGGTAAAGGAGATGACCCCATCTCTGCTGGATGCAGAGCAGAGGAAACGAGAGATGTTGTTGCAGGTATTTTTTTTTCCCCTTCACTGTAAGCTTCTCTTAGCAGTGGACAATTTGCAAGAGAGAGAGAGAGAGAGAGGGGGAAAAAAAGAGGTTTGGGTTTGCCATGCTAGCCACAGCCTATATTTATTTTCTTTGTTGACTTTGAAGTAGATCTGTAATCCAGTTCAGAGGACCACTGAGATGCATTTGTTCCATTCTGTTTTTTTTTTTTTTTGCATTGATTCAAACATTATTTGTCCCTCACGTGTTTGTCAGCTTTCATTTATCATTCCCAAACACAGACCTTCATGAACGCTATGCTAAGTAATGTTAAGTACGATTCGGTGCGTAGAAGAATGAGGAAAATGACATCAACTGTCTGCAGACTTGACGAAGTTGTACAAGACCCATAATCTTCTGTCACCCTTCTTTTTCTATATCCTGTCGTCCTCACAGTCAGGGACGTTTACAGGTTTATTCTTGGCACTTCTGCCGACACTGGACATGACTGTGCGAGTTATTCACACACACGCCCATGTAATAAGTGTGGTTGTCAGGATACGTTCAGTCCAGTTGACAAAGTGATGGGGATGGCACAGTGCAGGAGGACAGTGTGTGGGCCCTCATAAAGCTTAGGCAAAGTCTCTTCAAAAAGTTCTTAGTTAACCATGCGAGCAGAAAATGGCCACTGATGAAGTGTGACGCCTTCTGAATCTATCAACATAGTGTTTTTTTTTGTTGTTGGTTTTTTTTTTTCACTATTCCAGAATGTCTTTTGAAATCCAAAGATCATAAGGGAAATCCCATTGGTTGTTCAGGATTTGAATTCCACCACAGAGCAGTCAGACTTAACTGAGAGACAAACCTAGAAGTCTTTCGCGCTGACTTTTCCCCAAACGTGTGGTAATCGCGTCACTTGATGTGAATGGCCTGTTTTCTGAATCAGAGATGCAAATGAGGTGTGAAATGCTTTTTGAGGCATATCGTTGGAAACGGAGGCAAGTTATTAAACTCGCGATTGCTGAGCCTCATGATCCTATTTTAACGTTCTCTCTGCCACTGCTGGGGATGCTGCGGCTGCCGCGTCAAGGCGTCTGCTGTTTTTGTCAGAGTCCAATTATTTTGTCGTTTGCCAGCGGTAG